>NW_006399912.1:5417131-5511504 GCF_000299155.1 Elephantulus edwardii | reverse complement strand
CACACACACACACACACACACACAGCTATGCAGAGACAGAAAGGCTCATATACCCATTGAGACCAGAAATGTATTTGGATGACATCTGTTAAAATGTCCCTTGTGCCTGATCTCAGGACACTGAGAGAGGTGACCATGCTCTCTGGTGTTGGCTTCTTGTGAAGCCCACTCCAGTCAGTGCCCATGGGGTCTGCTGATAATGGACTCTCTGGTGGCTGGGGTGGGGGCTGCCCACTTCCGGAGCCCTGGAGTATCTTGTTGTGATCACCGCAGTCCTTCCATTGACACCCTGACACCATCCCTCCATCATTGTTTCAGCTTTCACATTTCTTCTCGCTTCATAATTGAGTTTCTACGATTCCAGCGCTGCCGACGGGGGTGAACTCCAGATAGTCTCGTTATTATAGATTAGCCCTGCTGATATTGCAAGCTCAGGAAGAGTTGATATGCTGTAGAATGACATGGAAACCCGATAACAATGGGGGAAAGAGACTTTTCTATAAATCTTTTTAAGTATAGTATTTCCATATTAAATCTTATAAAGTGAATGTCTGGCTGCATTGATGGATACGCTCTCTGCTGATGGAGTGTACTTCTGCGTTCCTGGCTGGCTTCCCGAGGATCCCAGGTGATAAAACCGGCCAGAGTATTTCTTCATTATCATCCTCATCTTACATTTACATTATTCTCCTTGTCATAGAGAGCGCAGGGCTCCAGTCTATAGGAAACATTTCGCACATTGTTGAAATATGTTCAGCCATGCTGGAGAATCTCGGCTCTGTCCGTGGAGCCTGGTCTCATTTGGAATCACGCTGTTAAAGTGAGGGTGCAGACCAGCTAGCAACCACCAGAGCAGGAAAGAGTCACAGATAGACAGGGGGCTCATTAACTTGCACGGGATGGCCTCAAATTCTCCCTAACACCTTAATGTCACTAATAAAATTGCTCAGAAGCTTGTGGAACTGCAGAGGAAAGTAAATTCTTTTTCCCAACCGTTTTCTTCCTAGTGTTATGGTTACGGCGTCATCCTGCTGTTGCTAAGGTGAGGAGCTTGCCTATTTACCTAGCTAGGAGGTTTGAATCCACTCGGTGGCTCTGTAGGGGAAAAAAGACCTGCTTGATGGTCTCCTCACATAAAAAACTACAGCCAAGAAAACCTTGTGGAGAACTTCTTCTGCATCACATGAAGCCTCTATGGAAAATCAGTTTGATGGCATCTAGCTAGCAGCAGCAGCAGCATGTAACAGTTAAAGGCTCAGACCTATTTAGCCTCAGCTCATACCTCTCTCTGTGTCTTCGAGAAAATGACGTAGGCTTTCAGTGCCTCAGTTTTCAGAGCTGTAAAATGGAGATTGTTTCAGATATGTCATGTCGCTGTAACTGCTATACCAAAAGTGGATGGCTTTAACAACAAACATCATTTTTTTCCTTCACAATTTAGAAATGTCTCACTCCCCTCTGCCCCCATTGGTCATTGAATTGCTTCTGACTCACGGCAGACCTTTCAGCAGGATTCCAAGGTTATAAATTGCAGGGAAGTCGACTTGCTCATGTTTCTCCATCACAGCGGTTGATGGGTGAGCAGTGCAACTCTCTCAACGGTGCTGGCTACCAGAGGTCCCTGATTAGGAAGTTAGGAGTCTGAATTCGGGGTGCTGCTCTTGGGAAAAAGCTTCCGCACTCTGTAAGCCCTAGGGGAAGGTTCTTGTCTCCTTTCAATCCACATCCCTTCATGTGTCTTGGCATCAGTTTTCCCCTGGGTGTAGGAAGGTCGCAGTGCAGCAGTGCTGAGTCCAGAGGATGCCCTCTGCTCTTTGGAGCTGCTCCAGAATAATCTTTCTGTGACTCAATGTCTCTCTTCCCCCTACTGTGCTCTGCTTCCTTGCTTTTTTAAATTTCCTTTGCATCTCAAAAGAGCTTGATTCAAGATATACTCTACACTAATCTTGCCTCATTAGCATAACAATGACAAGCCAATGGGATTATAACCACAATCATAGTGTTTAGAATTTACAATACATATTTTTGAGAAACATAATTCAATTCATAACATACTGTCCTTTGCCTCCCTCACCCTGCAAAAATTCCCAGCTTTGTCACATAACAAAGCGCATTAACCTCATCACATCATCCTCAAAGACTTAAATCAGTTCCAAGTTAAAAAAAAATTTCATTTCTGAATCATCTAAATCAAATATGAGTGAGACTTTAGGCATATTCCATCTGAGGGCAAAACTTCTCTTCATCTCTAAAGCTGTAAAATTTAGATTGCAAGGTTAGTGTTTACAAAGGGCAATGGTAGACCTGGCATAAAGTTAATATTTCCATTACAAACAGTAGAAATCAGAGGGAATGAAGAAATAACAGATACCGAGCAAGTCCCAAATCCAGTATAACAATTTACAATTGCTCTCAAGAGTTTGAGGCCATCTAGGTGGAAGTATTGTCCCCTAGACGATGGGGGTTAACTATTCCTTCCTGTTTCTAGTTGGAGGCCCTTCTGCTTCATCTCCCAAACCTATTAAGAAGATAACTGCTCTCTTAGCTTTGGGCAGCCCTATTCTTCTAGTCCATCTGAATGACAGTTATGACTTGTTCTGCCTCCTAGGCATGACATTTCCACCCCCTCAGCTTTGAACGGTGGCTCCATCTCCCTGGCACATTTGACAGCAACAATTCCATATTCTGGGACCAAGATGGTGAAGATCTGACTCTCTGAAAGGGAAGAGACTGTGGTCCTACTCTTTGAGATCCATGAGATTGCAGTCCCACCCTCTGAAACCAAGATGACTGTTTCCCATGCTTCTTCCAACAGATCTGCTGATCTTCGCACTCATACAAGACTGGTCTTTTTAAAAAAAAAAAAATTGCAGGACAACAGCTGTAGTTCCTTTGGCCAGTTTTCTCCCTGTGAAATTTCCAGAAGTTGAGAGCGTGCTTTCTTTTTACTCTGTGTCTGTTCACTTTAGTCTAAGCTGATTCTCCATCTCTTCTGGCACATCAGTCACAGGCTAAATCTCTTTAACAAAGATTGTGGAGAAAATGTTGGTGAGCATTCTAAGCGGTCCTTAGTTTGTTCAAACTTGACATTTTTCATTTTGCAGTTTGCCCAGAACATTTAATTATGCTCCTATAAAACCTATGCCTAGATCAAGAAGCTGTTAAGGGCGAGCTTTGGTGGCCTAGTGGCAAGAAGCTGCACTGCAATCCCAGAGGCACTTGGTTCAAATCCACCAGATACTCTGCGGAAGGAGGGACAATCTCCTCCTGTACCAGGAGGATCCAATTTGACAGTATACACACAAATAATAATAATAATAATAATAATTATTATTATTATTATTATTTAAAAAAGAAGAAGCTGTTAAGTCTGTTGCTCAAACGTGTCAGAGATGATGATGATGATGGCACTGGGTAGAACAGGGTTCAGATCTGTTGCTCATGTGGTTGCTGTGAATCGTACTCATGTTGATAGCACCTAACAACAACTTTTCATGTGAATTTCACTCTAATTGGCAAAGAGAAACCACACAGCCCCTTTGAAATCTTGTTTAGAAACCATCTCAGCCAGATCGTAAAGTTCATTATTTTACAAGTTCTACCATCCACTAAACATTTTCACATCATTCTAACAAGTTTTTGCCGCTACATGAAAGCTATCACTTTTCCTCCATTATCCAAAGACATGTTCATCATTTCCTTTCGAAGCCTTACCAGAAGCATATTTAACATCCATATTTCTAGGAATATCCCCCCACCCCCCGAGACCAGAATTGGCTCGATAGCAAAAATGTTTTGTTGTGGTGGTTTTTGCTGATAATCGCCAAGGTAGAAAGCCATGAAAGAAGTCTTTGATAGAAAGGAACCTATTTTCAGAGGCTTCCTTTTGTCCTGTATGAGTTTTGTACCTGCTGCTGTAACAAATTGTACCAAGTTAGTGGACCCGAAGAGAAACCCCTCTAGCTCAGCCACTCCATGTAAGAAAGATAACACAGTTGGTCTTCATAAAGATTGCAGGCTCTCAAATCTTACTCCATCTTATAAGTTTGCTTTGACCCAGAAGCAACTCAGTAGTGTTAAGTTTGATTCTGGTATAGTGGATCAAAATAAAGCAAGCATATTGCCTTGTAATTCTGGAAGTCAGTAGTTGATAATAAGTCTTATGGAGCTACGTCAGGGCTTAAGAAGCTTAAAGGGAGAATCTGTTCACTTCCTTTCCTTTCATAGCTTCGATTTCTTGACTTGTGAATCTACTACCATCCATGCACATCACCCCGATCTTTGCTGTCACTTTCCTTTTCTCTATCTTTGATCTGCTCTGAGAACCATATGATAGCATTAGACCCACCTCAACGATCCAGAAAAATATCCATATCTCAGGATCTCTTACTTCATCACATCTTCGAAGTGTTTTTGCCATGTAAAGGGCACATGCACATAGGTTTTTAAAATTAGGAATTGAGCACCTTTGATGTGCCATTATCATCCCTGCAGTGTGGTTGTACAATGGTTGCATATCATCTCTACAATGTGGCTGTACAGTGATTGATTCTCTATTGCATTTACACTGAGGATATACAAGTGATTAGCTATCACTGTTACACTGTGATTGTACAATGTGATTACATGGTGATTCCCTGTGATATCTGAAGTTATGTTGTACAGTTCTTCCTTATCACATCTACAGTGAGGTTGTACATGGTGACTGTACAATGATACCACATACAATAAGATTGTACAATGTGGTTATTATTTGTCATATTTGCAAGATGATTATATAATGACAACCTAGTACATCTACGATAACATTGCACAATTTGGTTGTATAGTGATTTCCTAGGGGCACTCTGGTGGCTTGATGGTAAGGAGTTGGGCTGTTAACCCAAAGGCACACGGTTCAAATCCACTAGCTGCTCTAAGGGAGATAGATGGGCAATCTACTTCTGTACAATTTAATGTCTCTGAAAACACACTGGACGGTGAACTATGTGTCATTTATGACTCAAGTACACAACAAAAACAACAAGTGATTTCCTATCACATCTACTTTTCTTTCACCTACAATAGTCCAGGATTACATATTACATATGGTTTGAGTTCCATATCTATCCCTCTCTTTCCTATGACTGTCAAGGCTCTTTCATCTCTTTCCAGAAAGACCCAGTACCTTTGTTTGAAATCCTTTACATGGAAATTTACATGAACTCATTTAACTTAATTAACAGATACATGTAATGCATATAGCATAGTGCCTCACACATAGTAAGTTTCTACTAAAATAGATCCCTGTCTGT
Source organism: Elephantulus edwardii (assembly GCF_000299155.1). NCBI lineage: Eukaryota > Metazoa > Chordata > Mammalia > Macroscelidea > Macroscelididae > Elephantulus > Elephantulus edwardii. Next base: position 5,506,210 of record NW_006399912.1, on the reverse strand, counting down.
TCTTGCAGTGTATAAATATAATTTGATCATGATTCTGTCACTCCGCTTGCAAGCTAATCCTGGGTTTGCACCATCTGTAAATTTGATCAACATAACTCTCATGCCTTGATAAAAATGGCCAGCCAGCCAGAGCTCTGACTTGGCTCTCTAATAACCCACTGGGTGTGTGGGAATGCTTTACACTTTATATGGACTGTGTACACACATTATTCCAGTTGATTCTTACCTCCAGGCATTTGTGTCTGGTGATTCTTTACTCACCATCAACTAGATTCTGTTATGCACAAGGAGTTTTTTGTTCTTCATCTTATTATTATGTGCTATCCAGTCAACTACAACTATTAGTAGTAATGCATTTGGCCAGTAACCAAAAGGTTGGATATTCAGGCCCACCATAAGACACCATGAAAGAAAAAGGTGTTGATCCATTCACCCCTAAAACCTAGCCATTTAAAATCTCTGTGATGAAAAGGATAGTGAGATTTTGATTGTTGTTGTTATGCACTGCCAATTCAGAACCAACACACAGCTGAGTCTCCAGCAGGCTTTCAGAGGCAATACCTCACATAGAAGAGACGGCTATCTTTATCTCATGGAGCAGCTGATGGATTCGAACCATGTGCCTTCAGGTTGGCAGCACAGCTCCTTCCCTTTTGGCCACCAGAGTTCCCTAGCAAGGTACTAGTGACATCCTAGTGAGACTGTTAGGAAAAAAATAAATGATGGTGTTGTAAAATTGTATTTTATTTTATAAGACAAGTATGAATGATTATGAAGGACAACTGGTAAAACAACAACAAAACCCCACCAAACCTATGGACCCCTGCCATTTTGTGCATTGTGTGTGTGTGTGTGTGTGTGTGTGTGTGTTTTCTTACTAAACAGTTCCTCATCCTATAAGGTGAGTATGAACACCAGGGAAGGGCACATTTCCTAGAGCAATCAACTATACAGGGTCAGAGAAAAGCATTTGCCCAGGGAGAAAGCTCAGGAGACTGGAAGGGATAGAAAGGAAGGATGAAAGGAAATAAGAAATACATGGAGAGAGAAGGCAGAGTGATGTTACATGTATAGAGACTAATCAATCAGCCATGAATGAAAATACATAATGGTTCATTGAATGGAAAAGCAGTTTTCCCTGGTGACTTCCACCCACCCAAATAAAATTTAAAAAATTTAAAAAGTGGAAAGAAGGGAGCTCTGAAGGCCTAGTGGCAAGAAGCTGCACTGCAATCCCCAAGGTGCGGGGTTCAAATCCACCAGATGGTCCAGGGAGTAGGAGAGGCAATCTCCTGCTGTGCCAGTCGGATCCAGCTCACAGTACACAACAAGAAAAAAAGAAAGTGGAAAGATTTTTATTTTAAAAAACAAACAAACAACCCACAAGAGTATTCTGATACACATGAGGTCACCATGCTTTGAAGTCAACTCAGTGACAACTGGTTAATTTTAGGGAGGATTTTTTGTTTTGTTTTCCGGCACTGTGTGCAAAGCAACCTATGGGAACAGATATACTATAAATATAAGTTCCACATCTATGGTGCTTTGGGAGCATTTTGGACTCTGTGTGTGTGTGCGTGTGTGCGTGTGTGTGTGTATACACACACACACGCACACACGCACACACACACGGTCACTCTATTTGTGGGCATTCCCAGTGTAAATTGATGAGTCAAGAATGTGTCTAAGGGCAGTACACAACCTTCATCTTCCTCATCTGCTCTACATCACAATAGGCAGTCTGTAGCACTCCTCAGGACTCCTAATAGTACGGTGGTTAAAGAGCTTAGATGCTAAATAAAACGAACATGGTTTGAACCCACCATCTGCTGCATTGATGAGAGATGTGGTGGCGTGTTTTCAGAAAGACAGCAGCTGTGGAATCCCTTTGAGATCTTACTGCCCTGTCACGTGGAGTCACTGTGAGTCAGAATTAACTGGATGCGTCTAACAGCTACAGCAACACAGGCCTTATAACAGCAGTTAAACACTTGTGTAGCTGGAAAGCTGGTGGTTCCAGCCCCTCTACGACTCACACAGATGTGGGCACACCTGTATTTATTGTTGTGTTATTCACAAGAGCAAAGAGATGGAAGCAACCCCCAACAACAAATGAATGGATAGAAAAAAATAATGGTACATTCACACAGTGGAACATTATGCAGCATTGAAAAACAGCACACTCAGATGCAATAAAGAAAATAGACAATCTGCTTCCATGAAGATGACTGTTTAAGAAACTCTGTGGGGTAGAAGTATGCTGTCACGGAGTCAATAGGAGTCAGAGTTCTCTTGAGATCACCCAACACAACAACAACAAGAACAACAGCAACAACATTCTCCAATCTGTCTGGGACCTTAGAAAAATGGAAGGGAATACCTTTTCCCTAGTGAGCCCATCCCTGCTTATAGAATCCACTTTTCTCATGCAGAGCGATTTCAGATCATCGTTTACTGATTGGTGTCAGGAAGAAAATTGCTTCATGCTTCTTGTTTCGTGTGTTTAGCCACCACCTTGTCCCTGCTGTACAGATACTGAGATATTTTTAAGTGTTGTATTCTTACTTATAATTGCTTTTAAACCACTGCAGCTCATCCTGCAATCATAGTATCTGAAAGAACCTATAGAAACGGATCTTCAACTGACCTGGGCCTTAGTTATAAATTTTCATCATAATAGAGGCCAGTGGCTGCTTGTTCGTAAAGGTCAGTGTTGTTGGTAGTTACTATCTGGTCATCGCCGACTCATAGTGATCTTAGGAAGAGCAGATGGAAACCCTGTCCTGTCCTGCGCCATCTTCATGACTTTGCCCTGCTCAAGCCCGTTGGCATGGACAATGTGTCTGTCCAAACCATTGAGGGCCTTCCTCTCTTTCACTTACTGCTTTTCCAAGCAAGCTGTCCTTTCCCAAGGACTGATGCCTCCTAACAACGTGCCCAAAGTATGTGAGTAAAGGTGGAAATAACTCTTTGTGTTGACTCCAACTCATGCTCACCCCAATGAGTCAGAATGGAACTGTGTGCTACAGAATTTCCAATGCTGGTTTTTAGAAGTAGATAGCTACATCTTTCTTCAGAAGTGACTGTGGACAGATTTGAACCACCAGCCTTTTGGTTGTCAGTGGGGCACAGTAACCATTTGCACCAGCCAAGGACTCCCAAAGAGGAGCCAGACTTCTCTCAAATGCGCTCGTGTTTACCTGACTCCAGTATTTGATACATTCATTCATAATCATGCTGTGACTTCTCTTCCTTACTATATTAACATCCTCAAGTCCAGGTTCATATTTAATGACTTACGTTCTCCCCTTTCCTTTCTGAAGTCATTCTTTTGGAGAGTAAAGCTAACAACACATTAGAAATGGCTACATTCAGGCTTCCCTCTTACCAAGTAAACTCCACTGAATGCATTGAAGGGAAACCTCTTTTGACTCAAGGAGGGGAACGTAAAAATATAGTAAATGCTTTAAAATGAAACGGGCATTTTCTCTTCTGGTGCAGAAGATAAATGCAGGTCAATAAAGTTAAGTAAATGTTATACTTGTTTTAAGAATGGTATTGGCCACGGGAATGCGAGAGTAATCCTAATTAAATGTGGCTGTTGGAATAGTAATGCATTATCTCAAATTGCTAGTGAAATTACTTTCCCTTATTTTCCAGCCTTCTCTCGGTTAGAGCATTTTACTCCACCAATAGCCATAAACACCTAAATACCTGTCTAATGCCCTTCACTGGGACCTTTGTGCAGAAAATGGATATTTAATTCTGTTGATATGTGATGTAGAATTGTACTTTTTCTGCTCTAAACAGTTTTTGCTGTCTTCCTATATGTTTTCTCCTCACATTATTTTTAAAGCTGGAGCTCTCGTGGCATCCGAGGCTAAGTGTTGGAGCATTAACCAGAACATTGACAGTTCAAACCCACCAGCTGTTTTGCAGGAAAAAAGGGTGAGACAACCTTCTGATAAAGTTTGTAAACAGAGTCACCACGAGTCAGAACTGGTTTGGTGGCATGGAGTTGGTTGAGTTTGGTTTGGATTTAGTTCCATTTGGGGACAGTGGTAGTTCAGTGGTAGAATTCTCACCCTTCGTGTTGGAAACACAAGCTGACTCCCAGCTGATGCAACTCATGAATAATCACTCCCCATCTGTCATTAAAGGCTTGTGGGTTGTGGGGTTACTGCGCAGTGTTTCAAGGAGCTTTTAGAATGAGATGAACTAGGAAGAAAGACTATCTTCTTCTGAAAATCTACTGCTGAAACCCCAGTGGATCAAAATGGTCTGATCCTCAAATTGCCATGGTGATGGTGCAGAAAGAGGCGGCGTTTCGCTCCATTGTGAGTGGGGCCGTCATGATTCGTGTCTTGGTTTCATGATTGCGGTTGTTGCATGCCATCAAGTCTGAACCTACCCAGAGCTGACCCTCGAGCAGGTTTTCAAAGGCATTAAATTGCTCAGGAGGAGATTGCCCATCCTTCTTCCAGGAAGCATCTAGTGAATTTGAACCACATGCTTTGGGGATTACAATACAGCTTCTTATTGCTAGCCCACCAGGGCCAACAACAATAACAACCACAGCTGTCACATCATATTTATGTCTAAATTTAAATGTTATTTTCTCTGGAGGACAAAATGTCACTCCATACCCAGTACTTACACTAATTTCAATAAATGAATTGGTTCTTTTTCTAATGCCTGTATTCAACTCTGAGCTGCATACACTAAGGCCTGACAACTTGTATTTTCTGAATCAACACAGCATCTGAGGCATGTAGTGCGTCAGTACATACACACAGGAATATCACTGAGATACCAAGGATTAGATTCCAAACAAATGCAATAAAACCAATATCAAGATAAAGCGAGTCATACATAGTTTTTTCTCAGTGAATGTAAAATTTAGGTTTCTATTATACTGTAGGGGAGCTCTGGTGGCCTAGTGACAAGAGGCTGCACTACAATCCCAGAGGTTCATGGTTTGAATCCACCAGGTGCTCTGCAGGAGAAGGAGGGACAATCTCCTCCTGTACCAGTCAGATCCAAGTTGACAGCACACACACACGCACACAAGTATAATAAAGTAAATTTTTAAAAAGCCCAGAAAACTCATAATAAATAAACCATATTGTCAGCCAAGCACAATAAAATAAAGCATGGATAGCAATCAACCCAAATAGCCCAGACCTATTAAACAGGTGCTTCTAGGAAGAGTGACATTGTATAAGATGTTTATAGAGAGAAGGAGATTTAAGCAAACGGACAATAGTGAGCATTTATAAGAAATTTTCTCTCCATTCTATGGCCATAATCAAACTTCAGCCCTGCTAGCCCAGAATCAGAAGCATCTATTTTTAAATTTCTATATATAGAGAGAAGAAACAGTCCCGAAGAATGTGGAGTTATGCAGTATTTTTGGCTCCATGGCTATTTTCAAGGTTCTTTATCTGGACTTAAAAACCAGATTAATAGGTGATCGTTTGCCTCTCATCTTCTGCACAGACGCTATTTTGGGAGCAGATACATCATCCCAGCTGAGTCAGTGAAACGGACAGGCTGTTTTCACTCTTAAAACAGGAGCGATCTACACAGTGTCTTCCCTCCCATGTTCCTGTGATTCCCCACTGACCTGTATTCCTTTCATTTCTTGTTACTAATTTCCACGGAGTGCAGCTTACTGGCTAAGCATTTCTGTGTGCATACGAAATAAAGAGAAAACACTGACACTCACCCATCTTGTTGGCAACGTTGAAGTCCAAGCTGGTTTCTGTTTTGCTTGGTTGTGAGGTTTTCTGGACCAAGGTTCTCACACCATCAAATGGAAGAGTTAAAACTATCCCTTGGCGATCTTTGAGCTCCATTTCTTGCTTGCCCTTCAGAATGGCTGAGTTCTTCTCCTGAAGTCACATGCCAGGAATGACTGTTGTTAATTTTTATTTAAATCTACCCCATCACATGGGGTCCTCTTGTCCAGTGGAATGAAACACTTCCTCGTCCTGTGCAACCCTCATGATGGGATTGCAGATTGGACCTTTATGATCCAAAAGCTTTTTATGCTCTAATTTTTGAATCTAGATTGCCAGGTCTTTCTTCCTAGTCGGGAAGCTCCACTGAAACATACTCAACATTCTAGCTACGCTCAAGTCATCCCTGACAGATGGGTGGTGACTGCCTAGGGTGTGCCTTGGCTGGGACTTGAACCTGGTGTGGAAGGAGGTGAATTTGCCACTGCACCTAACCAGATCCAACCCCTTTCCTTCTTGTCAATTCTGACTCTTAGTGGCCTAGGAAGGCCAAGTAGAGCTATGCCATCATGTTTCTCATCCTGTAAATCCTTACAGAAGAAGAGTGCTTTGTCTTTCTCTGCTTTTCTTATTATTTAGTAGCCAAATGACCACTGAATCTAATTATTTCATAAAAGGGACTCTGATGCAGTAGTTCATGATGTGCTATTGTGTCACATGGAGAAAGATGAACATTCTTTTCCCGTAAAGATCTGTAGACTTTTCAACTTACTATAGGGTCACCTGAAGTTGGATTGAACCAATGGCAGGCGTTGGGTTTGGTCTTGGTCTGATGATGGTTCAAAGCAGCCAGTGTCTAGCTCTGGACTCCAGGACCATTGACAACACTGCTTGAGTCTGATTCCTATGCTTTTTGCCCCAGAAAATATTTAGTCCAGGAGACTTTATGTTTATACTGGTGTCTCATCAATGGCCATGTCATTTGCCCACAGCACATTGTTGACTTTGAAAGTTTGGAAAGGGGTCCAATAAGATCCTCACATTTAATAATTACTAAGTATTTAATTGCTGTTGTTGTTATTTAAGTGCTTGAATTGACTCTAACTTATAGCAACCCCGTGTGTTATTATAGCTCTGCCCCATAGGATTTTCTTCTAGGCTGTAAGCTTTTCAGGAACAAACTATTATGTTCTTTATCGCTTGGAACTAAGTGGGTTTGAATGAGCAACCTTTTGTTTAACAGCTAAGTGTTTAGCTATCGTGCTACCAAGTCTCCTGAATATACATTTTTCTTGTTTGTGTGTGCTGTCCAGTCATTTGTCTCATAGTGACCCCATGGGATGGAGAAGAATGGCCTCATATTATAGTTCTCCGGATCTGCTTCCATAAAGCTATACCTTCTTGAAAAGCTCAAGGGCAATTCTAATGTGCCCTACCTGCTCACTGTGCATTGGAATCAACTTGGTGACAGTGGGTGTTAGTCTTTATATGGAGTAAATTACCAAGTCTCTTCTCCTGCAGAGCAACTGGTGGATTCAAACTGTTGAACTTTGAGTTGGCAGCTGAACTCTTAATCATTGCATTGTAGGAGTCCCTTTTAAGTGTATCAGAACTCACCAAATCCATCAAATTATGTACTATCCTCCCTCCTGATCTTTAATGAGTTATGAGACAGATAGTGACCACTCTATTTCCCTCAAGTGGGGCATAGTGGGAAACTGTTATCCCACTTTTTGTGCATGCTGCCATCTGGTGGGCACTTATATAACTACTTCAGTTTGGAGAAACAGATGGCATCCCACCAACTTCAGTACCAGAGACCCCTTGGGACACATGTGCCCCACAGATTATATCAAAAGTAACATTTCCTCAATTTTCCCATTTAATTTTAAAAGTGCCTTCTTTTATTGAAAACAAATGGTTTCAATAAATAACCCAAAGCAGAAAACAGTTGAGTCTTGAAAGGCTGAAACCTTCTGAGTTGAAGTTGGTGGATAAGAAGGAAAAAAAAAGAATAAAATTCAAGTGGTCATGTGTTAAGTAAGGATTGACTGACTGCTGTGTAAGTTCTCTCTCTTGGGCACAAGCAATGCTGAGGAGTCTGCCCCAAAGGGCTGCCAGCCTCACATGCATTTCTTTCATGCTCACTACCGTGGGTGGCTGCAGTTCTTAGCATTGTGCGTGACACTTGGGTGGCTACTCATCAACATTTGCTGACTTTTTGGAGCTGATGATGTGGCCCCGGACAGACTCTTGATGAGATGAGTCTTTCTTTTGCGTTTTCACTGCTGGAGTCTTGCTCTTGACCCTTGTTGCAGTTTGAGCTTTGCAAGGTGCTCTGGAAACAGACTGCAGGTGAAAATTGATCCAGGTGTTTATACAGGACATTACCCCTCTAGAAATCCCTCCACTCAGGGCAGCTCAGTCTGGGCAAGCCTGTCCATGCCTCCTCGCTTCTGAAGGCTGTGTTCTGAGGGAGGTCAGCTGAACAGTGACAACAAGGACAGGCAGGGCACAGGACAGTCAGGGCCCACAGCACACCCTTCAGCCAACACGCCGCTGCCAGGCTCTGATGGAAGATGCCAATGGAAACTGCCATCATGAAGGTGTAATCAAGCACCGTGCACCCACGTTAATGGGGATTGTCAGGACAGCCAACCTCTCCTTCCCTGGAGCCTGACAGTCGTGATTAACACGCTGTGATCCTGGCAGAAATCAGTGTGGCTTTTACCTTGGGCTGTGCCTCTTCTCAAGCTCTAATGAAACTCCCAGACGTTGAAGGAATTAGAGAGCAAGGAGACCACATGCTGCCTCCCCTGCTTTACCATGCCGTCTGTGACTGGCCTTTGTCCCTGTCCACAATAGTAACAGCACTCAAGAAAGCAAAAGAAGAGTTGCATTGGGAAAATCCACTATCCATTATCCCTCCAAAGTACTGAAGGACAGTGATGCCAATTTAGAGACTAAGGTGTGCTAAGACCAAGCCACGGGCTTCTCAATGACTTCCTGTGCCTCTGAAAGTAGGACAGTGTGTAGGATGGCAGAAGAATGAGTGCCTTTGAGTTGTGGTGTTTGTAAACAGGGCTGAGTATCTCACAGACTTCTAAAAGAACGAACAGGTCTGTCTAGGAGGAAAGGGCAACCAGGGTCTTCGTTAGAGGCAAGGCTGGTGAAAATTCATCTCACATATTTGGATATATTGTCCGGAGAGGCCAGTCCTTGAAAAGAGAGATCATGCTGAGAAAGATGAAGAGTTAGAGAGAAGACCGTTGAGATGGATTGACATAGTGACAGTAAAGGGGGTCGAGCCTATCAGAAAGGTACAGGATAGGACAAGGTTCAGATTTGTTGTACATAGGGTTGTTCTGAGTCAGCTTGATGGCACCTAACAACAACAACAGTTACAACAACAACAACAACAACAAGCAACACATGCCTCTCTAGGATTTCCATAGCCTTTCCATGGCAAAACTGAAAGACAGATGTCATGGATTGAACTGGACTCCTATCCCCTTCATTTAGGCTTTGAAATCTTGTTCTTATAGATGTACTTCAATTTGGAATCTTCTAAATTTGCTCTTGTTGTATGAATGGTTAACATACCTGGTTTGCAACCCAATGTTTGGAAGTTCAAATACACCCAGAAGTCCTTCAGTAGAAATAACTGGTTACCAGTATAGCATGTACTAAACCTCAAGGCAAAAACAACATCAGGCCAAAACCAGAACCAGTTGCTTTAAGTGACACCATGTGCAGCAAAAGAAGGCTGTACTCCCAAAATCTTTCAGTGGCTGGTTTTTCAGAAGTATGTTACCATGTATAGAGAGCTCTAGGGCCTAGTATTAAGGAATTTAACCCAAGTGCCAACCCAAAGGTAGGTAGTTTAGATCTACCAGGTTCTCTGAGGAAGACAGTGTGATTTACAGTCTCGAAAAACCCAGTAGATGATCATCTATGAGTAGGTTCCAATTGATGACATATAACAACAACAACAGATCATCCCGTGTCTCCAGGTGACTTTGAACCGCTAACCTTTCGGTGAGTAGCCCAACACTCAACTGTAAGCACTACTCAGAGACTCTGATCCTTATTACTTCTGAGACACAGAAAGCACTGAATACACATGGAGAGATACATGCATGGGAGATAAATAGATGTGTTGAAGTCCCCAAAATCTTCAGCAAATAGCAGAAACTATGAAGAAACTAAAAAAAAAAAAAGAAGACATCCCAGTAGTAGCATCACTTGGGGACTTTTGTGATGTGGCCCTCGCTTGAGGACACTGTCCTCGGGGAGTGTCACCAAAATGGCCATATACACAATTGTTGTGTTTTAGCAGAAACATCTTTATACACACACACACACACACACACACACACACACACACACACACACACACACACACACACACACACACACACACACACACACAATCTCTTTGGAGTTAGTTATGATGAAAGCATCCTTCTAAGTCTAGTTTATGTATGTCACTGTACCAACAAGGCTACAGCTCTATGCTAATTGATGTTTTGAGCTTTCTAATTCATGCCTTCCGGTCAGAGCTGGCATTGTGACCCAAGCAAGGGCAATGACAGTGCTTCGAATTACGTCATTTTGTTTACACGTGCTGTGATCATGGGCTGTTATTTTTGTTGCTGTCAGTATTTTTACACTCACTGACTCAGTAAAGTTCTCTGGTGTTTTACTTACAATGCTGTATGCAGCACTTATTATCTGTGGACTTCCATCAATAACTTTTTTGAGAATGAAGTATGAATTGAAGGAGAAAAAAATGATTCTGTTCAGTTGCTAATGATGCTGTAATTGATAATATTCCAATTCAATGTAAAAAGATGTTCCAAACTCTGAGAAGAATGGGAATCCCAGAACACTTAATCATACTTATGTGAAACCTATACTTGACTGGGAGGCAGTCATCATAACAGAGGAAGGGAATACTGCATGGTTCAAAATTGGGAAGAGTGCAACACTGTTGGCACCAGCAGCCAGGAAATTACAAGACATATTGTAATGGGAATGTCTGCTGTCAGAGACCTCTCCAAAGTACTGAAGAGCAATGATGTCATTTCGGAGACACCTGATACAGGCTGTGCAATCATTTGCATTCACTTGCTAGGCATCAGAGAGCTGGACAATGACTAGGGATTATAGAAGGAGAACTGAGGCTTTTCAGTTGTGGTCCTGGAGAAGAGTATTGAATATACCATGGACTGCTAAGAGAATGGATAAGTTCATCCTGGAGAGGGTGAAATCAAGCTGCTCCTTGGTGGCAAGGATTCTGAAGCTTCATCTAACATACTTTGGACATGTTGCGAGGAGGGACCAGTCCTTGGAGAGGGATGTCGTGCTTGAGAGGGTAGAGGGATAGTGCAGGAAAGGAAGACCCTCAATGAAATGGATTGATTCAGTGACTAGGGTAATGGAGGCAGGTGTATCGGAGACAGTAAGATAAGTACAGGCTAGAACAGAGTTTAGGGCTGTTGCACATCAGATCACTATGAGTTGCAGGCACAACAACAACAACAATAAATCAAAGAAATAGTGGTGGTGGTGGTGGGTTGGTGTCTTTGAGTTGACGACATTTCATACACTATTAACAATAGATTGACATTTGGCCCTATGTCTGCCATCCTCATGAACCTCAACATGCTCAAACCCATTGTTGTCACGTGTCAATCCACCTCATTAAGGGTCTCCTCTTTCGCTGACCTTCTAGTTTTCCAAGGATGATATCTTATTTCCAAAGACTGACACCTCTTGACAATATGACCAAACTATATGAGGCACAATTTCCCCATCCTTGCCTCTAAGGAACACTTTGGTTGAATTTCCTTCAAGATGTTGTTGTTCTTGTTATATGCCATTGAATCACTTGTGACTCATAGTGACTTTTTGTTCAAAGGTTCTGGACTCTGATCTACCTTGAGCCAACCGCATTGTCTCTGACACACCCACCCCCATTACTCCAGTCATTGTGTTAATCCATCTCATCCAGGTTCTTCCACTCTCAAGCTGTCCCTCCGCCCTCCCAAGCATGATGTCTCACTCCAAGGACTGATCCCTCCCTGCAACATGCCCAAAGTATGTCAGATAGAGCTTCAGAAGCCTTGCCTCCAAGGAGAGGCTTGGTTTCACCCTTTCCAGGATAAACTTGTTTCTTTGAGTAGTCCATGGTATGTTTAATACTCTTCTCCAGGACCATAGCTCAAAGGCATCAATTCTCCTTCCATCATCCTTAGTCATTGTCAGGCTCTCTGAGATATAGCAAGTGATTACAAAGACCATGTCCTGGATCAGGTACACCTTAGTCTCCAGACTGATATTGTTGTTCTTTTGAAGGTCCATAGTATATTCAGTATTCTTCCTCAACACCAAAATGCAAAGGCATCAGCTCTCTCATCTTCCTTACCCACTGTCATGAGGGTGAAGCCTTGCTTGCTTACAATTACACTTCTCACATACTGTTCTGTGAATCAATTTGATAATAAGCATTATGGAAGATACTGGGTGGTCTTCTGTGAGAGTGAGTCCCTGGCGTGGAGGGTGACAGCATGCATTATTGTGGTAGGCGACATCAGCCTGTAACTCTGTTTTGGGCATACACAAAACTATGAGAAAATAAATTTCTGTTCTTCAGGGCTATCCTTGTGAAGAGGAGTTCGCTTTAATTAATAATATGGTTTCACCAAGCAGTGGCCTGTGAGTGTTATAAGGAAAAAGAACCTGCAATTTGGGGAAGGGGGACAAAATGTGCTGGATCTCAAGGCCATTTTCTGCCCCGTGAATCCTTTACCAATTATTTCCCCAAACCATTCTTCTCTTGAGAGTGGCTCAAAACTACTTCCAGTTGCTAAGCAACCTATTAGCAGCTCAAGGCTATAGCATCTCATAGCGATGTAGACATTTTATAGGGGGTGTCTCACCATGCTCCCCATCTCTGGGAGCTACCTCTTCCCATACTCTTTCCTTCCATTTCTGGAATAGCCTGATTGGGGTCAGAGGTGAACACCAAAGGGCAGCTTGTCTGTGGCTTGGGGAGTTTGATCAACCAATCTTATTCCTTCTCAGAACTGTGAAAAGTTAAAGAAAACACTCAGAAGGTAGTAGGCTCTTAACCTGGGCATTATATAGATTAGGGCCAAGGAAGCCATTTTCAAACCCACATATGCACCTAAGTAGACAGAGAAAGCTAATCCATAGCGGGAAATAAGAGAATGGAGACGAGAGAAATGTTGGGAGACATAGGTTTTGGGGTGAGTGGAGGAGTTGTTGTTAAGTGTCATCAGATTGGTTCCTAATATAAGCACCACTATGGCAGAATGAAACACGGCCGGGTCCTTCAATGGTTGCTATGTTTGAGAGCATTATTGCAACCACTGAGTTCACTCCTACTGTTCAAAGTTCCTCTTTGTCACGAATCCTCTTATTTTGTTAGGCCTGATGTACTTCTCCATGGACTAGCTGTTCCTTGATAACATATCCAGAGTATGTGAGCTGAAGTCTTGCCGTCCTCACTTCCAGAAGGCACAGCGTTCTTTTATCTGCTGGTTGTACTTACACAACTTTGTCCAGGAGAAGTTGGCAGGTTGAAGGGGTGAATTTTGATAAATGATGATAATTATAGAAGGGCTTCAGGCCTTTTGTTCATAGTGTCACTATGAGTTGTGCTTGGACTTGACGGCAATCAACAACAACAATGAGTATCTTTTTCAGGGAATGGTTTACTTTCTAGACTAAGGAATTTTGTGTGAGTGATTAGAATAAGTCATGGATTAAAGATTGCGGGCGAGAAGCTGCGGGGCAATCCTGAAGGAACGTGGTTCGAATCCATCAGCCGATCCGTGGGAGAAGGATAGGCAGTCTCCTCCCATGTGATTAACTGCCTCTGAAAACCCACTGGAGGGTCAGCTATGGGTTGGTTCTAACTCAGCGGTACTCAACAATAACAGAAACAACAAGCTAAAGGTTGATAGTTTGAACTTATACTCCTTCCATACATATTCTTGGAATCCCCATGGGGAAGTTCTGCTCTGTCTTGTTGGGTTGTTGGACTCCAGGGCAACCAATTTAATGGAGAAAGAGAGGCCTGGAGGCAAGTAGTGAAGACCATTTGTGTTGATCATGAATTGGACAGGCACCATTGAGCACCGAACATGGATGCCCTGAGAAGATAGAAGCTCAAAGAATAAGATACTTATAGTATCGGAATTGGTGACAAGGCCCATGAAATATGTGTCTATGGTGTAATGAAAGCAAATCTCATTGGAACTAAGGATGAGTGAGGGTGGGAGGGCAGGATGTTGGCATTTCCAGAAGAGGAAGGCAGTCTATCAAGAACTGATGCTTTTTATGAGCAAGGAGACGGTGAATGAAGTCTAAGCAGATGGGAAGGTGTTGGTGGTATGTACAGTGGTGATTCAGTGCTAAAATTCACCTTCCATGTGGGAGAGCCAGTTCCTTTCCTGGCCAATAAGTCCATCCCCTGCACAGCTACTATCTGTTAGCAGAGGCTGATATGTTCTTAAATGCCTGTGATGTTCAACAAGTTTCAACAGAGCTGCAGGATTAAGATGGACTAGAAAGAAAGGCCTGGTGATCTAGATTTAATAACCACCAATGAAATTCTGTGGTCTTACCTAAAGCCCATCATGCGGATAATGCGGGACCAAGCAGTGTGTCCTCACACATTGACACAAGCAAGAAAAATATGGCGGACCTGTGGTGGACTGCTGTTATGTGCCATTGAGTTCGAATTGACTCCTAGCTGACCCTCAAGCAGGTTTCCAGAGACAGTAAATGACACAGGAGGAGACAGCTCATTTTTCTCCTCAGGAGCAGCTGTCCATTTGAACCAGGTGCTCGGTCATGCAGTAGAGTTCCTAAAATCAAATGCCACTGCTTTCAGGTGGGCTTGGGTTTTGAAGAAGGAAGCAGGGAAGAGAGTCATGTGTGGAGCTGGGAGCAGATTAGAACTCCAAGTCGTAGGCAGCCAGCTGTCCCCCACAGTCCTTTTCTGACCATCTCTCTCTAATTCTCTGCTTGTCAGCTGCATTTTCCCTTATTTCTGACAAGCTGTCTTCACATGGCAGGAAAATGTCCCAAGTTTTGACATGTCAGAATTTTAACCCTGGAGCAAGATGGAGTTAAATCTTTCTCTTATCTCCGGTCCAGCATGCCCTGAGCAGGAAGGCATTAGTACAGCTGACTCAGGTGTGTACCAAGGAAGCTGTCAGTCGTAGTCAGAGGTGACTTCTATATTACCAATAGGAACTCCTTTTAAAGAAGGATTGTTGTGTTTGTTGTTAGGTGCCACTGCACTGATTTCAGGCTCACTGCAGCCCCACGGGACCGAGTAGACTCACCAAAGGAGTAGAACTTCCTAGGCTGGAATCTTTATAGAAGCAAATGTCCAGGTCTTCTTATTTTCTTGTGGAGCCACTGGATTGGTTTGAACTGCCAACCTTTTCATTAACAGCTGAACACTTACCCACTGCATCACCAAAGCTCCTCCTAGGAAGTAGTTGGGAGAAGGGGAGAGAGAAATGATTCAGTTCTGACTCATAGTGACTCTCTAGGATAGACTAGAACTATCCTATAAGATAGAGAGTACTGGAGGCCTAGTGGCAGGAAGCTGTGCTGCAATCCGGAAGGCACATGGTTTGAAGCCACCAGCTTCTTACAAGAGAAGGCTGGGCGATCTCCTCCAGAATTTATTAACTGTCTCTGAAAACTCTCTGGCAGGGGGTGGGGGGGGCAGCTATGGGTTGATCCCAACTTGACGGTAAACAGCACCAGCACCCTATAAGGCTTCTGAAGCAGGAACCCTGGTAATACAGTGTTGTGATATTGCACTGCTAATGGAGCAGGTGGTCTGATGTTGTAGTCCAGTAAGCATGGCACTGCTAACCAAAATTCAACAATAATCAAGTCCACCAGCTTCCCTGGAGCAAAAGGTAAGCAGTCTCTTCTCATAAAGCTTTGCAGCCTCCGAAATTCAGTGGAAGGTTGGGATGAGGTGGAATCAAGCTAGATGGGAGTGGACTTTTCACTTCACAGAAAACGTTCAAGTCTTTTCTCTGGTGGAGCAATCAGTCACTTCTGACCACCAACCTTCTGGTTAGAAGCCAAGTGCTAAACCACTGTACAACCAGGGCACCTTCTTATGAAAGGAAGCAAAGGGAGGAAATCCCTAGGACATTATTGTGAGTCGACAATTCCTTGTATCTACCAGAGTAAGTTCCTCAAAACTGGCCAAAGAATTAACTCATTTAATGCCAGGCTGGCTTTCTAAGCGGCTTGGACCCTTCAGTCTCGCTATGTATCAAGTTCTTTTCATAAGCTGCTAAGTAATAGAAACTCTTAGTTCTGTCTAGCCTGCAAATGTCTAGTGAGACCTGAGGATAGAGCTTGACCTTGTGATACCTAGTGCCTCAGAAAACTCCATTGTGTTCCTTTGATGCTTGGAGCATTTAAAGAAACACTTATCTATCAGTGGGGTACTCTGGTGGCTTCTTCTTGTTGTCCTTATGTGCCGTTGAGTCAACTACTACTCATAGCAAACGAACAGGTCTGTGCAGGAGAGGGTGAAAGCAGGTTGCTCCTTGGAGGCAAGGATTTTGAAACTCCATCTCACACACATTGGGCACATTGCCTGGAGGGACTAGTCCTTGGAGAAAGACATTATTCTTGGAAGGGTGGTGGGTCAGCACAAGAGAGGAAGACACTGGGTGAGATGGATTGACACAGTGATTGTGGCAATGGAGCAAGTGTGTCAAAGATGGTGCGGTTGGTTCGGGATAGAGCAAGGTTCAGAGCTGTCATTCATAGGGTCTGATAGCTTGGTGGCAAATAACTGTGCTGCCAATGCAATGGTACATGGTTCAAATCTACAAGCTGTTGCTCTGTCAGAGATAGATGAGCAATCTCTTCCCGTGTGATTCACTGCCTCTGAAAAGCCACTGGAGGGTCAGCTATGGGTCTGTTTCAACTTGACAGTTCACAACAAGAACAATCCTTCATCTTACAGAAGAAATCTCCACAGGTAACAATGGCCACTGGCTGGTGTGTGTGTGTGCGAGAGAGAGAGAGAGATATCTCAGCTTCTCTACGTTTTGAAATTTATATTTTCCAATGATTCAAGCATTCTTTTCCATGATGGTCTATCCTTCATTGGTTTATTCATCTCTCTCTCTTCCCCAGCCCCCTTTTCTCTCTCTCCTGTTCAGTTTTTACTCATCTCTGGCCTTTAGAAAGTTTCTAAAGCTTTAATTCACACAGGAGAAGTGCACATATTTCTCCCTTGAAGCAACTGGTAGATCTGAACCGCCAGAGGCACAACTTTGGATTCGGAGTGCAATTCCCAATGATCTATACCACCAGAACTCTAATTAATGCTGTATGGATCTCTAATCCATATTTTCAGAGTATTTCTCAAACTTCAGAGCCAGATAATAATGTACATTCCTGAGCCCTATTCAGAGAGGCTCTGATTGAGAAATGATTCAAGAATTTATCCTTGGTTCTGAGGCTTCACCACCGAAATTTTGGGGAACATCAAGGTCAGTTGGCACAACGTAGTCCACAAAGGCTATTTGAGAAGCTGAACTCTGTGAAGAGGACTGTGATATCAGGATTGGAGGGAGACTCATCGGTAACCTGTGTTATGCAGATGATACAACCTTGCTTGCTGAAAGTGAGGATGACTTGAAGCACTTGTTGCAGAACATCAAGGAATGCAGCCTTCAATATGGATTGTATCTCAATGTAAAGAAAGCAAAGATTCTAACCACTGGGCCAGGAGCCAACATCATGATAGATGAAGAAAATATTCAAACTGTCAACAACTTCATCTTACTTGGATCCACAATTAACACCTTGGTACCAGCAGTCAAGAAATCAGGAGACATATTCCATTTGGAAAATCTGCAGTTAGGGACCTCTCCAAATGATTGGAGGAGTAAGGTGTGTCTGATTCAGGCCATGGGTCTTTCTGATTACTAGCTATGCATCTGAGAGCTGCACAGTGAATAAGAATGACAGAAGAAGAATTTGTTTTTGAGCTGTGGTATTGGAGAAGAGCACTGAACAGTCCAGGGACTGTCAAAAGAACAAACCAATATATCTTGGAGAAGGTGTATCCATAGTGCTCTTTGGAGGCAAGTATTATGAGGCTTTGCCTCCCTTACTTTGGGCATGTCACTAGATGGCATTATTCCTTGGAAAGGGACATGCATGCTACTTGGAAGTTTAGAAGGTTGGCAAAGGTGAGGAAGAGGAAGACCCTTGATGAGGAGATTGACAGGTGACTGCTGTAAATGAGCTTGAATGTGTCAGGAAGTGTGTGGATGGCACAGGATAGGACAGGGTTCAGATCTATTGTTCAGAGGGCCACTATGGGTCAGTCCACAGAGGTAATGTTCTACATACTACATTGATGGGTAGCAACTGGAGACTTAAGAGCTTGCCATCTAAGTTGCAACCATTGATCTCTTCTTGTCCAGAACAAAGATGAAGAAAATGATAGGCACATGGGAACAATTAGTTCATAGAACTAATGATGGACCTCAAGAACCTTAACCTCTGTGGCACTGAGATCAGAAGAACTAGATGATGCCCAGCCAACATTGTTGACCATTCTGAGAAGGATCACAGTAAAGTGTTCTGGATAGACCTAAATAAAAAAATTTTAAAAAGGAAGGAAAAATCAGAGAAATGAAGAGGCTTAATAGTCTGTCAGAGACTAAATAGAGCCTTTGAGGCTAAGGTCCTGTGTGCCTGGAACAGAACTGGAACCAGATCATATGCAATATGGTGGTCATAAGAACAGTATACTGATTGTTAGAAAATATCTTGTGAATTAAAGAGGTCATATTTTTGGATCTATAACATCGTTCTCGGCTTCTTCTAGAATTACCAAGAAGGTAATTAGTCCTTAACACTATCAGCCATGGAAAAATAAAAAAGACAGCATTTGCCCAGCGATAAAACTGGAGGGAAAGGGTGGGATGAGCGGAGAAGGATCAATAGAAGGCTAGGATGAGTAGAGACAAGTGTCACAAAGAAGAAGTGGGAAGAGTGCTGGCTGGTACTGCGTAGCAAATTTTACTTAATATCATAAAGCAAAATATGTATAAATGTTTTTGTTGTTGTTATGTGCTGTTGAGTCATCTGTGACCCATAGTGACGCTACATACAGCAGCTCTGAAGCCTGCCCTGTCTTGAGCCAGTCTCACTAATTCCGACACACCAGTCTCCATCACCCCAGTTACTAAATCAATCCATCTCATCTTGAATCTTCTGCTCTTGTGCTGTCGCTCCACCCTTCTAAGCATGATGTCCTTCTCCAAGGACTGATCGGTCTCTCCTGGCCACGTGCCCAAAGTATGTGAGATGGGGCTTCAAAATCCTAGCGTCCAAGGAGAAACTTGGTTACACCTTCTCCAAGACCTAATAATTTTTCTTGGTGGTCTTTGGTATGTTTAAGACTCTTCCCCAGTACCACAACTCAAAGGGATTAATTCTTCTTCTGTCATCCTTAGTCATTGTCCAGCTCTAGTTCAATAAAAAATATCCAGGAGGCTTTATAAACTTTGACTCAAATCATGATAAAAAGTTTAAAAAGTAAATCTTAAACAATGCCAAAATACTTCTAAACAAGGAACAACAAAAAGACTTAGTATTTGGAACAGCAACAGCAAAGAAAACCCACCACTGTGGAGTCAGCGCTGACTCTGAAGCACTTTATAGGACAGGATGGAAATAACTCATCAGGTTCCTATGTGCAATAAGCTGCAATGTGTGCTCTCTCTTTTCATTAGTGTTTCCTCTGCTACTGAGCTCCCATCCTCCACCCAGGGCATGCACTCCTTGCTGGGGAGATTTGGCATTGTTCTGCTTTTTTCCTTCAGAAGCATTTATCCCCAGCAAATCTCGTGTGCACAAGGACCTTTTTGAAAATCTCTCAAGTATGCGAGCAGGAGCCTTAACAATGCTTGAGAAAGCCCGTGTTCCCTGTATCTTCTCTCCCACAGGTAAAGGATGTTCTTACGAGCCAGTAATCGAGAGGCTCAATGATGCACTTGTTTTCAAGGATGCAATTTTAATCAGTGATTTATACAACTAAGATGATTGGGGGGAAATGTCCTCTCCCTTTCCAATCCATTCTTTATAATTTGTTCATCTATCCACCCACCCACCCATCTACCTCTCCAACTTCCTGGCTATCTATCTATCTATCTATCTATCTATCTATCTATCTATCTATCTATCATCTATCTATCTATCTATCTATCTATCTATCTATCTATCTATCCCTCTGCTTCTCTCTCCATACATCTACCTATCCACCCATCCATTCCTCTGTCCAGCATCCATTCATCCACCCATTCACCAACCCATTCATCCCTCCATCTCTCTATCCATCTCTTACTCCTCTCCTTTTATCAACCCATCTGTCCACTCATTCAATTAATATTGATTGAACATCCATGTATGTTCTAGTGTGGAACCAAAATAATAATGTGAATGGTGTTGGCACTCAGTAGGGTCACACTGTGGTGGTGGAGACATCTGCTTGGACAGATAATGTGCAATATTGTAGTCTTCAAAAGAGTATTGTGCTTTTTATAAGTCATATCTCTCAGCTGTGATACCCTTCTCAGCTTCTACTATAATGTATTGTTACTACTTCCCATTGAATAAACTTTGACTCATGATATTATTATATGCATTAAAATGAAGTCATCAGGGTTACCTTCATGACGATTGGTGCCTTGAAGTTTATTGTTGTGATTTCCATCTCAAATGTATTTCTTAACTTGGTTTGTCAGTTTCCCCTGGGTAAGTTGTAACCTCACAGAAATAAGATGCTACGTTTTGTATTCAACATGCTCTCCCCTGTACCCAGCATAGTGCCTTGTATGTTCCAGGTCCTCAAATGATGCTCTAGACAGAAGGGATCATCACAGGGAAAGATCGAAGATTCGAGCAATCAGGGTCCGTGGTGTAGAGACAAAAAGGGGAAGGAAGAGATAAAGAGAACCGAGAGACAAGTAGGGTGCAATGCTGAGTTTTAGGGCAAGCCAAATATTGTAAATGGGGCTTCAGAATCTAGAAAATCTCACCAGCTGATACTGTTATTTCACCCTCTAGTCTTTGAGCTCTTTGAAGGCAAGACATTGCTTCATTTGATTTGTTGTTGCTGGTGTTGATTGCTGTCGAGTCAAGCATGGCTTATAGTGACTCTGAACAAAAGACCTGAAGCCTTTCTATAACTATTATCATTTCTCAAAGTTCATAGAGTTTCCAGAGGCATGTTGTTTAGGAAGTAGATGCCCACTCATTTGATGTCATAATGGACTTTATGCATGAGAAAAAAATTCTTATGCAGGAAGTCCCTCAAGGACTTTGAAACAACTTGCTGAATCTGTATCAATGCCTTCCCCAGGTTAGACTTCTAGGCAGAGTGCTTGTTAGGCTTACTGGACAGAGCAAACTGGGAATTCTACTCCTTTATTTAAGCGAGGCGAGACTCAGTTTACCTCTCAGTAAAATGGGAATGAGAGCTTCTCGTCTTCGGGGAAAAGGAACCCTCATTGACCATTCTAGGATTAAGGGCTGGGGTGGTTGCTCCTTGGGAGAAATATGGATCTAGTTTTGTCATAAAGATGCACAGCTTTGGAAATTGTGTGGCCGATTCTGTTCTGTCCTAATGATCACCATGAGTCAGAAGTCACTGGAAGGCAGTGGGAGAGTGGGAAAGACTCTTCAGGATTACTGATATGGACCGAAGGAGCTTTGGTGATGCAAATGGTCAAGGGTATGTTGACCAAATGGTTGGTGGTTCACATCCACTGAGCTGCTCCAAGGGAGAAAGATCTGAAGTTGTGCTTCAATAATGGTTAAGGCCTTGGACTCTTACGGAGGCAGTTGCTCTGTTACATGGGGTTGCAATGAGTCTTGATTAACCTGATAGTAACTTATAACAACAAGAAGGAAGTGAGGACTATGTATGGTGATGCTAAAGGAAAGGTCAGTGGTTCAAACCTACCAAATGGTCCTAGGAGAAAGATGAGTCAATCTCTTTTCATTGAGATTTACAATCTCAAAAACACAATGGAGCATTGCCATGAGTCCACAGTAACTCAAAGGCAATGGGTTTGGAACATCAACAATATAGATAGAAGTAATTATATTTGCTTAACGTCTGGAGCTTAGTGAGAACCAAAAGAAAATCAAAGAGACAGACCTCACGATAGGATTATAATTACAGTACCTGTGCTCCATAGTAACAAGCCCAGGGCAAAAGGGATTTCAGTGGGAGTTAAAAGGGTCCCGATTTCCCATCACGAAGTGGGAGACCAGCAGCCCTGCCTAGACTACTAAGAAGCCGGGGTTTGGCTTTCCTGTCATGTTTTCCTTGCACTCTTTTTAATTTTTCTTTTTCAGGAGAGAAAAATGTTATTTTCACTCTTTGTCATTTTAATTAAATCAAGTCTAGGAAAACATAAAACGAGAGTCATTCCTTTCCAACAGACAAACTTTGCAACCCCGCACACCAGATTGCAAACTGTTCACATCCATTCATTAGGAGTTCATGGTCTACCGGACTTTTTTCTCCCCGCCTCCAAGCATTGTGTTATGTGCATCCCCTATCTGTGTTTATGTGACAGATTGTCTAACAGCTTTCTTGTACAGTAGAATGATAGAGTCTGCCAGCAGGGCCCGGTTTGGAACCTGTGGCCATGAGAGAAATGGCTTTGGAAATGTCACCTTGCTATCTAGTGGATAATTGAGTAATAATGGCATACAGATCCCCCCCCGCCCCCAACCGACAATTATATACCTGTTTGGAGCTAATTGGACTACGCAGAAATGGAAATGATGTGAATTATGTGTTCTAAAAATCCGATAGTCATTGAACCCACTGACGGCCTCTTCTCAATTCTAGTATCGACTTTCAATCATTTTAATGTGTGGGTGCAGTTGCCAGGGTCCCTGGCTGAGGCTGCATTGCGGTAGAAAGTGCCCGTTATTTTCAGACCAGGTGCAATTCTGTAGCTAGCTGGAGAGCTGTGTGCGTAGCCTCTCTTCACGTGCATGGGCAGATCTGGCATAGTGTGTTGCATGCTAAGCGGCTAACCCAAAGGTCAGCAGTTCAAATCCACCACCAGTGCCCCTCTTCGGGGAAATGCAATGGAGGATCCCTGGAAGTCGGCATCGACTCGACTGGCGGTGGGTTATTTACGTGAGAAGTTTAGCGATCCCAAGAGTTGAACGGCGGGACTTCATAATCGAGATTTATAATGCAGATTTTATGCGGCACCAAATGACTCTTAGGAGTTATGGGAAGGCTTTTATTTTTAGCACTCGGTAAATTAAACCTTTTATTCATCATTTTGAAAGATGACAGTAAAGAAGACAGTGTTGGGGCTTTTTTCCTTTAAGCAGTGAGAGCAGCAGCCATCCAATGGCAGCGTGAGCCTGAGGGTTAAGTCTTGTTGAAGAGAATGTCCTATGTGTCTCACTGCCTCCTATCAGTGAATTGGTTATCTATATTACAATAACAAGATAATTCCGACAAAAGTGGATGCCTGCCTCTCCCTCTCTCTCTCCTGCTCTTGTGTCCCTCTTCCTCGTATTAATGATGGCTTCGAGCATAGTACTTGGCTGCGTGTTCTGGTTACAGAGATAATTTCCTTAGTTCAATATCTTTTTCTCTGAAAATTGTTCTCAGTTGTATTGCACGTTACAACTGTAGGCCAGGATTCTTCAACCTTGCTGATCTTGACCTTTGTGGGCCAGATGACTCTTGGCTGGAGTTGGGCACTGGGGCTATTTCCTGCACTCTTTGGGATATTTATTTATCAGCATCCTTGACGTCTACCTACATACTAGCCTTCCACACGCAACAAAGCCCTATGTCTCCAGGGAGCTCTGACGCCTTGTTGTTGTTGTTAAGTACTATCAAGTTGAAACTGACCCATAGATGGCCTTTTAGTGGGTTTCAGAGGCAGTAAATCATATGGAAGGAGATGAGCCATCTTTCTCCAATGGAGCAGCTGGGAGATTCAAACTGTGTGCCTTTGGCTTGACAGCACAGCTCCTTAGCACTAGGCCACTAGAGCTCTAGTGACTTATTGGTAAGGAATTGTGCTACCAACCCAAAGGTATGCAGTTTGAATCCACCAGTTGCTTCGTGGGAGAAAGAAGGCTGTCACCTCACACTTAAAATTTATAGCATCTGAAGATTCACTAGAGGGCCAGTTGTGAGTAGGTTCAATGTCAGTGGTAAAAATACCAACATATGTCTCTTGAGTATACAGTCACCCTGATTGAGAAACATTGATGTAAACTCACAAGACTACGACAAGGTACTTGTAGGGAGAAAGCAATAAAAAAAGGCCACAAAAACTTTTAGCTCCATTGGATTAATTTTGTAGCACTTTTTTTGCCTTCAACGCCAATAGCAGCCCTAGTAACCTAATAGTTAAGCTCTTGGCTGCTAGTGAAAGGCTGTCAGTTCAAACTCATTTGGTCATTTTGTACGAACAAGACAAGAGCGTCTTCTTCTGTATTGTAGCCTAGAAAACCCTGAGTCCGTTTTATCCTGACACTTGGAGTAACTACAAGTCAAGGACAACTTGGTCGCACCCAATAGCAAGATGTACAGGTGGAGACTCAGGGTGAAGTAAAAGGTTTCATGAACTCGATCGGTAAATAAAAGGTTGACCTGATGATCTGCTGTGGAAAAAAATAGGCATTAGAGCCCATCTGGAGCACAGTTCCACCCTCTGGCACAAGAGTCCTCAAGTCACAAGAGCTGAACTTGATTTGGACTGTTAGTAAAACGGGGCAATCTGGTGGTCTAGTCTGTAGCGTGTTTCTCTGCTAGCCTGCAAACTGCTTGCCCCTGAGGGTTCGAATCCACTAGTGTTTCCTTGGGAGAAAGATGGCTTGTATCTTCCTGTTAAAACACACAGTCTAAAAACCTAGCGGAGAGTTGCTGCCAATTGGAATGAACCCAACAACAGTGGGTCTGAGTTGCTAGGACCATTGGGGATGCTGAAGGGCAAGTATTGGGTTGCTAAGCAAATGGTTAGTGGTTTGAATCCATCGGCCACTCTATTGGAGAAAGCTGAGAACATTCCTATCATAAAGATGTGTAGGCTGTGAAATGCTAGGAGAGCCGCTTAATCTAGCCCTGGGCTCCGAATCAACTGCAGAGCAGCGGTCTGGGTTTTGTTTGGGCTGGTTATGTGTGAAGTGCATTTGTAAGCCTCTGCTTTTCTCATTGGTTTAATGGAACATATTACATTTTGATTTGAGAGAACAGCCAGTTGCAGTCATTTTACATTTGATAGAGATTTAATGGGATGGGGGAGAAAGATGTAAATTTTCATAAGCTAATTCCAGCAGATGCATGGATGGTTTTATATCAGCATCACATTGGAAAAGAAGGCAGGGGACATCATAAGACAGAAAGAGGCAAAAGTCCTACCCTTCTGTTATTGTTAAGTGTGCCGCATAGAGTCCAGAGGCAGAAACAGACATGCAAAACATCCTTACATGTGTTTGTGAATGTCATGGACACAAAAACACTTGGAAGAGGTGAAGGTATGGATCACAGCGATGTCGCTGGATTTACAGTAAAGTCTCCAAACTGAGTCATTCCCTCAACTCCTTCGGAAAGAAGCCTTGCTCATTTCTCCTGGCCACCCCTTGAATCCAGGCATAACAGTGGCTTTGAAGGAATCCCAATGGTATGCTTGTTTCCGGAGAGCATTCTGGGTTGAGGATTTCCTTGGAAAGGCGGGCAGCTGATTAGGTGCTGCCAGAGATTGCACAAACATTTGCTTTCTGTTCGTGGTGGCCAAGATCTGAGTGGTTTTATTTTCCTATAAACAGCTGCTGCCTCTCCTTTAGCTGAAACTGAGGATTTATCCCCCCTTTTCATTGCTCTCAGAGCCTTATGATGTGCACTGCTGTGTGGAAAGCACTGCATTAAGCAGCAAAGTCACACTGTCTGTCAGTGTTCATCTTTAACTTTAATGCAGAGTTTCAGAGTATGGTTAAAACATGCATTGGCCTTCTTTAAATTCACGCATAATATGCATAGTGTCTAGTGGCCTGTATTTAATTATCAGAGTAATCCAGGATCATACCAGACCAATTTTTTCAGCAGAGGAGGTGATTTGGTGTCATTGGCTCCCGTAACAATAAGAAGGTGGGATATAAAGCGGTATTTAGGAAAACTGTGAGAAGAATGTGTTTTCCATCCATCCGTCCAGATATTATAGAATTCAATACTGGATTATGCTGCATCAGCAAAGCTCTGTGGTGGATGGGGCTGCGTCAGTTTCCACCCAGAATTACTGCCTTTTGAGGTAATAGCAAGGGTCCATACCCAAGGGTATGGATAGAATCAGAAATGCCCTTTGTGATACTGGAAGAATGTGACCAGCTTACATGTCTTGTCCTCTGACACACTGGCTGAAATGCAGACTGAAATGTGGTGGTGCACTTCCAGGGTCCACCTCCAGCTCCACTGCTTAACTAAAGCATTACTCTTAACATCTGTAAGCCCTTGTTTTCTCCTCTGAAGTGTTATCGAGTGCAGTTGAGTTGTCCGTGACTCATAGTGAGAGGGGTCGAAACTTTGCCAACACTGTGCCAGCCTTAAGATTCCTGCCATCATCAAGTTCATTGTCATAGTCAATTTGTTAATCCATCTTAATGAAAGGTTTCCTCTCTTTTGCTAACCTGCTTCTCCCAGCATGATGCCTTTGTCCAAGGTTTGATCCCTCCTGACAGCAAGCCCAAAGTATGTTAGACAAAGTTTCGTCATCATTGCCTCTTAAGGATGCTGGTTGCACTTTCTACGAGACAGATTTGTTTGTTCTTTTGTCAGGCCGTAGTATATTAATGTATATAGGAAAGTTGGACAACCAGTAAGAAAGATGGGAAAAAAGTGAATGTCTTTAAATTGTGGTGTTGATCAAGAGTATTGACCTAGTAACCCTAGTATATTCAATACTCTTGACCAACACCACAATTTAAAGACATCCATTCTTCTTCAGTCTTTCTTATTGGTTGTCTGACTTTTATATACATTTGAAGCAATTGCAAATACCCTGATGTGGGGTCATGTGCACCTCAGTGTTTAAACTGACATCCTTGTTCTTCGGAACAAGAGGTTCATGGCAACAGATTTGTACAATGCAACATGTCACCCCTGAAATATGGGAGGAACAATAGGTGCATCTGAAAGTTTTAAGGCTCTTGTTGGTCTTGTTAGCTACCTTGGAGTCGCCACTGGATTCATGGCTACTTCATGCTCAAGAGAACGGACCACAGTTCAGTCCTAGGCCATCCACATGATTGGACATTTGTGTCCCATCGAGTTTTCTATGGCTGATTTTTTTTTTATGTTGATCCCCAGACCTTTATTCCTCATCTCTCTTATTCTGGAACCTCTAACAAATCCTTTTCGGAATCCTAGCAAAATGAAAGCCCCTACTACTGCATAAGCAATGGCTGTCCGTCAGGTGTATGGGCCAGGAATGAAACCAGATCTCCCCAAAGGAAGGTCAGAATCCTCCTACTGAACCAAGAACAGATGTTTAATGTATATACACCCTCAGGCATGATTAAATGTTCAATAATTAGTACTTGCCATGCTTGTTAACACAGCAACTCTCCTTTCTGCATCTACCTTGAGGAATATTTGTGCCAGTTTTGAGCCATTGGCGAGATTTTTCAACAGATATTCAGAATAATGGAAATTAATGGTAAGATTTATCTCCACATTGATTTGTAGAAACATCAGAACAAATGTTCTGGCCCCTCACAGTTAACAGAAGACTTTGTGACTTGTATATTGTTATTAAGTATGTTCCCTACCCACTCTTTAATTTCTTCACACCTTTATCACCTATTTATAAGACTTAATAAATTCTGTTATCTTGCTGTGTTATGTTGGTCAATATGAGTTACTCATTCCTTTCTAGACCTGAAGAGAAAGAGGAATGAGTAATAAATAGTTCTGCTGTTGTTGTTGTTGTTATGTGTTGTTGAGTAGCCTGTGAGTCCTAGTGACCCTATGTACCACAGTCCTAAACCTTTTTCTATCCTGTGCCAGTTTTATCATCTCTGACACATCTTACCCCTATTACCCCAGTCACTGAATCAATTTACCTCATCGAGGGTCTTCCTCTCTTGCGTTGTCCCTCCACACTTCCAAGCATGACGTCCCTCCCCAAGGACTGGTCCCTTCTTGCAACATGTCTAAAGTATGTCAGACAAAGCTTCAGAATCCTTGTCTCCAAGGAGCAGTCTGGTTTCACCCTATCTAGAATGAACCTGTTTGTTCTCCTAGCAGTCCATGGTATATTCAACACTCTTCTCCAGCACCACCGATCAAAGACTTCAGTTCTCCTTATAACCCTTGAAATATTGATTTTTTTGTCTTATTTTTTATATCCCCCAAACAAGAAGGGTCTACCAGCTCAAATATCCAAGCGGACAATGTTGATTAGAGAAAAGGGCTCAGTTTATGAGAGTGGGGGATATCTGACATGGACGGGAAAGCTGGAGAAAAGAGAAAGAGGCATAGGAAGAATCAGTGCATTTGGAATCATATTTGGAATATGATGATGGCACCGAGAATTGACTAGACTATGGCCTTCAAGAAGAATAGACCATCAGTCTTAGAATTAATACAGCCAAATTACTCCTTAGAATTGTGGATGATGCAACTTTGACTGACTTGCTTTGAATAAGTCTCCTGCAAAGACCAAACCCTAGAAAATGGCATCATGGTTGGAAACTAGAGAAAACGAAGGACATCTTCATGATATAGAGTGACACCATGGCCAAGACAGTGGACTCAAATGTAGCAAAGAGCCTGAATATGGCACAGGATTAGATAATGTTCTAGTCCTTTGCATGTAAGGTCACCTAGAGTTATAGCTGAATTAAACCAATGAATGTATCAGATTAATATACTCAATGGAATGGATTGACACACTGACTACAGCGATGGCTCAAGTACAGCAGCTCTTAGGAGCGTTATTTAGAACTGGGTAGCCTGAGGACGGGACATGTTTCCTTCTGTTGTGTGTAGGGTCACTGTGAATCCAAACTAACTCAATGGCACTTAATATCAACAGCAACAACCATAACACACACCTTCCCCAATTTACACCTAATTGACTATCTTTAATGCTTCCCTCCCCAACCTCACCTTCATATCACAAGCTCATCTCTCATAATTCCACACAAACTGCTTCCACTAAGGTGGATGTTTGGTTTGGTAAAATTGTACCGAATTTAGGTTTCAAAGCAAACTAGCATGCACTGCCAAAAGAACAAACGAGTCTGTCTTGGGTGAAATGCAGCCAGACAGGTCCTTAGAATCAAAGATAATGAGACTTCATCTTGTATTCTTTGGGCATGTTATCAGAAGGGACCCGTCCTTGGGAAAACACATCATGCTTGGATAGGTGGAGGCTGAGAACAAAAAGACAATACCCTCAATGGCATTGATTGACACAGTGACTGTAACAATGGGCTTAAGAAAATAAAAACTGTGAGGAGGGACATGAATAGGGTTGCTATGATTCAGAGTTGATTTGATACACATAAGAACAGTATGTTCTGAAATCATTTAATCATCTATTTACATAAAGCATCACCTATATTAACCTTGATAATCATAGTAACTGATTTGGAGCAACTGGCTATGTGTGAAAGGACTGATGGTATAGTGATTAAAACTCATGGTTTTGGGCGAGCTCTGGTGTCCTAGTGGCAAGACGCTGCACTGCAGTCCTAGAGGTGCATAGTTCAAATCCACCAGATGCTCTACTGAAGAAGGAGGGACAGTTTCCTCCTGTACTGTCTGATTTGGCGGGACACACAAAAAGAATAATAATAAAAAATATTTAAAAAAAAACAACTCATGGTTTTGAATCAAAGTACTAATGGCTACAACCCACCAGCTCCTCCTCAGAAGAGCGATAGGACAGTGTCCTTCCATAGAGAAAGCAGCCTTGGAAATCCCATGGGGCATTTCTTATTTTCCCTACAAGGGCCACTGTAGTATCTACTAGATGACAGTTGAGTTTGGCTTTGTGTTTTAGAAACGTTCTTTGTTGGACCAAAGAGTTTATTTACTCCAGAATTTAGTGTCTGTTGTTATCTCTATTTCCACCTGCAAATAAAGAAAAAATAGCAACTCATGCAAGTTGACAATCTCTTAATTCTTTAGCGTTCTGATGAGAACCTGATTCCTCCCCCCTCACCTCCCTCCACGAGGCATTTGTTTATTCTTGTTTGCAGGACTGGTCCCCTTCATCTGGAAAGATCTCCCTACCCTATAGCTCTAGATACTTCCTGTTTATCTTCAAGACTCAGACCTCTGGTATCACCTACCTGGTGGTACCAGCCCTCAGTCACCTCTGGATTAAGCATCTCTCTGTGACTTTCTCAGTCCACAGTACCCTTTCTTTCCTGACCTTTTAAGGACTTTATACTTTCTTTGTGCTCGATGTCTTTTCACAACTTGTCTGGTCTTCAGTTATTAATATTCAGTCTTCAAATCTATTCTTGAAATGGGGTCTAAATTCAGGTGGGATATACTCAAGGCTGCACTTTGGATCTGATGTTCTTTTATCATTTTCTTCAGCTTCAATTTGAATTTGCATATGAACAATTAATGTTCTGTTCCACAGTTGGCCTCTAGTCTGGTTCCAACTGTTGATACTGAGTTTCTCTATTGTGGCTTTCCTCAGATGGTACTTCATTGGATTCTTGTGTATTCTATTCGGTGAGGTGCATGAGCACAGTTTCAATTTGTGTTGCTTATTGGAAAAATATTCTTTTCAATTGATAGGTTATTAGTCTTACAAAATTTGTG
Organism: Elephantulus edwardii; assembly: GCF_000299155.1. Lineage (NCBI taxonomy): Eukaryota > Metazoa > Chordata > Mammalia > Macroscelidea > Macroscelididae > Elephantulus > Elephantulus edwardii. The sequence continues at coordinate 5,475,532 of NW_006399912.1, read as the reverse complement.
CTATGATGTCTCCAGTATTGTGTCCATTGTGTAAATCATGTTTTCTAGTTATTAATACTTCTTTGTATCCACCTTTTGCTTCCTGATCTACCATTATGCATATTGGTCACATGTTTGGTCTACATGTTTCAGAAGTTGATAAAAATCTTCAATTTCAATTGGTTACATGTTTCAGAAGTTGATAAACATCATCAGTTTTTTCATGTTTGACTTTAGGGATTGATTTGTAAATTTGAATAATAGTCCTATTAACTGGTTTCCCTTGTAGGTGTATGGATATTTTCCTACCACTGCCAGCATTGGGCTTCTGCGTAGATCTTAAAATGTTCTTTTTGACAACACATTCGTCAGTCCCCACATAGGAGAACATACGACTGTCTGATTCAAAATGGCTAAGACCAGTCCATGTCGGCTCACTAATGCATAGATATCTATCTTCAAATGTCCCATTTCATTTTTGACAACTTCCAATTTTCCTGAATTCATACTTCATACATTCCACACTCCGCATTCCAATTATTAATGAATATTTGCAGCTGATTTTTTTCTCACTTTGAGTAATATCACATTAGCAAGTGAAGCTTCCAAAAGTCTGGCTCCAAACATAATATTAAGGTTCACTCTATTTCCGGAGGCAGCTCTTCCTCAGTCATATTTTGAGTGTCTTCCAACCTGAGGGCCTTCTCCTTCAACATTACATTAGATGAGAGTCTGCTGCTACCCGTAGGTTTCATACGTGGACTTTTAAAAGAACAAACCAGGCTGTTCTTGGAGGCAAGGATTCTGAAGTTCCATCTGATGTATTTTGGGTATGTTGCAAGGAGGGACCAGTCCTTGGAGAGGGATGTCATGCTTGGGAGGATAGAGGGACAGCACAAGAGAGGAAGACCCTAGATGAGATGGATTGATTGAGTTACTAGGGTATTAGGGGTAGATGTGTCAGAGACAATAAGATTGGCTCAGGATAGAGCAGGGGTCAGAGCTGTTGTACATAGGGTCACTATGAGTTGCAAGCGACATAACAGCACTTAACAACAAACAACAACTTCTCCAGGTTCTTCCTTTTAGTTTTAGTCTGGATACTCTGCTGAAATCTGTTCACCATAGGTGACCCTGCTGGTATTTGAAATACCAGTGCCAACATCTAACAGCATCACAGCAACTTGCAAACCGCCACAGTAGCCAAACTGACAGATGAGTGGTGGGAGTTTGTTTACATTAACAGAATAGAAACAATTCAGAGGAAGAGTCTAAGAATGGTTCCATAGTTTGACAAATGTAATCAATGTCACTGAATTATGCATGGATAAATTGTTGGATTGTTATATATTCACTTGTGTTCAACAATCAATAAATAAAATATGAATAGGAAAAGAAACCCCGCAAGTTCAAGTTTACATGTAGACATTGAAGCCCTACCTGGCCAGCTGTGTGACTTTTGAGTAAATTATAACCCACTCTTGTGACTCAGTTGCCACATCTGTGGAAGACAAGTTAATGATGCCCACAGGGTTACAGGTGAAGGTGAGATAATGGGTTTAAGCTTCTTTGCACAAGACTTTGCCTGGGGAAGCTGCTCATTAAATGATGACTATTGTTATTTGACATTGAGTCCAGTAGACTATTGCTCATGGCAGCCCAATAAACAGTAGTCTGAACCTGGCTCTATCCTGAACCAACCTAACCATCCCTGACATACCTGCCTCCATTGCCACAGTCCCTGTGTCAGTCTATCTCATTGAGGGTCTTCCTCTTCTGAGCTGACTCTTTACCCTTCCAAGCGTGATGTCCTTCTCCAAGTAGTGATCCCTCCTGGCAATATGCCCAAAGTATGTGAGAGAGAGTTTCAAGACTATAACCTAAGACTATTTTATCTTGGACTGCTAGGAAAACAAACAGATTCGTCCTGGAAAGGGTTAAACCAGGTGGCTCCTTGGAGGCAAAGATTCTGAGGCTCCGTCTAACATACTTTGGACATGTGAGGAGAGACCGGTCCTTGGAGAAGGACATCATGCTTGGGAGGGTTGGAGGGACAGCACAGGAGGGGAAGGCCCTCTATGAGGTGGATTGATTCAGTGACTGGGGTAATCGGCATGGGAGTGTCAGAGACAGTGCGATTGGCACAGGACAGAGCAGAGTTTAGGGCTGTTGTACATAGGGTTGCTATGAGTCGCAAGCGACTCGACGGCACATAACAACACAACAACAATAATGCTGATGTTGTCTTTTTGGCAAACTTTGTTAAATTGCCTTCTCTTTCCTTCTTACTCTGTTTTCTCTTCCTACAGGGATTTACTCTATACCTGCTAGAAGTAGGGCAAAAACTGAACAAAGTTTCTGCCTTTCAAGAGCTTATTGTCTCTCTACCTCTGTTGTCAGATATGGCAGCTGCAAACCCCATTGCTAAAACTCTTTGCCATAAAGTTAATTCCTATTCATGGCAGCCTTAATGGAAAAGAGCAGAATGGCCCCATCAAGGTTCCTAGGGTCCAATCTTTATGAGAGCAGATTGCTTCATTATTTTCTTGTGAAGTGACTGATAGATCAAACCACCCACCTTTCAGTTCAGAGCCTTGAGCTTAACCAGTGCACCACCAGGCTTCCCCCGCAAATCTCCTGCGGACAATTAAATTTAAGTAAAATTTAGTGACATTAAAGATCTGGTGCCTCAGAGAGGCTAGCCACTTTTCAAGGGCTTAATAGTCACGTGCAGCTATCATAGTAAAAGGCAAATCATTGTAGGATGTTCTTCCGGATAATGCTGGTCAAGTAGAAAGAGAAGAGAAAATTAAAAAAATTATTAAACCAATGAATAGAATTGTTGTTGTTAAGTGACGTCAGGTCGTAGGTGACTCATAGCGACCCTATGAACGAAAGTCCACAACACTTGTGTGACTTTCATCCTTTCTTCAGGTTTATAAGGTTTCCGGAGGCAAGCTATTATGGAAGTGGATGCCACTCCTGCTTCCAAGCTTGTTTTAATTGGGGAGCTCCACCCAACACTGTCCACTATGGGTAACCATTATTGCATTTGACACATCAGTGTCACAGTGTTTAGCTTCACAGCGGCCTCAAGTTACCTCTGTACAGCAAGTGGACACACCAGGGCTATGCAACCTAGAAGAATGTTTACCAAAAACAATTAAAAACAGGCCTGAGGGCTACAAATTAGAGTCACCCACCTTTGGCTTGGTAGCATCACTTTCTGTCCTCTAGGCCACCTGGTCTATTTTTTAAAATGGATTATATATTTCTTAAAACCATAAGTTTGTGTAAACACTGCATCATCCTAGGTTGGAGCTATTAATATTGTCCAGTTGAGAAAGCAAGTTTGTGTGCAGTTCTAACCAATTGCTGTTAAGGTGACCCAGACTTAATGGCAATATAACATGTCTCAGAGGAGAACTGCGCTTCATATGGTTTCTTTATTAAAAAAAAATAATTGTAATTTGAGTGAAAGTTTACAAAGTAAATTAACTTTTCACGCAGCCTTTCATATACATCTTGTTCCATAACATAATTTCAATTCATCTAATGTAGTCACTCTTTCCCAACTTCCTCTCCATAATTCTGGGTTCCATTGATCTTTCTGTCTGTGTTTCCCATTTCTTAGTGATACTGGGCCGATCATCCTCTTTTTTGTGTATTGCCTTTTTCTTTATCCTTCTTAATGTATGCTCTGTTTCCCCTCTCTCGCTCCCTATCCCTGGTAACGATCTAAGAAGGATTCTACATGTAAACTTTTCTTTGTTGTTAGTGTATACTGTTGAGTTGGAACCAACTCATAGCTGATTCTCCAGTAGGTCTTCAAAGGCAATAAACCATAAGGGAGGAGACTGCTTCTCTTTCTCCTGTGAAATAGCTGGTAGATTTGAACTCTGTGCCTTTGGTATGGTAGCACAGTTTCTTACCACTGGACTACTAGAGCTCCTAAGCCTTTCTTTAGTTTTTTCCAAAATTAGTCATCTACTGAAGATTCAGATGTATGAGAGAGTAGAGGGGAAGTGCAGTTTTATGATAGAAACAGGAAACTATGTAACGGACACTCTGAAATGGAGAATACAAGTCTTGTCCGGTGGTGTTGGAATGGGCTACACAGAGAAGATGTCACCTTCATGCTCAACTTCGACCTTCAACAAGTCTCTTCGCCGCCTATGAGTGACAGGTAGAATATAAACAGGCCCCATCTCCGAGAGGGCAGGAGTTCTCTGAATGCAATTATTAATCTCTGTGAAGCTGTTGTAAACCATTACCATAAAGCAATGACATGCTCCTTTCATTCTCCCAGATCAATATTCCTGAAAGGCATTCCTGTCCCAGGCTTATCATATAGACAGGTAACTCATATCGCCATAAATATATGATGACTTTTTAATCAAGTGTTAATGGTCTTCAGCCTTTCTGAAAGCACACATGTATGGAGGAACCTGCAGCTGGTCAATGACCGCATTCGTTTTAATTTTATGGTTGTCTTTAATCCACTATTCCCCAAAAGGATTTGAGATGGCTTATAATAAAGGCACAGATTCAGTAAAGCATGATCTGATTAAAACAAAAGATGTTATGTGAGCCTGGAAATGAGAAGGCAACAGGAGGATAGAGAGCAAGAAAGAAGGGAATACAGGGGAAATGAATTCTACTAGAAATCTCGAGATTTTTGTCTATCCCTGTTTATTAAGAATCATAGGCAAAGGCTAGCCACCGGAATCAAGCGAAAAGTTATAGCTGCTGAGATTTCTGGTGAAATGCAAGGGGAAAGAAAGGGGAAGGAGTGGGAGGAAGGAAAGGAGAGAAAAAACTAAGAGAGAATGAGAGAGAGAACAGAATAGAAGAGAGGAAGCAAGCCTTGCTCTCTTGATATTTTCCTTCCACGGTAATTTATTTAGTACTTACTCAGTGGCTGGGGCTTTGATCGATACAGAGGAGTGCGGAGGAAGATGTAAATATGACTACGCCCCATTCCCCCAAATAGTGAAAGAAAGGAAATATGCAAAGGTAAAAGCTAATTATATGTTTGTAAAACAAAATATGTCTCTCTTTCTCTCCTCCCTCTCTCCTACTTCCCTCCTCCTCCCTTTCCCTCTGTCTCTTTCTCTTTCTTCCTTTCCCTCCCTCCCTTTCTCTCTCTCTCCCTACCTCTCTCTTCCTTTCTTTCCCTCTCTCCCACTTCCCTCTCTCTCTCTCCCCCTTTCTTCCTCCCTTGATCTCTTGATCGGTCTCTATCTCTTTCTCTATGTGTGTTTATGTGTGTAGTTGAGTTTATGGATGATGGTGGGCAAAAGCCAGTCATTGATTCTGGAGATAAGTAAGGACCAGATAACTCAGGGCTCTGTTAAGGCACGTTAAGGAGTTTAGCTTTTACTTTAAGGACAATTGGGAACCATTGAAGTGGATCAAATTTTCCATTTAGAAAGATAACTCTCCCTGCAGTGTGGAGAATGGATTGGGGTGGAGGGAGGCAGGAGAAGGACCTCAGTGAGGTAGCTGTGCAGGTGAGAAATGATGGAGTCTTTGGATGAATGTGATGGCTATGGGAGTGAAGAGAAGTGAGTGGGTCTATGAGATATGAGGTGAGAGAATCCATGTAACTTGTAGGTTGATTGTAAATGATGGGTGAAACTGTGAGAGGAAGCAACAGAGACTCTGAGGGATTTTTTCCCCCATCTGGGTGGTTGCAGATAAACATTTGATGAGATAGATCAAAACAGGAATATAAATAAATAGTGAACCTAATTGAGATTATAAATTACTTTCTAAGTATGGCATTTGAGGTATTTCCAAGGCACTTAGAAGAGAGAGGGTAGATGCTAAGGAGGCAGTTGACTGAAGCGGATACTCAGAATTGTGATAGGATTGAGGACATATTTGGCAGCTTTGGAAAACAGATGATATTTAAACCATGGGAAATGAAGGCATTTTCTAGAAAGAGTTTGCATAATGAGAATGAAAAAACTGAAGCACTCAGTGGATTCCAATGTCAATAGATTTCCTAGAGGAGGCAGGTAGATAAAAGGGTTGTTGTTATTGTTAAGTGCCTTCAAGTCATAGACGACCCACCACGAAAGACCTGAACGTTGGTATAACTTGCATCCTTTCTCCAAGTTCATAGAGTTTCTGGAAGCAAGCTATTTCATAAGTGGGTGCCACTCCTGCTTCCAAGCTTGTTTTAATCAGGGAGCTCCACCAAACACTGTCCGCCATGGGTAACCATTATCACAGTTGACACATCAGTGTCACAGTGTTAAGCATCTCAGCAACCATGAGTTACCTCTGTACAGCAAATGGACAGGCCAGTGCTATACCACTTGAAAAAAAAGTTTGACCAAAAACAGTTAAAACCAGGCCTGATGGCTGCAGACTAAAATCACCCACCTTTGGCTTGGTAGCATAACTTTCTGTCCATTAGGCCAACAGAGCTCTCTCTGTGATGTTGTTAAGTGCTATCAAGTCGTAGACCCTATGAATAAAAGACCTGAACAACTGTGTAACTTTCATCATTGCTCCACCTTGATAGAGTTTCAGGAGAGGGGTAAGTAGGTAAATAACCTTGAGTTGACTCTACCTCATAGCAACCTGTGTACAATAAGAGTATTGCCTGGTGCAGTGTTATTCTCACCACCTCTGGCGTGTTCAAGGCCATCCTTGCCATTATCAGCCAGTCCACCTCACTAAGGAACTATTTCACTCGTCTGAAGAGTCTGAAAAGCAGCAGGAAATGAGTGTGTCATGGAGACAAAAGATCACCTATTAAGGATAGTCATAGTACGTCAAGGTCCGTTGTTCATGGAAGTCATACCATTGGATGAATTCCCTAAGGATTGTCACCAACAGAGCAGACAAGAGAGCCGTACACATATCCCTGGGTCCCATGCTGTTTCAAGATGACCTTGAGCTTCTGAAAGTCCCTCTGCAACAGCCCTAGTTTGACAAGGGGAGGAATGTGCTTTCAATGATGCGCTGACTGTGAAGCTCTTTCCAGACGTCTTGACTGTACCTTTAACAATTTGTACTCCCGATCCCATCACAGTCCCTGAGGTGCCCCTGGACTCGTTAAATTGCTGGGGGGATTCTAAGGCCTCCCAATTAAGGGCCCATTTTATGTGCATAGCTGAAACCTTAGAAACATGGTCTCACTGAAGGCACAAGAGTAGGCACTGATTTCTACTCGGATTGAATGATAATGTGGACCCCAGCGATTTGCTGTCCTTCATCTTTGATCCGCTGTAGCGGCCAGAGTGTAATTAGCCAGTTGTGTGCAGATAGGTGTTGCGAATAGAGTTGTAAATTCAGCCTTAAAAAAAAGAAAAGAGAGGCAAAAGATTCTTCTTTGCAGTTCAGTTTATAGATGCTTCAAGGATAGAGTGAGATTAAACCCACGATGCCCTTTTAGAGGTGAACCAAAACACCCATTACCATTAAATAGGTTCTTACTCATACCAAGCCTATAATACACAGTAAAACTCTTAGCTCATTGCTCTCAAGTTGGAAAAGAGTCATAACTGACCCTCCACTAGGTTCCTGAAGTTGTCAGTCTCATGGGAGAAGATGGCTCATCTTTCTCGTAAGGAGCCATTGGGTGGATTCAAACAAGGAGAAAGGCACAGCCTTTGGGTCAGGCAGCAGAACTCCCTATGCCACCAGTATCCCCCAAATTAAATATGCCATAAAGGTTTTCCAAGGCTGTAAAAGAACAAACATATGTCTTGGAGAAAGTGCAGCCAGAATGCACCTTGGAGGCAAAAAGTTTTGTTTCATATATTTTGAGCATGTTGCTAGGAGAGGCTATTCCTTTAGTGAAGTGGAGGGTCAGAGAAAGAGAGGCAGAGAGGCATACTCTCAAGGAGATGAATTGATACAGTGATTACAGCCGTGGGTTTGAGTGTGTCAGAGATGATGAGGATGGCACAGGATAGGACAGGGTTTAGATCCATTATTCACAGGGTCAACTATGAGTTGTACTCGACTAGATGGGACGTAACAATAAATCTTTGCTGAAACAATTTGTCATGTCATTCTCCTATGGAGCAGATGATAGACTCAAACAGCTTTTCAGTTGGCACAGGACTGCTTTAACCACTGTGACACTATAATTTATTTCTTAGGGTTGAAGAACTAAGTAATGGGAGTGTGCCCACATATAATTTATTTGGATGACACGTGCAGTTTTATGTCGTTCAACTTGAAGAAGTAGAAAACCTTTGACATAAGTTCAGAGTGGTGTGTGTTGGGTGTTTTTACATGAAAGTAAAAAGCTTTTCTTTTACATCAATACTGAGAAGGGGATGTTATGGGTGAACTCCCGCACTTGAGGGTGTTGATTAACAAGAGCACAAAAAGTTACGTTTTGGTGTTTGTTTTTTTATTGGAGAACGTGCTACCAGAGTACTCTTTATTTTTGTTGTTGTTGTTGAACTTATACACAACAAAGCAAACACCAAAGTTTGATAGTTTTACATATTTATAATTCAATGAAATTAATTATATTTTCTCAGTTGTACAACCATTCCTGTCTTCCTTTTTTAAAATTGTGACTTTAGTGCAAGGATGTGATTTACAGAAAGGCTAGTTTTCACTCATTCATTGATACACGCTTTCTTGTGTGGCTGGGTTTTTCTACGGTATGAGTGTACGTGGACGAACCCTGTGCAAACAACTCTCAGAGCCTAAACCACATCCTTCAAGTGGATTCCTACTCATAGCCACCCTAGAGGTATACCATATCATTCTCCTTTCACTTAGCAGCTTTGTGCTTTGACAGCTGCACCACCAGGTCTCCCTCTTGTGCAGCACAACTCTGTGTTGCTTGGAGCTATGAGAGTTCATTGTGAGCGTGCCATGTTTGCCCTGCTGGGCATCGTTCACTAACACCAGGAACAGAACGCACTGGGATTCTGGGCGTGAGGTTGGCAGGACCACATGTGTTCAGAGGCCGACTCCACTGTTCACTGCAGTTGGCGTCTTCAGAAAGCTAATTAACCCCTTCAAATCTTGAATACCTCCAACTTTGAAATAAGATGGGGTATTACTGATGTATGATCGGAATTAGGTGAGAAAATACCCCAAAGGGGATTAACACACATCCCTGGTTGCCTAGTGATACTGTCACAGAAATACCATGAAGAGGTATTCAACAACAAACAAGAAGTGGCTTTCAACGGAAATTCATTTGCTCAAAGGTTGAGAGGTCCTGAGTCTGAATTCATGGTGCTGGTGTGATGGCAGGCTCTCTTGTGTCAGCTCTGGGGGAGCCCTTTATCTCTTTTCAGCTGCTATTTCTGGGTTTCTTGGAGATCTCATATGGTAGGTCACCTGTCTCCCCTCAGCTTCACTTGTTTGCATCATCTACTCTTTGCTATCTTAAAAGACTGAATTGAAAACAGATGAGGGAGAGAACTGTTTAAAAGGGTTATGTGATTAGGTATTATTGTCATGACAGGAGTCCAGAATGAAGGCTGCGTAGTGGAGAGTGCACTCGGTGGGAGGGATTGTATAACAATGAAAGAATTTTTCTTTTGCTTTTCAAAGAGAAGAGCCAACTGGGGGGTGGGTGGGGGCGTGGAGGGGTGGGAAAGGAGAAAAGTACAACAAGGAATGAAGGGAAATCCAAAGTCTCTGTAAATTTTCATTGAAATTAATAATAATAATAATAATAAAAGTTAATTTTAAAGACATCAACTCAAGACAGAACCTATACTAATAGTGCCTTGTAAACACATCAAAGAAACCCTGATGTGGTGGATTCAGTGTGGTAAATCTTGTTCATGCTTGTCCATCTCTCGCTCCCTCTCACTGTCATCAACACAGAGGTGACTGGGCAGCAAGTTTCTGAGGCTGTAAATCACAGGTGAGGAGATTGCCCATTTTTTTTCTCCTTTGGAGCAGCTGAGGGATTTGAACTAACAAAGAGGCATGACCTTTGGGTTAGCAAGGCAATTCCCTTTTGACTATGCCGTTAGCACTTCATTCTATGATCTAAATATGCGTAATTTATTTAGGCAAATATCCAACAATGATCCTTTAGGTAGCTTTGCTTGGGGTTTTACCTATTTGTATAGTTGATTGATAGATTGATTGAAAACTAAATACTTTCAACATATTATTCACCCACATACCATTAACCTGATGGATAAATCTGAGATGGTTTATTGCCTCTTTGAACTTCAGTTTGTTTTTGTAGTTGTTGTTGTTCAAAGATGGAAATGGCTATTTCCCACAGGAATTTAAGAAAATGACTCTGTTTTGACAGAAATCTCTAATAGCAGATTAATTCCCCCCCCCAGTGGCTATCTGCAGATTAATCGGATAATTTTGGATGAAGGAAAGAGCTGGGAGGACTGTTCTGTTTAAGCCTTTTTTTGTGCTTATGTAGGGACAATAATATCATCCAATAAAAGGATGTATGCAATTATATCAGCTTTGTGGTAATTATATGGATATTTTCGTTGTTCGGTGCATTTAATTATGCTTTGTTAAGCAGTCTGTGTTAGCTTTCAGTGGGGCAAGCGGCGACTGGATTAATGCCAAGAGACTTGGCCATTTAATGTTCCACAGGATGTGTTTTTCCTCGAGGCAGAAAATGCATGAAAATTGGGCAAAAAGGTCATAAGACTGACTCTTCTCTGTTTTGGAAACATTGGAACAGGAAAGGTCCAGAAGCAGTTGTACCCTTTCTAAAAATCTTTATTTTGATCATTTGAATTTTAAGAAGTGAGACATAGATTCTGAAACAATTAACACAACAGAAAACCATCTCCTATACAATTCATAGGTGCTCCTCCTCCCCACCCAGCCTCTCAGTCTTCCAATCTCAGCTCCTGGTGGACCTCCATCCATAATCCACTGTATTCACTCCCGTTTCTTTCTTTCGTTCATACATGTACACAGATATTTTTTAAGATAGTTTCCTAGTCTGCATGTATGAGTGACTTGCTTCCCTCCCCCCTTAAAACATACAAAATTAAACCCTCTGCCACTGAGCTGATTCCAGCTCAGACCGACCCTATGACAGAGTAGAAATGCCTCCTGGGGTCCCCAAGGCTGTATATCTCCATGTCTTAGAGAAGATGCAGCCAGGGTGCTCCTTGGAGGCAAAGATAATGAAGCTTGATCTCACATACCTTGGCCATGTGGCTAGGAGAGGTTATTCCCTGGAGAGGGGCACCAGGCTTGGGAATATGGAGGGATGGCAAAAGAGAAGACCCTCAACCAGGTGGGTTGTTGATACTGTGACTGCAGCAGTGGGCTTGAGTGTGTCAAAGATGTGTGAGGATGGACCAGGACAGGACAGTTTTCATATCCATTACTCACAGGCTTGCTCTGAGTCATACTTGATAGCACCTAACAGCAACAACAACACACCTCTCTGAAAAGAAAAAGACCTCATTTTTCTCTTGCGGAGTGACTGGTGTTATGAACCACTGACCTTTCTATCAGCAGCCCAGTGTTTAGTTTATCATGCCACCAGGGTTCCTTCTCTTTGTTACGTGGCTGGGTTATTATTCTTGCATGGGTCTATTTCATAATATACCGTATTATTGTAAAAATATGTTGATTTATTGTAATATATTTACTATATAGTTTTGCGGAGTAATTTTAAGTCTCCAGAATAAAAAATTGACAAAAAAAATTATTGCCATGTACCCATTCTCTCTTTGCATACAGTTCCCTCTATGATTAATATCTTACATTTCTGTAGTACATTTGTTCCAACTGGTAAACAATTATTTATGCATTATGACCAATGAAGTCAACAGTTTACATTGAGATTCACTGTCGTTTATATCCATCGGTATTTAAGAATCATTTCACTGGCCTTAAAATTCTCAATGCCTTTAGAGAGCTCTGGTGGCCTAGTGGCAAGAAGCTGCACTGCAATCCCAGAGACGTGCGGTTTGAATCCACCTCTGCTGGATAAGGAGGGGCAATTTCCTCCTGTACCAGTCAGATCTGATTTGACTGTACACACACATAAAAATAATAAAATAAAAAAAAATTTTTTAAATCCTCAATGCCTTAGCAGTTCACTCCTTCCCCACCTCTACCTGATTGCTGTTTGCAGCTGTAATGTTGCTGTAGCTAGATTCTGCAAAGTTGATTCTGACTTAGAGCAACCTCAGGGAGAGAATGGGATGCTGCCTGGTCCTGCACCATCTTCATAATCCTTGCTGGGCTAGAGCCCACGGTGGCAGCCACTGTCTTCGTCCATCTCCTTGAGGTTTGTCCTCTTTTCTCACTGACCCTCTGTTTTATCAGGAATGATGCCTTTCTCTAGTGACAGATCCATCTGTTAACATGGACAAAGATTATGAGTCAAAGTCTCCCTATCTTCACATCTACAGGGCCTTCTGGTGGTGGTACTTCTTACCATGCAGATTTGTCTGTTCTTTTGGCAGTCCGTGGTGTATTCTTCATCAGTGCCAAGTTCAAAGACATCAATTCTTGGGTCTTCCTTATTCAATGACTAGCTTTCACTTACTGTTGAGTCCATTGCTATTCATGGGAACCCTCCGTTGAGTTTCTGAAGCTGTAATTTTTACAGGAGATGGCTGTCCTTGCTTTCTCTACCAGCATGACTAGTAGACTTGAACTGTTGACTTTTTGTGAAGCAGCCCAAAACATAGAAGACTATGCCACCAGGACTCTCTCACATAGCTGCATAAAATTCCATAATATAGAGCTCTAAGGGGTTAGGAATTGAGATGCTAATGGAAGGTTAGTGGTTTGAGCCCACCAATGGAGAAAGATAGAAAATTTCCTCTTGTAAAGATTTACGGTCTCAGAGACCCTCCGTCAGAGGGTCTCTATTGGTTAGAAAAGACTTGATGGACATGTGTGGGGTTCTTTGTTCTTTTTCAAAAGAGTTATTAATGACTCCACAGAAGAGATTTCTGTCTACGTGCTTCTGTAAAGATTATAGCCAAGAAAGGCCTATTGGGGCAGTTTTACTTTGTAACAGGTGGGGTCACTATGAATATGAATTGAGTGACTGGCATCCAACAGCAACAATATTCTGTAATATGGCTGCATTTTAATCTGCAATTTGTTTAGTCATTCTGCCATGGCTGGCCATATTTGCTTGTTGTTGTTGTTATGCGCCTTCGAATCACCTGGGACTCTCAGTGACCCTGTGTACATGAGTCTAAACCCTGCTCTGTCCTGCGCCAATCTTAATTGTCTCTGACACATCTACCCCCATTACCCCATTCACTGAATCAATCCATCTCATCGAGGATCCTTCTCTCCTGCACTGTCCCTCCACCCTCCTAAGCATGACGTCCCTGTCCAAGGACTGGTTCCTCCTTGCAACTTGTCCAAGGTAGTTCAGACTAAGCTTCAGAATCCTTGCCTCCAAGGAGCAGTCTAGTCTCACCCTCTCAATGAGAAACCTGTCTGTTTTCTTAGCAGACCATGGTTTACTCAACACTCTTCTCCAGCACCACAGCTCAAAGGCATCAATTCTCCTTCTGTCATCTCTAGTTAATGTCCAGCTTCCCGATGCATAACAAGTAGTTGCAAAGACTATGGCCTGGATCAGGCCATATGTTATCATATATCAGGCCTTCATATTACTCTACTTTCAATTTGCTTGCATTCTCTTTTGCCAAAATAGACACTAAAGATTTTAGTCCTTAGTTCTGATGCTTTATCTGTTGACTAATATCTCTCCAAAGTAAAATCATTAGTGAAAATTTAGCAAATACTTATTGTCCACGAAAATGACCAGGTTTTAATCCAGTATAATTGAAGTAATTTACTGTCCTCTCAACACTGTAGACTACGCAGCCAACACTGGATATTAGCAATCTTTTAAAATTTATCTAGTTTAACTGTAACACATGGTAGCTTGTTGCTTTAATTTACATATCCTTGGCTACTAGTGAAATATGAGATCTTTCCTCTCGTATGAATTATTCATTATGGTCTTTGTCCATTTTAAATTGATTATCTTCTTCTTCTTAATTTGTAGACATTCTTCGTATGTTACTGATGTTCACCTTAGTCAGTATAAGCATTATAAACATAAGCTATCATTTGTCTTTTGACTCTATCTACATACTCTTTTGCCATGTCAAAATTTCATTTTAGAGGTGATCATTTTTTTTTTTCAGGGATTTAAGGATTTCTCTTTTCCCCGTCCAACATTAATAAAAATAGCCTATGATATCATCTTACGGTGACTTATAGCCTTCTTTTTCTTTAAATTTTTAATCCATATGGAGTTTACATTTTAAAAATGAAGTATGAAATCTAAGATATGTTATATTTCCTAAAAAAGCTATTCAGTTGACCCAGTCCCAATTTTTAAAAATATATGTGTTCTGTGTTTGGGGTGCAAAAGGGCTTACACACTTGACTGCTGACCAAAAGGTGTGAGGGTTGAGTTCATCTAGTGTTAACTAGGAAGAAAATCCTTGTGAATCTATTTCAGAAAAATGTGTGTTGAAACCCCGATGAAATAAAGTTTTCTTCTGACAGTTTTGGGATTACCACATTTTTTTTCTCCTAACAAAATGGGTTAAGAGTAGCCTATTGGTAAATAATAATTACTGACGTTCATTACACCTGACTCAATGTAACTCATCCTTGTATAGTATTTTCTGAAATTCACTCTGCTTTAAGTGGGATCAATTGTTACATGCTCTACCATCATTGCCACCAGCATTTGTTAATCAAATCCCAGCCACTGCGATGAAGGCCATCCATTTATGCCGAGTGGTGGCCAGTGTTAATGATCCACTTAAATGCTGATGTCCGAAGAACAGCAATTTGAAACAACCAATATATACCATTTAAACACCTTGAGTTGATCAAGATTAGCAAGATTGTTTGCTGGTAGCCATTTTTGACAGGATTGTGGAATGACCAAAAATGCCCTGTGCTGATATACTGGTTCTGGATGAAGTATAGCTTAGTATAATCTTTGAAGAGTTATTGGATATTTAGGAAAACAACAGAGGACTGGTGGCTCAGTAGCTAAGTGCTGCTTACCAAGAGGTTGGTAGTTCGAACCCACCCATGAGATGGATGGATATGACAGTCTATAAATATTACAACCAGCACTACCTTTTGGAGCAGTTCTGCTTGGACACTTAGCATTTCTGTGAGTCAAAAATCAACTGGATAGCAGTACCAGTCACAGCAACAAAATAGACAATTTTAAGCAGCAAAGCTTTTTCCCCTGAATTAACTGATAGCTGTGTTGTTGTGTACTATCAAGTCAGAACTGACTCGTAGCTGACCCTCCAGCAGGTTTTCAGAGACATAAATTGCACAGGATGAGATTGCCCATCTTTCTCCAGTGATGCAGCTGGTGAATTTGAACCACATGCCTTCAGGTTGGTAGCACAACCCCTTCCCTCTAAATGACCAGAGTACCCTAAACTTTTCTTCCTGTTAGAATTGAGATCCGAACCCATGCCTCCAGGGCATACTGTGACCTGAATGTACCGCCTTTAGACCACAGCATTAAATGCACCAAAATAAACGTATGAAGACATTTATTGCCACATTACTTGTAGTCTCAAACTCACATCCCAATTAATGTATGTTAGCAGTGGACTGATTACAAAATTATTGCTCAGCCGTGCATTCGCCTGAGATTTGAAGTAAGAGCAATTATACAATTTTAACATTCAGTTGTCTTCCCCCCCCCACCCTGGATGCAAAGAAAACCACCCCTTTGTGAAGACTGTTCCCTAAAAAAAAAAAAAAAAAAAAGAAAGTCACTGCCTGGTTTGTGTTTTGCAGCGGGTCACCCTAGAGTGGTCAGGTCACCTCTCTCGTGCTTTGATTACACGTCCCATATGGATTAGAGATCATATTTGAAACATTTAATTGCTCAGCAAGGGCATTAATCACTTCACTGAATATATTTCACCTTTTCTCCTTCCCGCAGTGTTTGTTTAAGCCAAGTTGACTGGCGAGCAGTGAATGAAAAACAAGTAGGAGAATATGGCAGAAGTAGAGCTAAGCCTCTCGGAAAAAAAAAAGACTCTGGGTCAATTTTCAAGCCATCCTTTATTAGCCCTGTTGCCTGGGGCCTGCCGCCTGTCTGTCAGTATGTAGAGCTGTGGCAGTTTGCATGTTGCTCTAATGCTGGGGAAAAGGATGCTCTGCTGCTGTCGTCTGTAGGCAGTTGTTCTGCCAGCTCAAAGTGCCACCTCTCTGGCTCTTTGGATCCAGCAGCAGTTCTGTGAGAGAAACATGGGCAGATTCATGTGATTTACAGCCTCTGAAAACCAACTAGAGGGCCAGTTGTGAGTTTGCTCTCACTCCTCAGCCATGAGTTGAAACGTCTGCATTTTATTCTGGTAGCTGCACCCCAGCATTTCAAACAGCAACAGGATATAACCCTGTTAAGTGGACAGCTTTCAGAAGAACTTCCAGACTTAGACAAACTCAGAAAAAAGGACATGGCAGTCTCTCTCTGAAAAGTATTAGCCGTACCACAGGATAAAGGTAAACAACCCAGTTGCAAAATGGGCACAGGATATGAACCACACTTCACCAAAGAAGTTATTCAGATGACAAACAAACACACAAAGAAATGTTCAAAATTCCTAGCTCTAAGAGAGATGCAAATCAAAACAACTATGAGATATCATCTCCCCCCAGTAAGATAAGCAAACCAAACAAATGCTGGCGAGGTTGTGGAGAAACTGGAACCCTTATTCACTGTTGGTGGGAGAGTAAAATGGTGCAGCCACTATGGAAGGCAGTGTAGCACTTTCTAAAAAAGCTGGAAATAGAAATACCATTTGACCCAGCAATTCCAATACTGGGAATATACCCCAAAGAGACCATAACTGCCACCCAAGCATATATATGCACACCCATGTTCATTGTGTCTTTGTTCACAATAGCAAGGAGTTGGAAACAACCAAAGTGCCCATCAACAAATGAATGGCTAGAGAAGCTGTGATACATTCACATAATGGAATACTACGGTTCATTGAAAATCAATGAACTCATGCAGTATTATTCAAAATGGGTGACCCTAGAGGACATTATGCGGAGTGAAATATTTCAGTCACAAGGGGACAAATACTGCATAGTGCCACTGTCGTAAAGCAGGGCTGACATCAGGGTTGAGGGGTATCTAAAAAAAGAGGGGATAAATAATGCACATTGCATTGAAACAGATGAGGGAAAGAACTGTTTGAAAGGAATATATGATTAGGTATTGTCTTCATGACTAGAGTCCAGATGAGAGCTGCATTGGGGAGTGAACTGAGGGGGGGGATTGTATAATAAAGAAAGTGGGTTTGTTGGGTGGTTTTTTTTTTTTTTACTTTTCAAAGAGAAAAACCAACTGGGGAGAGTGGAATGGACAGGAAGGAAAATGTGCAACAATGAATGAATGAATAGAAACCCAAAGTCTCTTTAAACTTCATAAAAATTTCAATACAAAATAAAAACAGGGAAAAAGGAAAACTCTTAGCCAGTGAGCTCCTCATGACAGAACCGTATCTGGTGGGGTGCTGGAGGGCGAGCCTCTCAGGTGGGAAGGCACTTACAATGTGACTGGGGAAGAGCTGCCTCTTCAAAGTAGAATCCGCAGTAATGACGAGGCAGATCTCAAGCTTCCAGGACTTGTGCCTGTCGTCAGGGAGGGTCAGTCCTTGGAGAAGCTCCTTGTTCCTAGTGCAGGGCCGTGGGGAACGAGCACGAGCCTCCATAAAATGGATTGTCAGACAGGCGGTAGGTACATCAGTGGGCTCCAGGTCAGAGCCTGTGACGATGGCGCAGGAGCAGGCGGTGTTTCCTTTTGTTAAATTTGAGGTTGACATGAGTAGCGAGCAATTTGACAGCACCTAACCATAACAGTAACCCAAGGGCAAGTCAGTGACCAGCTCTGGGATGTGGTGTTTTCTTTAGTAAAATGAGCATCATACCAGCTGTCACTCATGTCTAGTCTGATTGTCAAGAAGAATAACAGCCGAGTGAATGGGAGATTCTCTGTAACCCAAAGCCCTAGACGCATGTCAAGGTATTGCTTTATGAGTCACCTCTGTGATGACTTCTAATCCCCATCCCTGGGTCCTCATAGCAGCCCGTTTTTACCCGGACGTTTGATGGTCTGATATTGTATGTGTTTGCAAAGGAAGAAGGATGTGTGACTAGGAGGAATGAGGGAAATGAGCTTGTTTGCTTTAGTTGAGAGAGAGAGAGGCAAAGTGTTCTTCTTGTAGCATTTGCACATAAAAAGCATATTCATTATTTTGTTTGTAAATATGACCCACATCCTGTCTCCGAAGCTCTCCAGAGTCAAGATCATAGAGTGAATCTCCTTCTGACAATCTTTCATTATCATCTTGATAGAGTTGATGGGGTAGCCCAAACATTTCGGTTTGTCGGTCTTGATTTATAAAACCTGACTCAAGCCATGGTGTTTTTAATCATCTCTTGTCACATGCTGACACTGGACAATGAATAAGAAAAACCAAAGAAGAATTGAAGCCTTTGGATGAGAGTGTTGGTGAAGAATAGGGAATATGGTGTGGACTGCCAGAAGGATGTCTTGGAATAAACAGAAGCCGAAAGCTCCTTAGAGGTGTAGATTTCCCTGAGAATGAAATGTAGTGGGTTTGTGTACCTTGAACACCGTATCAAGAGGAATTAATTCCTGGAGAAGGACGTCTTGCTCGATCAAATAGAAGGTCAGATAAAAAGAAGAAGCCTGTCAGGGAAATGAATTAGGATAATGGCTTCAACAGTGGATTCAGGCATAGCAACGATAAAGAAGATGCCACAGGACTCAACAGTGTTTCCTTGCACACTTCTGTTGTACACCGAGTCACTGTGAGTCAGATCCAGCTCAATGACACCTAACCTTAACATCATCATTGCCCAGAAGACAAGGTTGTGGTCTGTTCATCTACATTTTTATGAGTGTTCAGCCTAGAGCAAACTTCCTCATTGAAATCTGCATGCCTCTAAAGTGAGGTCGATTTCTTCTGAGTTTCCTCAGGGTGGACTTGAACTTTTCATCGTATTGGTAGGAGCTCATCACATTAACCACATGTTAACCACGCAAAACAGAGCCATGCTCTATTGGTTGCCATCTTGGTTCTGCTTGCTCTAGCGCCAAAAGGGTCAAGTTGAATGCTTATGACAGAGACCTTATGGCACACAAAACCCAAAACATTTGCTCCCTGGCCCTTCACATGAAAAGAGAAATTGCTGACCCTTGATTGAAATTGATGTTTTGCTTGCGGCATTGTGACAAAAGTGTGAACATTGCATGCGTGTTTGTCTGTAATATTTTTAGCTAACCCTTTCCAAACAACTCGTCAAAACATATCCCAACCCACTGCCAGCAAGTTGATTCTGACTCATAGTACTCTACAAAACAGAGTTGAACTTCTTAATAGGATTTCCAAGACTGTAACCTTTATGGAAGCACACTGCAGACTGCTTCGTCTTTCACCTACACACTGACTGGGGAGTTTGAACCACTGATCTTGAGCTTAACAGCCAAGCTTTTGTTTTTGGTGGTTTTTTTTTTTTGGTTTTTTTTTTTTTTTTTTTTTTTTTTTTTTTTTTTTTACTAATATACAATCAGAATCCCTTAGCTAGTCCTTAAAAGTAATAATAATAATAAATTCCAAAGTCATTACTGATTATTGGCCTCTTGAGTGCAAATTAAAATCCTTGGTTTATTTTTCAAATATTTCAAGATTTCCACAATATCCAAGTAACTGTGCTAGGCACTTTCACACATGTCACTGAAGTTGGTAATCCTCTCGGGAACCATCTGAAGTAGTTGGTATTAAACCCATTTTAGAGGTGAGGAAACGGATGTTCAGGGGGATTTAAATAACTTTCAAAACTTCTTGGAAGCACACAGAGCCAGGATTCAAACTTTGATATGTCTAAGATACAAGCTGACGGTTACTGGGCATAGGATATTTGGGCACATCCATTTGTTTCCGTCCTTTTGCCAACCCTTGAGCAGAACCTCATAGGGAAGGAAACCAAGATGTCAAGATCATGAGTAACAGGAGACCCCCTCACTCCAAGAGAGACCCTAATCTGTGTTTCTTGCTTTTTATCTATCTTTCCAAGGTCTTTTGAACGGAATAAACCCTTAGTCGAAATAATAGCATGTTGGTCCATGTAGACATTAATGTGTAGAAGAACTTGATGGTGTTTAATCACTTAGAACCACTCTGAAAAGGATCACCTTAAAAGTTCCTGAGAAAGTGAGCAGGAAACATGGAACAAATGATGCAAACATAAAAATGACTGGGCTTACTGGTCTGACAGAGATTAGCGGAACTCTCAACACTGTGATTCTTAAATTCCCTTTGGACATGGGGGAAAACTCATCCCTGTTTCGACTGTCACCCAAACATTAAGCATACCTGTGAGGTATTTCCACCAGCAACATAGTCACTCCTTAGAATAAGCAACTCTAGAGGATCAAAAGGGCAAAATTTTTTCTGGGGATAAAGCTTAGAGGTCAGAAAGATTAATGGAAAGTAGCATCACTGGGAAGAAGGAGGGGAAGTGTGGTTCACCAGTGAGTGTTATAATTACTGTCTTAAAACAATGTGTATGGGTGGTTGACTGGGAAACTACCTTGTTCTGTAGTCTTCCACTCAAGTCACAATAAAAAGGGAAAAGAGACTCACAGTTAACCAGCGTGACTCCAGAAGCTCACTCACTGACTCACTCACTGCCATCAAGTGGGTTCTAACTCCTGCTGACCCTCCGTCGGGTTTCTCACACTGCAGATCTTAATCGTAGGAGGTTGCCAGTCTTCCCCTCACAGAGCTCGTGGGTTAGAACCACAGAGAGGCATCACCTTTGGATTAACAGTGTAACTTGATACAGATGACACCACCAGATGTCTCTAACTCTGGGGGCGGGGTGGGAAGATGAAAAAGAGTCTACTCAGATTGATTTATTGGCGAAGAGACACAGAAGCCTGAATCCAAGTTCCTACTCGCATCAAATACTTGGATTTTTACCTCATGAAATATAGTTTATTTAATCATATCAACTATTTGTACGAATTACATTTAGTAGCATAATAAAATGTAATGTAGTTTCATACAATTGCACGTAGTTAAGAGGAGTTAATGAATAAAATATGTCACGTGTTATAACAATGTCATGACTGTATTGTAGATTATAAAGGTGTTTATTTTAGTGGCCTCGTGCATAAGGAGTTGCTCTGCCACCAAAAGCCGGCAGTTCACAGCCACTAGCTACTCCTCAGGAGAGAGGTAGGCAGGCTCCTCCCAGGTGATTTACAGTGTATGAAACCTCCCTAGAAGGTCAGTTATGCCAGTCAGTTCCAATGCAAAGGCACATAACAATATTTGAGTAGCATTGTATTTGTTATTACAACATTCTTATCGATTGAATTATGTTCCACCAAAATATGTGTCAACTTGATTGGGCTCTGTGATTCATAGTGACTTGGCAGCAGTTTTGTGATGAGATAATCATCCCTAAGGCTGTGATGGATGGCCAATCCTTCAACAAGGCTGTGATTTGATGTAATCACTCAATCACTTGTGAAGGGATTACAGTGGGGTGCAACACTCTTATTCAGGTCAACGCCTTGATCCTATGTAAAGCCATGAGCTGCAAAACTTTTCCAAGACACAAAAAGAGAGGGAAGTAAGCAGAGAAGAGGGGCCTCTCACAAAAAATGAAGAATCAGGAGTGTAGGGTGACTTTTAGGTCTAGGGTCCCTGCACTGAGAACCTTCTAGACCCAGGAATAAATTTGTGCCAACATACATGGAGATCATTTAAAAAAATGCCAGTCTCACAGATGTTGAAAGGAGATAAGGGCTTTCTCATAGAGACAACTTGAGTGACAACTTTTGCCTGGACCTAGTACCTTGAATTTGGACTTCAGCATTCCAAACAATGAGAGATGAGGTGGATTGATTCAGTGACTGGGGTAATCGGATGGATGTGTCAGAGGGAGTGAGATTGGCACAGGATAGAGCAGGGCTTAGGGCTGTTGTACATAGGGTCGCTATGAGTCGCAAGCGACTCGACGGCACATAACAACAACAAACAACTTGTGTTTCTGTTATGCTGTTCTTATGTGTTAGGAAGTCAAAACCAACTGACAGTTGACCCTCCAGCAAACTTTCAGAGGCTGTAACTCACACAGGAGGAGACTGTCCATCTTTGGGGCCTTGGTGGGTTAGAACCACCTGCCTTTGGGTTGGCAGTACAGTTTCCTTTGGACTAGGCCAACAGAGCACCTTTCTGTTATATTTCTGCTAGAGTAGTGCTAATAACTTAGATAAATCCTAACAAGTTTCTTCAACCTGTAACACATACTAATAGATGTCTTAAACCTCTGTCACAAGGGAGAGGATAGTTAGGAACATTGGAGAGCTGGATGGTCTGAGTCTCATTGTGGTGAAAGATCTACAGTTTAGGTTTTTATTTTATCACATAACTGAGATCCTAGAGCACGTCCCTGAAATACTCTGGCAAGACTGAAAAACTCCGTTCATCCTGCAGTGTTAAGTGTGACTCCCTCTGCTGGATCCCTCTGCCTTTTGTGCACAAATTAATCATTGTTTTAACACTGCTGAAACGATCCTGCAAAGAACACAATTATAGTTAAGGACATTGCCATGTGTGATGGCATGTGTAAGACAGGATTAAGTCTTAAGATCCTGAGTGACATGGCACTGCCACTCAGAGTATAATTGGTATGGTACTGTAAGTGTTATTAAAAACGCTGCCGTTATTGTTAAGTGACATTGTATTGATTCTAACTCGTGGCAACTTTGCATGTAACGGAAGGAGGGGCGCCTGCCTGCTCCTGGGACTCTTCATATTCATTGTCGGGTTGGAGCCTATTGTTGCAGCTCCTGTGTCCATCAATCATCTTGCGTATCTTGCTCTTTTTCTCTGGACCTCTCCATTAAAGTCTCTAAAAGGATATTATTTTGCTGCAAAATAAAATTGACATTTATCATGCACTGAATAGCTCTTCGGTTGCTCTTTTTACTGTTTTTTTTTTTTTATTTGTTCAGCATAGGTTTAAAATGTTTGCTTCTCGTCTTCTGTCTTCTCTTCTTCATCCACCTCCTCACCCTCTTCTGTATACTCTTTTCTTACGGACCAGAAGCCTCACTAATTGACAGTTGTCCAAGTCATTTTCTTTACCCTTAAGAAAGTCAGTGTCTATGTGATCAATGAGAACTACAGATAAGACAGCAACCTGAAAGTGGGTGTCGGCTCTGTCTGGGGCATGGTTCTGACAAGAGGTAGTTGAAGGCATCTTGATAGAAATGAAAAGTAAAGTAGTAACAGAAGAGAAAAGAATGTGTTGGAGGAAGACACGAAATAGTAGGAAAGTAAAGAAAATAAGCCCTGAGACGTGTAGAAGGTGAGACTGAATCTCGGGTACTTTGGGCATGTTATCAAGAGGGGCAGTCCCAGGAGAAAAACATTGTGCTTGGTAAAGTAGATGATCAGTGAAAAAGAGAGACCCTTAAAAGATGGATTGTCACAGTGACTGCAGCAGGGGTTGTGAGGATGGCCCAGGACTAGGCAGGGTTTGTACACGAGGTCTCTGAGAATCAGTACTGAGCTGACAGCACTTAGGAACAAGAAGCACTTTTAAGGTTTTATAACAGGAGTAGCAATCGTTGTTGTTGTTGTTGTTAGGGGGTTATCAAAAAAAGGCTGACTCATAGCAACCCTATGAACAACAGATGAACGCTGTCCTGTCCTGGGCCATCCTCACATTTCCTGACACACTAATGACACTGAAATAGCTGTGCTGCCTCTCACAATGAGGGTGGAGTTTGAAGTTAAAATCCAGATGATAGTGTCAGATTTGCCTGTGGACAGTCCTTGGGTAGTTCTCAAAGTATAACCTGACTGATTATTGTTATTAGTTGTAAAGTGGGTGCCCAACTCATGGTGACTATGTTACAAAGAACTTCTCCATAGAATTTTCTTGACTGTCATCTTGACGGAGGCAGTTGAACAACCAACCTTCAGGTTAACAAGTGATCACAAACCGCTCTTGTCACCCAGACTCCAGAAACCTGACATGCTATCTTTTTAGAAGTGGGGTACCCCCACACAGCTACGTTTCTTTCTCTCCTTCTCAGAAGCGGATTTGTTTTTTAGGTTGTATGCCACATGAGCTGGCTTTTGGCTTTTGGAGGAGTGATACTATGCAGAAATGATGTGACTTTAAAAACCGGAGTCAGTGAAGGTGAGGAGAGATAGTCCTGCTCTAAGAAGGCATCTGAGGGCTAGGACTCAAGGAGGGAAAAAAACTGGTTTCCACCTACTGTGTCGGGCTGAATCGCAGCACGTGTGAATGGCCTTGACTATGTTCATGGCATCTCTGGCAGTATACATGTTGGTTCACATTTCTCTTAATTTCTAATTGCAACCTTCCCTAATGTTGCAATTGAACTTATTTACCCGCAATAACATTGCAATGTGGCTCCTTAGAACAAGACCTCTTTAAGCTTCTTGCATAAGGAATTACCTTTTCATTTCAACTATTAACCGTTTTGTTGCTGGGTGGAATCGACTCCTTTCCAAGTCATGATGATTCCATGTGACAGCGTAGCACTGCCCTGTAGGTTTCCCTAGGTTGCTGTCCTCTTTATGGGAACACATTTCTTCCATGGAAAGCTGGTGAATTTGAGCCAGTGATCTTTCAGTTACCAACTAAACCCTTAACCCTTATGCCACCCTGTCTTCTTTCCTTTAATCGTGGGCTCAAAAAGAGCCAAAGGGGAGTTAGGAAGCAGACAATGCCCATCGAGACCTGGAGGGTAGCATGTAGGAAGCTCACATCACATCTGTACGGCATCACAGATGGATTGATCCATCAACAAGGCAATGAAATGACAGTCGTCCCATTCTAGTGATGAAGAGTCGATAAGGCTAGCTTGGAGGTCGGGGAGATCCTAGGGGTTCAGTGGTAGTTTCCTCCCTCCTTTGTGGGATGCATATGTTCTATTCGCATCCAGTACACATCATGTTAGCCACCACCCATTGGTCAGTGGAGGTTCTGTGTCACTAAGACGCTGCCCAGGCTTCTCCAGAGCATCCAGACTCCGAGGCACTCGAGAGAAAGGTGTGGGATCTACTCCCAGAAGTCAGCCAGTTAAATAAAACCCTGTGTATCACAAATGTTAGAGCTACGACTATTGATGCAGAATGCATCAGATTGGGTGAGGTTTTATTTTGTGTGTGTATGTCAGTCTGCGTATGTTAGGAGTTGGCACAGTGGCAGTTAACAAACAATACCAACAACCCTAACCATCAGAGTTGCCTCAAAAAGGTCTGTGCCCTACTTCAGTTTGGCAAAATAATAATAAGCTCGGTAGTGATCACTCAGTGTTTATTTTGTTCCTGGCCAACAGACATTCGCTAATGAATGCCTTATTATTCTATCATCACTGCTTTTACATTTCTCTGTAATGCAACCTGATTAGGTATTGTCTACAACTGCAATTCCTGCATGTAGATTGCAGGTTACTCCTCTGGAGAACAAGCCGCCTTATTGCACTGGCTGGATTGGTGGAGAAGGAGTTGATTCCGGTGGTCTCAGAAACAAACACTGCTTGACTTTAGCCATCTGAATTCATCTTGGTAGCTGTTAATTAGCCATGAACGGCCAAAAGAACAAACAGTTACATCTTGGAGCAGGTGCAGCCGGAGTGCTATTGGGAGGCAAGAAGACGAGGCTTCGCCTCACATACTTTGGTTGGTAGGATGTGCTGTGAAGGACATGATGCCTGGAAGGGAGGAAGGTCAGCGAAGGAGAGGAAGACCCTCGGCCACTTGGATTGGCACAGTGACTGCATCATGGGCGCTAATGTGTCAGTAAGTATGAAGATGGCACAGGATAGGATGCAGTTCAGATACTTTGTTCATAGGGTTGCTATGAGCCATACTAGACTCGAGGGCACTTAACAACAACAACAACAATGATTAGTTACATATTAAATGCATGGCTTTGTATCATTATATCCAACATAATATATATGTAGCATCATTAGGACACATTTATGTTTTTGGCACATGTTTGTACATATGTTTTAGGGCTTTATTTGCATTTGGATCCTACTGACTGCTTTGAACCCTGACAGGGTCACATGGTATTTATTCTTCGAAGATTGTTAAGCCTGTATGTTTGATGTCAGCTCTCTGTGTTCATGAATTGCAGCTTGTTTCCAGCC
Organism: Elephantulus edwardii; assembly: GCF_000299155.1. Classification (NCBI taxonomy): domain Eukaryota; kingdom Metazoa; phylum Chordata; class Mammalia; order Macroscelidea; family Macroscelididae; genus Elephantulus; species Elephantulus edwardii. The sequence continues at coordinate 5,449,329 of NW_006399912.1, read as the reverse complement.
TCTTGTCTATGTCTTGTGTATATAAGGTAAAACCCTTCAAAGTTAGGTCCACAGAGTTGTTTCTCAAACTCAGTGTCATAGAGTCAATTCCATCTTATAGTGACCTTCTCTAAGGGTTCTGAGACTGTAAATCTTAGTGAGAGGAGGCTATCGATCTTTCTCATAGAACTGCACCACCAGAGCACCAGATGTCTGTGTGTATGTGTATCTGTTCAAACATCCCTGCTGCTTTGTCTGTCGGTCTTCATTTGGAGTCCTTAGGTAGCACAGATAAGGAACACAGTTAGTGCATTCTCAGTTAACTGGAAGATTAGAAGTTTGAGGGTCTACCTGAAGGTGCCTTAGAAGAAGGACTTGGTGAGCTACTTTTGAAAATTAGGTGTTACAAACCCTTTGGAACACAGTTCTACTCTACTCTGACACACATTAGGTTGCTTTAAGTCAGAGACAAATGGAAGGTTATGCATATAGATATGTAATATCTATAATGCATTTCTATATAATATATATGTATTTTATATATATGGATTATAACCATGTACAGTTCTTGCCACAAGGCCATTAGGGAGCTTATGTGTATGTGTCTCTCTCTCTCTCTCTCTGTCTCTATCTCCATCTCCATCTCTATATTATGAAGCTGTGCTGCAATCCCAAAAGCACACAGTTCGAGGCCACTAACTGCTCTGAAGAAGAATGGACACTCTCCTCCTGTGTGATTAATTGCTTCTGAAAACCTGCCAGAGGGTCAGCTATGAGTTGGATCCAACTCTGCAGTACTCAACAAAGTCCATGTGTGTGTGAGAGAGAGAGAGACAGACAGACAGACACTGTGTATGACTGTGGGAATTGAGTCAGTTATATCAGAGATGGCGAGGCTGGCTCAAGATAGGGCTTCAAGGTTCAGAGTCATTGTTCTTAGGGTGAAGTATATGTTGCTGTTGTTGCTACGTGCCATCAAGTTGTTATTATGTACCGCCAAGTAATTAAGTTGTTTATGACTCATAGCGACCCTTGACACTTGACATATTGCCACAGTCACTGTGCCCATTCATCTCATCGAGGGTCTCCCTCTCTTGTTTAACCCTCCAGCCTTCCAAGTATAGTGTCCTTCTCCAAGGACACATATAAATATATGACTTATAAAATAAAATATATGGCTTATTATTATCCCCAACTCAACATTACTGAACCAAGCCTCTTATTTTTCTGAAATCTTTATCCAGTGATCCTGAACTTGGTCATTGGTGCCACCACTTATTCGTTAACTAGTGGCACAGATAGAGGAGACTTTTTGACCTTCACTTTTTAAATTTACTCTTCTTTTTTTTTTAAAAAAAAAACCCATTTTTACCCATTACCTTAATTTGCTTACCCAGTAAATCCTATCAATTTTATCTACTAAATGCTTTAAAATATTTTTTCTTTTATATACTTTGTCTTCATTTATGTAAACTCTCAACTTTTGTCTAAAAGTCTAAGAACTTCCTAATGAGTTTTGTTGTGTGTGATAGTCTACACCCCATTTTCTTATTAGAATGGCGTTTGTAGCCCATTTGTTCATCTTTTCTTACAGAATTCCTTCCTTTGTGCCTTTATTGTTAATCTCAGCAAATTTTCTACTCCTTATCTTAATATATAAGACCTTTAATAATCTAACCAGATTTTCCTTTCTGGTTCAGATATGTATTCTGCCCAACGGCTTATCCATCAACACCTGAATATATTTGTTCATATTTGTCCAATTATTTTCTTCTGATTAGAATGACTTTCCGCTTGGACAATGTTAAAACTAACTCTTGTATATCATTTTAAGATTCTCATTTCAAGCACCACCATCTTTGTGGATTCTTTAAAATCTGTCTTCTGCCTTCGGCAGAGTAAGCAGCTGCCTCTCTTGCCATGCAAAGCAGGCTTTACTCTGGTAGAGTAGTTATTATTATGATAATTATAAAACTAGTTTATATTATAATATTTGTTTATTAAGTATTTTTTTATTCTTGTTGAGCATACGAGTGCAGAATATATGCAAATACAATAATTTCTACATGGACAATTTACTCACATTGATTACATTCTTCAAGTTGGCAACCGTTCTCATGCTCTTCTTTGGAATTTTCCCTCTTCCATTTACATGAACTCACAGCCCCGTAAGATTCCTATCTAATCTTTAACCTTGCTATTGTCAATTTGATCCCACAGAGATAGTTCTTTAAAAGAATGCAATGCTCAGGGCAGACATTCATGATTAATTGAGCTCACTACTGTTTGATTTAAAAAGACTTGAGAGGATAGTTTGGTTTAAGGTTTCAGGCTTTAAGATTGTCTCAGGGCAGTCCTTGTTAATGTTGGCCTTTTCCAGTAGACATATTCAGCTTTGTAATTCTGGGTCTAACAAGGGTTCTGAAATGTAGTATGCATTCACGTTAAGTAATGTGACAATGAAACAATCAATTATGCTTTTAGTGACTTTCTTAAGGTAGGAAGACATCCTGTGTTTACAACTGAAAAACAAAATAGAGAAAACAAATTCAAACAAAATAGCTTCAAAAGAGTCAAAGAGGAAAACAAACTCAAATCTCTCCAGTATCCAGAGTTCTTTATGGTTGATGTGACTCCTCTGACCTACTGGTCCACTGGTTATTCTTCCTTAAAGATTATGAGACGAAAGTAGTTTATTCATGTTCGCATTGGGGTGTTTTGTTCCTCTGCCAAGCCCGGGGATCTGGGGGCTCTTTAGCAGGCTGGTTATGTCCTGTGAAATCCTGATTATGTCTCGAGATTTGAGCAGGGTGGAGAGGATGTTGGAGATGGCAGGGGAGGTTTTCCTACCTGAGATAGACCTGAGGAAAAAAAGAACCAAGGAACAGAGATCTGTGTCTGTCAAAGGAGCTATTGTCTCCATCTCTGTCTCTCTCAGGGATCATGCAGTCTCTGGGTTCTGCTCTCCTTTCTGACTTACCTCTGTTCTCCTGGTTTCCTCTCAACTTCAGTTCTCTTTGCTTCTCTCTGTAGAGAACTGCTTTGAACCGACCATCAGATTCTGCGGTGAAATCCAGCGAGTCTCCAAAGTCCAGCTCTTTGTTTTTATTGTTGTCAAGAATAAACATAGCAAAACACACACCGATTTTACATTTTATTCTTGTTGAGGACAAATACAACAAAACACCAACAATTTCCACATGTATAATCTTCTCCCATGAAATTAACAGCCTCTGAAAACCCTCTGGAAGGTCAGCTATGGGTTGGTTCTGACTCCACGATACATAGCAGCAACATTAAGCTAACAGTGATTGCATTCTCAGAGGTGTGTAATTACTCTTACCTTCCTTTACTGGGTTGTTCTTTCTCCAATAAAGATAAATTCACCACCCCCTGAGTTTGCTCTCTTATCTCTCTAGTTACTGCTAACAATTTGATTACATATACTGTCTCTGAACATAATGTTCATGTTAGACATTCTTTACTAGTTAAGCTAACCTTTTGCTTGGCTTAAAGAAGACGTGAGGGGATGTTTTTAGGTTTATGGTTTCAGGATTAAAGCAGGACAGTAGTTTTAGAGCGTTATCCAGCATCCACAGATCTAGGTACTCCAGATTCTGTGAGAGTTGAAATTCTGTTCTACATAGTTCCCCCTTTTGATCAGAATTCTTCTTTAGTATATTTGATCCGTATTTCAGTAATGGTAACTATCCACCATCCAGTTCTTCTGATCTCGTGGCAGAGGAGGTAGTTGTTCACAGAGGCATCAACCATGTGTTCTATTTCCTCCTCCCATCCCCAACTCTTCTTTCTATGTTAGTCCAGGTCACTACAAACCAATTATTGTGTCCTAAGTGGTAACCAGTTCCAGCTCTTGAAGCTTATCCTTGTATCTCTTTCTCAGTTCCCTATTTCCAGGAAGTGACTTTGACTTGACCAGATACAGGATGTATCTAACCCTGCTTCCTTGTTCAGGGTCTGATGTGAGTCAGGAGTGAGAGAAACCATTTCTCCAAAAGCTTCTGCATGGATAGCAGGCCAAGAAATATAGGATAGACATGAAAGAGACTCCCAGGCTAAGGCTGTGTCAGAACTCTGTTATACACACTTCATCATTGACAACCTCTCTGTCTCTCAAACTTTCATATAAGCCATGAGCTACTTGTACTGCAAATATGTGTTCAGCTCAGAACCAAATCAGGTTGTTGGAGTTAGTATCCCACTGTTTCCCCTTTTAACATTATAGAGTGATACTTACCATCACCTGTGATATGATGTAAATTGATAGAAGAGAGGTTCTTTTACATTTTTTGTTCTCTGAGCTTTTTGTCTCATTTTCTAATTCAGAAATGTTCTGAAGATGGTCGACTGACCATTTAGGAATTCCCCCCTTATATGCATCTTTCATCTTGATAATACCTATGCTGGTGGAGCCAAAGGGGAGCACTAGCCTTATCACTGAAAGATTGGCAGTTCGAACCCACCCAGCAACTCTGTAGGAAAAGATTTAGTAACTGCTCCTGTAAAGGTTATAGCCAAGAAAATGCATTGGGAGACATTCTGCATGGTAAATGGGGGTTCTGAGTGAAAAATCAACCCAATAGCACAGAACGACAGTAAAATGCTGATAAGACTTATAAAAATACCACTGGATTTGAACTGCATGCCTTTGGGATTGCCTCACCACTATCCTAGATAGCATATTCTGTTGGTATCTGTAGTGTTTTTATTAGCTATTTTTCAGAAGTAGATTGTTAGGCTTTTCTTCCTAATCTTAAGTCTGAAAGCTTTGTTGAAACCTGTCTACTACTGTGAGCCTGCTGGTATTTGAATACCTGTAGTATAACATCATAACAACAGGTTAGTCATTATGATAGGACACACTGGCAGACAGATGGTGCATTTCCTATATAGCAGTGACTAAAAGATGCCACTAGTTTGTGTTGTGGACCTTCTCCAGCAGTACAAGAGCTCCATGAGATAGAATTTTTAATACCCTGTTTACCTAAGTTAGTGCTGAAGAAATATTCCTTGTTGAAAGGAGATTAAAAAAAAAAAGGCAAGATGGAAGAAAGAGAGAAAAAGAGGTCATATAAGCCCTACTCTCCAATCCGTTTCCATTTGGAATCCTTTGATCTTATTGTCATGCCAAAGAGATCATCCTTCTAGAGAAGGCAAATGCTTAATGGTTTAGAGAACAACCACCCTGTACTCAGATCACAGAGTCTAAAGCTACAGCTCTGGTGAAGAAGAACCCTCTTCTCATGTCAGTGGGCCAAAATAGAGCCCAAGGCTTTGGTGAAGCACTTAAAGAATTCACAGTTTGCAATTGTGCAGAAGCTGTTGTTCAGGTAATTTAACATTGATTTTAGTTTAAAAGGCAATTAAGACAAAATGGGCAGCCACTAGCCACTTAGGTTAAATAAGCTTAGATTTAAATTGCTCCCCATTACCACCTTTGTTTTCTGTGTTTGAGCTTTTCTATGCTAATTTAGCATGTAATAGTGTTGGGGGCAGAAATGGAGTTGCTAGGTGAAAGGGGGAACCTCATCAAGAGATGGTTCTGAGAAGGGGAAGTACTTGGTCATTTTCATGCAACCAGAGGCTATTTCTTGGAAAGAGCTACTATGCTTAAAAGGGTGGAGGGTCAACCCAAGAGAGGAAGACTCCAAAGGAGATGCCCTGACATGGTGATTGCAGCAGTGCACCCGAATATATCAGAGATGGTGAGAATGGCTCAGGACAGAACAAGATTCAGATCTGTTGTTCAGAGGTAATTATGGATCATACTTGACAGATTCTAACAACAACCACAACAACTGAGAATATGATTCAGTATAGCTTTCCATAAGTCTAACGTCTTCTATCTGAAAACTTAAACATGACACCCACTTTTTATCTCAGCAGTTTTGTTTCTGGGGATAAACAGAGACGAGCCGTAACTTATGGAATAGGACGTTCATGTATTGTTATTTAAAGATTAAAAAGAAGTTGTTTATCACTCTAGTATGTACCTGAACAAAGCCGTGATCTTTTCCTTTGCTTCCTGTTTATTGGAAAGCTGAACAGTGAATAAGGAAGGCTGAAGGAGAATGGATGCCTTTGAATAGTAACTATTCCGTGAACTTTCAAAAGAATGAACAAATCGTTCTTGGAAGAAGTACAACCAGAATGCTTCTTAGGGGCATGGATGGGGAGACCTCATCACATATCCTTTGGAGGGACCAGTCCCTGGAGAAGGGCATCATACTTGATAAAAGTGGAAAAGAGGGAGCTTCTTAGTGAGATGGTTTGACACAGTGGCTCCCGTAATGGGCTCAAGCTCGGGAAAGACGGTGAGGAGGGCCGCCTAGTGCTTTGTCTTACTGCACACATAGCTAGGTCACTAGGGATGGAATGCCAAAATGTATGGTCTGTTTTTCCTCAGTTATGGGAGAAAGTGCTTAGGCTACATCTCTCAGAGAGAAAAAAAAAGTCATTGTTGTTGTCTCTTATGCAGTCTATTTGGGCTTTCAGTGACCATTTATGACAAAGCAGAATTGTTCCAAAGAGTTTTCTAGGCTCTAATCTGTAGAGGAACAGAACAATTGATCTCTTTCCCCTCAAAGATAGTTGCAAGTTCAAACCACTAGCCTTTCCATCAGTAGCCAAGTGCGTAACCATTGTGCCACCAGCACTCCTTAAAAATAATTGATAAAACAGTATAATGTCAGTAGCAAGGCTTGTTTTATTATTATCATTATCTATGCGGTGGAAGGGAGCCCAGGTGGCCGAGTGGTAAGGACCTGTGCTGTCAACCCAGAGGCATGAGGTTTGAATTCACCAGGGGCTCTGAGGGAAAAAGAAGAACAATCTCTGCCCACATGTTTAGGGAGCTCTGGTGGCCTAGTGGCAAGAAGTTGCACTGCAATCCCAGAGGCATGCAGTTCAAATCTACCACAGTTCAAATCTATCACATGCTCTCCTGGAGGAGAGGAAATCTTCATCTGTACCAGTCAGATCCAATTTGATGGTGTACACACACACACACACACAGAGAGAGAGAGAGAGAGAGAGAGAGAGAGAACTATATATATGCAGTGGAAAGTTTTGAAGTGACCAGATTTACAGTTAAATCTCTTTGGATAATAAGAGGATAACTCTTTGTTAATTTCCCATATTTTTCTAAACATTGCAGCGTGACCCTACATGAATTTTGCAATTTAAAAATCATGGAAAATAATGCGATTGTGAAGGTGCCTCTCTAAATGTTGGGCCTCATGAACGTTATCTCAAGGAATAGGTAACGCATGAATGTTAAGTGCTGGGCGAGATGGATTGCAAGTGTAATTGTGATGATTTGGTTTCCTTCTTGGAGAAAGTCAGCTACGCTTCAGCTTTGAAGGCCAGTCACCTGCATCGAGTTAAGAGGTGGAAGATAGAGCGTGCATCTAAGATAGTGCCAGGTGATTCATGCCTTTGCCTCATAGGAAATATGGTCACTTTACAGCAACCAATATATAGCTAATGGGGTCCATTTCGGAATATAAGCACAACAAGTCCACCATAAATCCTAGGCTTTCCCATCTAAATATGCTTCATTAAACTCACCTTTCCTGATGCCACCAGATTATAAGATGTCAGAATGCAAAAAATCATTAGGTCTCACTGTTTAAATCCTGCAAAGCACCAATGTGGTTGCTATGTAATTTCCCCCCTCCCCCCAGAAAGAGCCTGATTTGTGCTTTTCGCAGGGGAAATATTTTCTAACCAGTGAAGAAGCAGTGTGATAGTACTGTATTATGAGGCATGGTTCCGTAGCCCATTAACCATAGCTTCAAGAAGAAAGGATAATCTATGTAGAATTTTACTTCAAGGATCAGATTGATTTTCATAAAAAACATCTTTAGTGCATTGAGGCTTATTAGAGGTTTGTTTTTGTTTTTTTTTCTATGAAGAAGCAATTAGATTCCGGAATTTTCCAGAAAGGTTAGGTGCATATAAGCCAAACTGTGATGTGTTTTGAAGGTCTTATCATCCAACATTGAAGAGAAAAGGAATTTTCCTGGTTTAAAAAAAAAAGTGAAGATAATAGCAGCATGTGAACACTTCTCACCACTGACATACTGGTATGTATGTCCTTTACTTCTATTTACATTTATTTGGAAATTTGAGTAATACAGAAGATAACAAAGGAGCAATAACAGCACTACTTGACCTTGGAATATTATCCAGCAATAAGGAGAAACGGACTATATAGGCAGAGAAACTTAAAAGCGTTTTGCTCAGTGAAAGAGGCCAGTCTGCAGAAGTCAATGTGTATGATTACAATTAAAGGTCGTTCTGAAAATGACAAAACTATGGAGATAATAAATATGTCAGTGAGTGTCATGGTTCCTGCGGACGTGGGTAGGGAGGACCAGATGAAGCAGAGGGTGCTGTAAGGCAGTGAGAGTATAGTGTATGCTTTTGTATAGGACTGTACAACACAAAGCAGTAGTGAACTCTGATGTAAATGACAGAGCTTTGTTAACATGACAAACACTAGCGCATCAGTTCTGATGAAATGTACCACACAAACACAGGAAACTATGTGGGGAGAATGGGGTACCTAAAACTCCATATTTTACTGTTTGAGTGTTGGTCCCCGCCCCCAAAACCTGAATGTACTTTGCTTTAGTTTTATTTTTCCTATTGGTTTTCATACAGTAATTCATGTACATTGTATTTCATTCATCTGCATCATGTTCCATACAATTCCTCATTTGCGTTGTTTTCCATAGTCATTAATATACATTGAATCCATATTCTCAATCACCATTCTCTCCCCTTCCCCCAATCTGCTCACTACAATCTTATCCTAGTAATTTCCACCTTTCCCTTTCCCCCCTTCCCTCTTTTGACATTTATACACATCTTCTTAGTTATCTGATTTTTACAGTAATGGTCTTATGCAGTATCTGTCATTATGAGACTGAGTTCACTCAGCATAACACTTTCTAGACTCTCCTGTGTTATATAGTATTTTATGAAATCATTTCTCTTTAGTGCTGTATAGTATTCCTTTCGGTGAATGTACCACCATTTCACAGTTCATTCATTTGTTGATGGGCATTTGGGATATTTCTTGTTGTTGTTGGCTTAGTGTTTGGTTGGGTTTTTTAAAATTTTGTACTGGATTACTAACAAAATTTGTACACATTGTTTTTCACACTGGATCTTTTCCCTTTTCCTTTACCCACTCCTCCATCCATCCATCAAACTGTGAGACCCTATGATTAAGTTCTCCTTCCCCCACAGCCCGGTTGGGCTGTTTCTGTATTCCTGCTATTGTGAATAACACTGTTATGAACATCCACATACATGTCTCCATTGTGTCGTAATTCTAATTGCCTTGGGGTGTATTCCTAGCAGTGCGATACCTGGGTCATAAAGGATTTCCGTGTGCAGGTTTTTGAGGAAACACCAAATTGTCTTCCACAATGGTTGTACCTGAAAGTGCTTTAGAAGAACAGTGACTGCAATGAGACAGCAACTATTCATGTGTCTCCCACTAAGAGTGATTCATTTGAGGCGATTTCTCCCAAATGTATGCCTGTATATGTCATCTGTAGGTGCATGTGTGTGTAACTTACTACCATTGTAACTAACTCATAGCAGACCTTCCCTCTCCCAAAGAATTGCCGTTGAATTAAAACAGCCAGAGATTCTAACCACTATCCTTTGGGATTGTACTGCAGCTTCTTGCCTTCCCACCCCCCCCAATATTTTTTGTGTGTCTATCTGATCTGACTGGAAGATTGCCCATCCTTCTCCAGCAGAGCATCTGGTGGGTTTGAACTGCATACCTCTGGGATTGCAGTGCAGCTTCTTGCCACTAGGCCATCAGAGCTCCCTTAACCACTTCCCTTTGGATTAACAGCAGACTAGTCCCTCTGTGTGTGCATATGTACATTAGGTCTTTTATCAAGTCCAGAAATTGTGTTCATCAATCATTCTTAAAGTCTGGAAGTTAGAGTTTATAATCAAGTTTGACTGTGACTGTTAGATTTTCTTTGTATAGACATTAGCGTCTTAGTCTTAAAATTGATGGGCTATCACTAATCAATGGCCTCATTTCTGACTATGTCATTCCTCGATAATTTTGAACCTGCATAATTATATCTTATTTATACAACACGTCTTAATTTTGCCCTCTAAACACTAGTTATTTGAAATGCTGTGCCTTTGATACACTTGCTTTCAAGTTAAAAACTTTCACGCTGCCAGTATGCCACATTTGGTGAAATGATTACTTTTGTTAAGGGGCCAAGAAAAAAAATTTTCTAATGTGTATCTCTATAATAGTAGTAACATCAACTGCATATTTTTTTAAATTTCAACTATCTACATGCATTGGTGGATACGGCAGCTGTGTGTGTTCTCATTCTAGATAGTTTTTGTGATTAAGCTTGTGCCGTAAGGAAAAATTGCTTATCCTAAAATATTGGCCATAGTTAATAGCATTTGACACATCAATGGAATTTGCATCATATATTCTAAATGTTCGATGATATTCTGAAGTGGACCCCTGAAGAACTGGCTACATTCTGGCGCCCTGGTGGTAAGGAGAGCTGGGTTGCAATCTCAATGACCAGGTTTTGGTTTTGATTTTATGGGAAAATCTAGAATATTATTTTATGTGTCCATTTCCCTTCATAAATTCTCTCCCGCTGTGTAAATAATTTTAAAACTGACATCTTTATCTCAGCAATTTGTTTTGGCAGAGAAGTGAATATATGCAAATGATTTGTGGGATACGTGAACCCCTGCTAATTCAGTGTTTAAGCGCTCAGCCACTAACTGGAAGTTTGACAATGCCAACCCACCCAGTGGCCACTTGGGGGAAAGATATGGTGATCTGCTTCTGTAAAGATTGAGACTCACTGGGATCCATTCCCTCTGGACACATAGCGATCCTCCATTCGCTTTTTTTTAACCTATAAATCTTAATAGGAGGAGACTACCCATCTTTCTCCCATGGAGCAGCGGGTGCATATGAACCACTAAAGATGCATGCAGCCTTTTGGTTGCCAACTTAGTATGCTAGTGGTAAAATGCTGTGCCTCAATCCCAAAGGCATGCAGTTCAAATCCACCAGCTGGAAAATGATGCGCATTCTCCTCCAGTGCTTAACTGTCTCAGAAAACCCACTGGAGGGTCAGCTATGGGTCGGTTCTAACTTAATGGCACACAACAACAACATGGCATCATAGTTCCTTGTAAATATTACAGCCCAGAAAACACTTTAGGGTGGTTTTACTCTGTCACATCTATGTACCTAAACTAGTAAAAGCAGCAGCATATAAAGCCACTTTGTTGTTGTTGTTGTTGTTAAGTGCCATTGAGTCGCAGGTGACTCGTAGCGACCCTATGAAGGAGAGTCCTTGATGCTTGGGTGTCTTTCATCCTTTCTCCAGGTTCACAGGGTTTCCAGAGGCAAGCTATTATGGAAGTGGATGCCACTGCTGCTTCTAAACTTGTTTTAATATGGGAGCTCCACCCCACTCTCTGTCCGCATTGGGTAGCCAACCATTAACACATTTGACACATCTGTCAAAGTGTTCAGCCTCCCAGCAACCACAAGTTACTGCTGTACGGCAACTTGTACACCAGGGCCATACAACCTAGAGGAATGTCTGAACAAAAACAATGAAAGACAGGCCCAAGGGCTGCAGATTAAAAGTCACCCACCTTTGGCTTGGTAGCATTGCTTTCTGTCTGCTGGGCCAGCTGATCTCTCTCTATGTTGATGTTATTGTTGTTAAGTGCCATCGAGTCGCAGGCAACTCATAGTGACCCTCTGAAGGAGAGTCTTCAATGCTTGGGTGTCTTTTATCCTCTCTCCAGGTTCATAGGTTTTCCAGAGGCAAGCTATTATGGAAGTGTAAAAACCACTTATACCTAATATAAAAACTAACAGATAAATGATGTCCTTAAGAGCAAACTGTATTGTCAAGTAAACCCACAGATATTATGGCATGGATGGCAGGAATAGGCAACTTCGTGATAGATGGAGAGAAGAGTGAAGTTGTTATTGATATCATCATGCTCAAATCCACAGTCAACAGTCTTGGCATCAGCCATCCGAAAATCAAAGTTGCTGTCATGGATGTCTCTAGAGTGTTAAATGGCAATGAAGTCAGTCTAGAGACTAAGGTGCACTTGATCCAGACCAGGGGTTTCTCATTCGTTTGCTATCCATGCTGGGCATTGGATAAGAATGACAGAAGAAAAATTGAAGCCTTTGAGTTGTAGTGCCGGAAGAGAGTATTGAACATGCCATGCACTATCAACTGAACAAGCAGATCCTAGAGAGGTTGAAACCAAGTTTCTTGCTCGGAGGCAAGGATTTTTAAATTTTATCTCACATGCTTTGGACGTGTTGTCAGGAGGGACAAGGACATGATTCTCGGAAGGGTAGAAGGTCCATGCAGACCCTAAATCAGAGGGATTATTAACACAGTGACTGTGGCAGTGGGGTCAGATGTGCTGCAGAATGTGAAACTGGCTCTGCATAGGGCAAGGCTAAGAGCCATCGTTCATAGGATCACTATGAATTCTAGTCAGTTCGATGTCATGTAACAACAGCAGCAACAACGGCACCTCTGTCACACAGGATCTCTTGTGAATCAGAAATAAAGGCACCAAACACCACCCCCCATAATATGGTACGTACTACCCTGCCAAAGTGGAGTCTGGCTCATAGCAGCCCTCCGCCGGGTGTTTAAGCCTGTAAATCTTCACTGTCCAAGACTGCCAGTCTATCTCCAGGGGAGCGTTTTGTGGATCTGAATTGCTAACCTTTGTGTGTCAGTAGTCTAACACATACGGCACCAGCTATCTTTATGTGTCCATATTCCTGTAAGTATAGCTCTGGTGGCCCTAGTTTGGGAGCAGGAGTAGCATCCACTTCCTAAACCACATGCCTCTAGAAACTCTATGAATTTTGAGAAACGCTAGTTATCAAAAGGTCTTTTGTTCTTAGGGTCGCTATGAGTCGTGCTTGACTGTACTATAGCCAACAACAACATCAACAACACAGTGGCCTAGTGGTAAGGAACTGTGCTGTCAACCCAAAGGCACACAATTTAAAGCCACCAGCTGCTCCACAGGAGAAAGATGGGAAGTCTCCTCATGTGTGGTTTACTGCCTTTGAAAACTCACTGGAGGGTCAGTTATGGGTCAGTTCCCACTTGACAATATGTAACAGCAACAACGACAAATACAGTTATGACAAATACAGTTACATAATTGCTCTAACCAATTCTTCTCAGTGCTGTGTAGTATTCCATCACATGATAAACTCTAAGTTTGCTTTCCCCTCCTATTGCAAGCAGTGGTGTAATTAACATCCATGCTTTTTTTTTTTAAGGATAGAGATTAGAAGTAAAATTCATGCTTATAAGGCATGCATGTTTTCAGGCTTAATAGACACTGACAAATCAGCTCCCAGAGAGACCATGCCAGTTGACACTCCCAACACTGGGGAGACATCCCTCTCCATCATTCTTGATTTGGATGATTTCATCCATTGCTGTTTTCCTAATGGCGTGGGAGCGAGCAAGGGAACAGCCTGATCTCTGCATCAGCCTGTCTGTAGCCCCACATGCTAGACAGGACCTTTTCATCTCTTTGAGGTGAACGCCGACACTCTTTAACTCTTTGCTTTACCGCTTGCACAGGAGAATAGCAATTTATATCAATAACCAGGTTTGCCAACATCTGCCAAGGTTGTCACAGTCTGTGATTAAATGGCCATATGTGCCAAGCACACAGGGACAATGGGGTTGCAATTAAGGCTCATTGTCTCCCTCTACCTCCCACCCCCACCAGCCTTAACATCAAATAACCTTGAGTTGGTCAATGGATTTTGGATCCAATTATTCCATTGAGCATGTGCATTTGTGCTGCAATGGAAAAGAATACTTTAGATTTATGTATCGGTCATTGGACAAGGTTCTGGCTTAAACAAAGTCTGTAAAACACTTATGTGTCTGGTGACAATAAAAAAAATATATATCCAGAGGAAGATATTTTTTACAGTTAAAATTACCTTGTAAATCAGCAGGTAATGCCTCTGTCATTCTGAAATAAACTTTTACCTAATACTGTGGGTTGTTTTTGTTTGTTTTTTAAAGATGACAACAATAGCACCAAAATAGCCTATCAACTAAAAAGTCAAAACCACTGCTGTCAAGTCAATTCTGACTCCTAGTGACATTCCATCAAGTTTCCAAAGTTGTAAATCGTTGAAGAGGAGACTGCCCGTCTTTCTCAGAGCAGCTGGGAGTTTTGTGCTGCCAACCTGTCTTGTCACAGTGCAACTTGCTTGCTGAACCTGAGGCAGACCTGAAGCGCTTACTGCAGAAGGTCAGGGACTATAGTCTTCAATGTGAATCAAAGCGCAACATCAAGAAGACAAAGATGCTCACCACTAGGCCAATTGACAGCATCAGGATGGATGGAGAAGCAATTGAGGTTGTTAAGAGTTCCAGCTTGCTCGGCTCCACAATAACACTCTTGGCACCAGCAGCCAGGAAATCAAAAGATGAATTGCATTAGGTCAACTTGCTGTCAAGGACCTCTGCAGATTACTGAGAAGCAATGATGTCAGTCTAGAGACTAAGGTGCATCTGATCCAGGCCTTGGTCTTTGCGATTACTTGCTATGCATTAGAGAGCTGGACAATGACTAAGGATGACTGAAGAGAATAAATGTCTTTGAATTGTGGTGCTGGAGAAGAGTCTTGAACATGCCATGGACCGCCAAGAAAACAAATAGATCTCTCTTGGAGAGGGTGAAAGCAAGTTTCTCCTTGGAGGCTAGGATTTTGAAGCTCTGCCTCACGTACTTTGGACACGTGGCCAGGAGAGACCGACCCTTGGAGGACATATATTTGGAAGGGTGGAGGGACATTGCAGGAGAGGAAGATCCTGGATAAGATGGATTGATGTAGTAACGAGGGCAGTGGGGGTAGGTGTGTCGAAGTCAGGCAGACTGGCTCAGGACAGGGCAGGGTTCAGAGCTATTGTACCTAGGGTTACTGTGAATCACAGACAATTTGACGGTACCCAATAACAACAACATGTAACACCTTGCCCCACCAAAGTTCTTAAATGCCAGGGCCCCTAAGAAAGGGAGATAAAGAAAAGACATCTAAACTTTTCGCCATTCCACAAAGAAAAAATAATGAATATAGTCTATAAATTCAATGCAGGTGTGACCTCTGAATTGTTACAGCTTTTGTTTAGATGTATCTATTGTAGGTTGGTTCTGACAAAAGTAGAATATCTCTTTTTTAAAAAAAAATGAATTATTGCCTTTTAGTGTAAGTATCACCATAAGTCCAGTTTTCAAACATCTGGGAGTGAACATAGAATGACAACATCAGCAAATTAAATGCTGCAACATTGTATTTAGTACATGTTACTAAAATGAAGAGGTAAAAAAAAAAGGTGGTCACCAATGTGGTTCAGTATAATTCAAATACATCTTGAGTTAGTGACTATTTGTATCACAAATATACTTACTTAATGCACAGAAGAGGAGGAAATACTCCTTGTTTTGTGGCTAGTAGGACAGAGATGGATGATGGTTATGTAAGAAATTGCCATGTTCTAAAAAACAACAACAACAACAAAATAAAACCCCACACAGTATAACCACAACCAACCCTAGAAATATTGCCTCTAGATCGGGAGCTATAATAAATGTGGAAATAAATATTTGAAAGATTTATTAGCATTTTAAAATTTACTTACCAATATATAAAATCCCAATCAGTTGAGTGCAAGGCCTTTAGCTGAAATAAAGTATCCGGGAAGACGATATAGGGAGACCATGATGATTATTTCACTGTTTCATTTTTAAACAAATATAACCAGAAGAACAAACCAGCTGCCATTGAGTCAATTTTGATTTTTCTGATTCACAGCAATGCTATGGGATAGTGGAGGTCAGTGCAGGAAGTTTTCCAAGGCTGTAAATATTTAGGGAGATCTACTTCTCCCACTGAGCTACTGGTGAGTTCCAATTGCTGACATTTTGTCTTAGTACCTAAGGACTTTAACCACTGTGTCACCGAGCCTCCTGTATTTTATCAAATATACAGAAATTTAAAAAAAAACCACAAAACCAAACACCCTAAACCAAAACCCAACACCCTTATTTCTGTTAAGCTGGAACCAAATTCATAGCTGATCTTCCAGCTTTTTGGAAGCTGTGAATCGTGTGGGAGAAGATTGTCTATCCTTTTCCTTCAGAGCTGCTGGTGGATTCGAACTACTGGATTCTAGAACATGCTACTGGATTTGAGAGGCCTTTGGGTCGGCCATCAGACTTCAGTCAAACAAAGATGGAATCTATATCCAGATATCTAAATCTGTACCTGTCTTCTGTTGTTGTAGAGCTTTCAAAGATGTGTTACTAAAGAAATGGATGGCTAATGTTGCTTCTTAGTCTTAGTCTGGAAGCTCTGCTGAGATCTGTCCACCAAGGGTGACCCTGCAAGTGTTTGAAATTCTGGAGTCATAGTTTCCAGCATCACAGCAACATACAAGCTACCACAGTACAGCAAACTGACAAGTGAATTGTGGTTCATAGGGTCACTCTGAGTCATTGTTAATTTAATAGTATCCAACAACAACAACAACAACAATGATAACAATGCCTATCTATCTTTCCATATATCAAAAAAATCTATATATGTATATCTATCAATCCATCTATTCTGGCAACAGTCAAAAAAACCAAAGAAGCATTTCATTTTAACTCTTTGAAGGTCTAAGGAGCAAGAATATCATTTGAAAGACTAAGGTGTACCTGACCCAAGTCATTGCATTTTCATTTGTTTCATGTGCATGTGAACATTGGACATTAACAAGGAAGGCCTCAAGAAGAAGAATCATTCGATGCCTTTGCATTGTGGTGTGGGTGAAGAGTATTGAGTATACCAACTGCCAAAGGGACACACTGACCTCAGAAGAAATGCAATCAGGAAGCTTTTAGAGGCAAAGATGATGAAACTTTGCCTCACAGGCTTTGGGCTGATTCTTGAAAAAAGGCAACCTTCTTGGGGAAGTGGAAGATCAGTAAGGGAAAAGAAGACTCTTAATGAGCTAGATTGACACGGTGACTGGAGTGATGGCCTGGAACGTGGGGAAGACTGTGAGGATTGTTCAGGAGAGGAAAAGATTTCCATCTGTTGTTCATCAGGTTGCTTTGAGTCGTAATCAATTACATTACACAGAAAAACAATAACGTCTCTTTTTAAGGTGCTCTCGCTCTCGCTCTTTCACTCTCTCTCACACACACCCCCAAACCTTACTTTTCAAGCCAGTCCATTTTTTGAGGGTGACTCCTAACAGCAGCATTTAGTTGGGGTATGCCTAACGGGTGCATTTCATTCCTGTTCCTGAATACGTGTCTAGAGGCATCTGATGGAGCCCTTGTCGCAAAGTGACTCAGGTATGAGCCTGCTAACCAAAAAAATTAGCAGTTCGATTCTACTACTTCAGCAACCTGGAGAGAAAAAAGCGGACTGTCTTTTATCATAAAATATTTACAGCCTCGTAAACCACATGGAGGGTCACTCTGAGTTTGAACCAACTTGACCACTCAGAGTTTGAAGGTTTTTGAAAATGAAACTGTGATGGTATTTTGAAAAGAAAACAGAGATTTCTTTTCCCCCCGTCCTTCGCATTGTTATAAACAAAACATTCAGTTGAGAGGAAGCTGATCCTGCATTGGGTTTGGAGGCTGTGGATTCCCATGGGAAGGAACTACTGATGGACTCCAGTCAGGAGAGGTATATACAGCCTTTGGGTTCACAGCGCAGCCCCATAGGGACTCAACCACTGAGCTCCCTACTAGTCAATGTACATGCATTTTTAAAGGCCATCCTCAGTTTATCTGGACTTTAAGATGTTTTCTTCCTAAAAGACAAACTCCTGGACATTCTCATCGGGTGCATAATACGCAAGATTAGATGCTTTTACTACAAAGTAGAAGCGCTTCTTGGTGGACACCCTCCAGAAACGTTGTACAGGGATGGAGGGGAGTACAGGACTTCCCCCCCCTCCCATCTTGTGGGAGTGTTTCTCTAGGACGTAGCATATTGGAAGTCGTAAATACTATCCCATGGACATTTTGAATAATGCAGGAGTCATCTAAGTAATTGCAAGTGCTCCCTTCGCGTCTTTAGACATTTCATTGCGCCAGAGTTAAAATCGCTTGTCAAGTGTGGGCTCCCAGGACTGTGCAAGGTGCCCTATTCCGTCATGTGGTACATATTTAATGCTTGAAAGAACAAGGGAAGGGACACGTGCAGGGGAAGGGGGGGGTGGCTGGGTAGAGAGTGAGACACAGCCGCCAGCCAGCGCCGAGCTTTGCAACTGCTGCTGGGGAAGCGTGGGGGCGGGACCCACGCAGCTTCAGCATCCCCGGCCCCCCCGGGGCTGCAAGACTTTGCAAAATACTGGGCATCCTCTTCTGTCCGGTGTTTTGGCGCCGAAGGCCCGAGGTGCGCGGTGAAGCCGGGCTGGGCTGGGCTGGGCGCTGCAGCGTCCCTTGCCCCCTGGCGGCCTCCCTTTGTGTGCGTCTGGGTGTTGATTGCCTCCAGCGCGCAGGCTGCTCGCTCTCTCCTCGCTCGCTCTGGGCGCGTTCTGCACCTGCTGGCGGCAGTGCCAGGCAGCCAGGCTCAGCGCGCAGGACAGATGACTGGAGTCATTTACATTGCTAGCACGTGGGTGCCGTTTGCTGTTTGCTCGGACTTCTCCCGTGCTCTCCCAGGGAGGAAACAGGGGGCCCTTTGCCGCCGACAATGAAATCTTGGCAGCTAATTGCAGTCGTGGGAGATGCCCTTCAGGTAAGGCAAAGAGAAGAAGGCTTTCAAACACTGACAGGGAAGGAAGAGCGAGGGAAAGAAGGAGAGGGAGAGCGAGCGAGCAGCTTCTGCAGCGCCTGCCTGAGCCCACTGCCTCCGCGGGAGGGGGGAAGACGAGGGACAGGGACAGGGGGCGGGCGACAGGGGGGAGGAGTGTGCGAATTGACATTTTTGGCTGCCTGTGATAGAGGATCCTCCGCCAGCCGCTGTCCAACGTGAACACAGAGAGGGTGGCAGCGAGTGCGCCTCCGGGCTGCTGATTAGAATAGGGACTTGGCCGTGGATGGAATCCGGGAAAACCAAAGCTGGAATGGAAGTGCGCGGATGCGTTTGCAGCGTGTGAATGGGACTTGGTAGGTAAGCTGAGCCCCTGGGCTCCAGCAGGCTGTGCTCCGGGGGCTCGCCCTGGGCAGACGAGGGGCACTGGGTGTATGCAGAGGGTCGGGGGTGCTTAGAGGGGTTGGGATTCTGGAAGTTGGTGGGGAACTTCAATCCCAATGCTCATTGGCTCCTCATAACTTTATTCCCAGAGATGAATAAGCGTTTATCAGGAAGGATGCAAAAGTCCCAGTGGTCTGGAGAGAGGGTTTGGCACAAGATGTGAGGTTCTTGAAATGAGGGGTTTAGGGCACGACTGGCCAGATGGGTCCCTGCATTAGCAAAGTTGGCAGGCTCACTGTTCCAATGGCATATGTAATCCTAGGATGGGAAGATGCATTATGCTTGTTTAAGCATGCCTCGGAGCGAGTTGCACTGCTCTGCTCCTGTTTATCCCTATAACCAGAGGAAGAGAGATCAAATCCATATACTGAATGGGTTTTGACTTGGAAAATAGCTGCTGTACCGTTTGCTTGAGTGGAAGAAGAATTCAGAGGCTGCTCTTGTTGAGAGAGCCAAACAGGAAAATGTGCTTTGCTTTCCAACGTGATGGAATTAAACTGTCGAGCGTTTTCAAAATGGACCAAATGGAGAATGCCACAGTTAACCCGCCCAGAAGACCACCTAGAAGATGCAATGCCAACCTCTCGCTCGCTTTGCTAGCCCTTATTTTCAGATTGCAATCGAAGTGGGTGGTTTTCCTTGATTCTTTTTACAAATAAGCTGTACTCTCCTTCGTACTTAGGATTAAGGGGAACTTCAGATGCCAAAGTTTTGCGTTCAGTATCATCTTAGTAAAATCTCCATTAGACTATTCGCCACCAGGGTCCTCTTCTGAGAATCTTCAGATACCTCTGAAGTTAGACATTGTTTATTTATGTGATTTTAATCTCGATTACACAGAAAATAACGTGGTTTTTAATGGGAAACAGCCAAATATGACTGTTACAATCCCCTCTTCATTTGAATAGCTGGATAGTCAATGTCTTGGTTTAAAATTATTGTCTTGCCTGGCTGTGTTCCCAATTTTTTATCATACTGTATGCCTTCAGAAATCCAAAGCGGCATGAGTGATAATATGTGACAGGGTGGAACTTACCTTTGCATTTGGCTAAGATTAAGTTGTGAGAGGGCGGCCCAAGTGGGTAAACCTTAGTCCATTAGCAACTGCAGTTTAATGTTCTTGTTCATAGAAAGGGTGGCATTTATGATTTTCATATAGAGCATAGGGTTTTCCATCGCGTTCCTGCCTCCACATGCTGATACCTCAACTTTATTAGAATACACACACATTAGGATGGGGAAATTGCCTTTCTGAAGAGTTGGAAGGAGTACTAAGAAAGGAAGGGTGTTTCTAGTTTCCTTGTTTTCATATATTTTTGCCTCTCTTTCTCCTTCCCTCTGTTTTCTTTCTTCCTTCATGTCTGTCTTTTCTTCTTGTCTTAAATGTTTTTAAATGATTTAAAAGATTTCCAGATATATTGCTACATGTTATTTAAACAAACACTTTATACTTTGAAGGGTACTTATATGCTGATTCTCTTCTAAGAATTGTCTGCTCACGTAGAAGACATTTTTTTGGTATCAGGCAGTCCCATTGTTTACTGGTCTTATGAAAAAAGTGGATATTTGAACTTTTCTTGAGGGGAAAATGCCTTTACTGCATGAAAAGAGATCATGTTTTCGTAGCCACACCAATTGATGGGTCTTTTAGAAAAGCACTTAGAGTTTTACTATCACTTTTATTATTATAAGCAGGTTTTAGGGGTTGTTTATTTTGGGGTTTTTCTTTTCCTCTGTTGTAACCTTGAGTTACAGACTTCTCTTTTCCTTTTATCTGACTTCATTTCAAATATATAAATTTACTTAATTGAATATAAATTTACTTAACCTTTAGAGAAATAACTGTCAACATTAATTTACAGACTGGTTTAAATTTTAAGTATTCCAAAACCAGGGTTTTGTTGTGGTTTTTTTCAATTTGATTGCGTGTTTCTTTAGTTGTCGAAAGCACCAGCTAATCATTTTCCAATGTTTCTGTGCTCTCTCTTTAATTAAGACCCAAAGGTTCAAATAGATCTCAGGTATAAGGTTTTTCACAGAAATATCCTTTCTTTACTGTTATGAGATTTAGAGAATATATTATCACAATATGAGGATACTATGTAGCAGACAGAGTAAATATTACTTACTACTTTTGACTTGAGTATTGAGAACTCTGGTGAAATGGATCTGATCTTGGGCTAAATAAATAGTATAATCTTCAGTGAAAAAGAAATACTGGCCGTCTTTCCTATGCACATGATGGTTTCTTAGAGTAGGATTTGTCCAAAGTTCCAGGACCCAGGAAAGATAAAGTATAAGTTGATCTTTGTTGACCTGAAAAGGGAACAATACTTATAAAATGTTAATTTTGGAATAATTATCTATTTTATTATTAATAATGAAAGTTTTACTTGTATTTCAAGTTTTAGCTTATTTAATAAAAACCCCCAAACAACAATACATATTAGTCTTAAAATGATCACAGAGTTGGAAGAAAGGAGTTCTTTGAAAGCAATTTTCAGGGAATTAAAATGAAATGTCTCCCTCTGAAAGTGTTTGCTCTTTATTTTCATTTGCTTTTCAGATAAACCTAAAAAACAAACAGGGAGACCAGCCAAAGAATCATAGAGTCTTTCGCATCTTAGACTTTATTTTGTTAAAAAGTGGAAAACGTAAGAGTACTGATTGTTTTACAAATTCATGGATGTACATCTCTATCCTGTTGGCATTCCCCCCCTTTGATGTTCATGCAGACTTCAGCATTTGATTGTATTATGCGCTGTAGCAAACAAGAGCAAATAAAGGCATCCATAATTTTATATTTATATGCTTCCTTGGTTTTTAATTCTATAGAACAGAACAACAGCCCTAAAGAGTTAGTATTCATTCTATCCCCACTTCACCTTCATGATACTGAAAGGGACCAAAAAAGAATACATTTCTAAGAGCCAATAACTTTTAAAGAACAGTGCTGGCTTTTGCAAAACATCATATTGTCAATTATTCAAGAACTATAATTTCCCAAAGAATTTCCAGGGATTTTAGAAATGATTAATATAAAGTTTATATGAAACTCGTAAGGTTTTTTCTTTTCCTTTTTTTTTTTTTTGATACCCAAAAGACTGAAATAGCTTGTGTCAGCTCTAGCAACTTGGTTTTGATTCAGCAAAACTAGGTTATGAATTCAAGCAATTAAAAATGACAAAAAGCCTAATTTCACTGCCTAGATTAATACGCTTCCAATTTTTCCTGCTCCATAAAAATTTCAAAGTGTTCTTTCTGGCTAGGTACTTGCATAACCTATAGGGTAGGGGAAGTTCCATTACACACGGGCTTGTGATGTCTGAATACTTTGATGTAGCAAATGTAAATAGCATCACTTGGATGTTCTTAATACAATTTTGTATTTGCAAGACCTCACAGATTTATTTCTGTAGGGTTGAAAGGAAAAGCAAAAGAGATCGGTGGCTAGTTCCCTAGAATCAATCAGTTGTGAATAATCTTTCAGCTGGTTCCAATGTCAGAAAAGCTATTGAGAACTTTTCCAGAAATGATATAATTATAGCAGAAAGAGTGCTTCCAAGTTTCAAAATTGACAGTGATTTTACCCCCCTCTCTTTATGCAATAATGCATTTATGACTTTCCCCTCTATTTTTACAAAGGTGAAGTCTAGGATGTGGGGGTAGGGGGAATGTTTGTTTAATTAGCCATGTGGACCTTCTTTTTTAATGGCTCTTCTTAATTACATCTATGTTTCATTCAACACTTGTCCTACCTCCATTACCTGTGGTTTTCGGTGATTTAACAACCTTACATGGAACATATGATGATCATACACGTACTTACAAAATCAAGAAGTCAGTCCCGCAAGATGCAAGTCCTAGCACTCGCAATCAACTGAAGGGAAAAAAACAAACAAAAAACAGCCACGACCAAAGAAGGAAGCGTGCTTCGGATGCCTGATTTTGCTCTGGAAAGAGGACCCCTTCAAGGCTGTAGACGAAGAAGTCCTCTTCCTGTCTTCCTTGTTCTCCCTGATAGTTCTGTCTCTGCAGCTGCTACCATTGATGTGTTTCTCTTGTGTTTAAATGGAACCTCAACTTGTGATGGGATCAGGTACTGGCCTGCTAATGAGATAAAATCAGCAAGTTTTACCTTTCAGAGTTATTAGAATACATAAATAGAGAGCTTCCATCACGATGATAATGAAGATGATGACGACTGTCATTATAAAGCACCAGTAGTGGCCTAGAGGTAAGAAGCTGCGCTGCAGTCCTGAAGGTATATGGCTTGAATCCACCAGCCGCTCTGCAGGAGAAGGATGGGGAATCTCGTCCGGTGCAATTTACTGCCTCTGAAAACCCGCTGGAGGGTCAGCTATGGATCATTTCCAACTTGACACACAACAATAACCAAATAATAACAATAATAATAATAATAATTCCTAGAATGCAAATATCCCCCTCGACACTTACTACCTCCATATGCTCTTGTGACCTAGTGGGTAGAGGGTTGTGCTGTCAAACCCAATGGCAAGCAGTTCAAATCCACCAGCAACTCTGTGGCAGGAAGATGGGCAACCGATCTCCCCTTGTGCAATTTAGAGCCTCTGAAAATGCCCTGGAGGGTTGGTAATGAGTCAGTTTAGACACAAAGGCAATGAGTTGGTCCTTTTTTAATTTGTTTATTCATTTCAGGCACTGGACTGTGAATTCATTTCTTTTCTGTGGTTCTTATCATAATCCTTCAAACCAAACCCATTGCCATCATGTCAATTCTTACTCCTGTAGGAGGAGTGCAGGGCAGAGGAGAACCTCTCATAGGCTTCACAAGGTGGTCAGTCTTCATGGGAACTGAATAACCTGGATGAATTCAGAGGACATCATGCTGAGTACTGTGGTCAGTCACCAGAGGGTGGATACTGTAGAGAACCGCTGTTAGACAAGCCCAAGGGGAGATTTACACACAAGACCCTCTCTTGAAGGGTTACCAGGAGGGAAGGCAGGGAGAGAGAAATAAAAATGAATAGATACTTATTAAATGGGGTGACTAGAAAGGTAATACACAATAAAGGTTGATTGACTATGTTAATGAATTACATTAATAGATGGTTATAAGACAAAATGTGTATGAATGATTGCATGGAAAACCGATATGATTTGTAAACTTTTACAAATGATGGTAAGACCCCAGTAAAAGAAAACAATACCTATGGGAGAGGATTGCCGCATCCCTCTCCCTCAAAATGGTTAATGGCTTGAACCACCAGCCTTCTGATTAGTCACCACCTACTCTGACCACTGTACCACCAGGCCTCCTGCATAATTCTACAAGGTAGGCATCACTCTGCTTAATTCAGAAATAGCCGAGCCAACTTCAAGATGTGTTGCCATTGAGGGAAAGAATTAGAACCCAGAATGTTTACACTTCAAGGTAAAAAGAGAATTGAAATGCTCTACCCTTGATTTAGAAAAATACATACCGTGGATGCTTCGAGGATGCCCTGTTGTTGTAGTTGTGAGGTGTCATTAAGTGGGCTTCACCTGATAGCAGCCAGGTGGACGACGCAAAGAAATCCTTTCTTGATTCTGTGGCCTCATCACAGTCTCTGCTGTGCTTGAATCTACTGTTCTCACATCTCACTGAGTGTCTTCCTTGAGTGAATCTCAACTGGAGGGGCTATTTGAAACTGGCCCCCAGGGGACATTTGACAATATCTGGAGCCATGTTCGGCTGCCACAGCCGAGATAGGAGCAGATTGGTCACGGCTGACACCCAGCTGGTCGAGTCTGGGAATGCCCATGAGTGAGGATCAGGAACCAACATCCCGCCACCAAACAGAATTGTGTAGCCCCAAATGCCAGTCAGGGTAAAGTTGAGAAACCCTGCCTAGACAACATCACTGGCAGTGTGACTCCCAATACGTATCTGTCTGATTTTTAAAGAGACTGAATGTCTGTCATTAAACTTTTAAAATCCAGATTGGCGCCTGTGAATAGTAGTATGAAGCAAAATCAGAAGTCTCTGATTTTCTCACAAACTGACTCTAAAATTGTTACAGCCGCTTCCTTTGAATGCCTTTCCTTATAAATATGACATGCATCATTGTGATTTAAGTGCCCATTTTTCCCTGATTTACTCAGTGCTACCTCTGACCGAGGGCTGGGAAAATGAAATTTCTTTCTACCATAGTGATGTCAATAGAGGAGCATTGTAACATCACTCAGAGAGTCGTGTGATAATAATTCAGAAGAACGCTTCCGTCGGCCTTTCTCCCCCACTTCCCCTTCAGTTTTCAAGCAACATTCATTTCTCCCTTTCCTTATAGGTTTGACACATAGGTTTGTCTGCCTGTTTGCTTAAGAAGAAGCAATTTTCCCCCCTCTTATGTGACTTAAGATACTAACTCATTTAATCCTTCAGACAACCTGATAAGGTTTTTACAAATGAGAGAATGGAGGCCCAGGGAAGTTAATTAACTTTCCTGAAGTTAATTAACAGCTCCAATGGTGCCAAGCTTAGAGGGTCAGCAAAAGAGAAGAGGACCTTCGGTGAGATGGGTGGACACAGTGAATCCAGCAACGGGCTTGAGCATGGCAGAGTGTTTGAGGATGTCACAAGGCAGGGTAAAGTGTTGATCTGTTTTTCATGGTCAACTCGATTGCAGCTACCAACAACAAGTTGCCAAGCTGGGATTTGAACCCAAGACATCTACTTCCAGAGGCTTTGCCCCTAACCACTTTGTTATGGTCAGTAGCAACCTGAAATTCTAAATGTGCTGCATCATAATGGTTGAGGTGACACATTTCCTTGTGCTGTAAAGCCAAAGGCATTGGTGATTTCATTTTGATGTGCTTGTCTAAGAAAATTAGTGCCTCGGTTGTTTTTAAAAAGCATGAATGATAATGTCAACCAATTTATCTTCCACTGTCTAAACACTCTTGAACGTGCACTTGACCAAAGTCAGAGAATTTGTGCGGGTTTTTTTTTCTTTTTCGCCTCAACTACCTCCAACAGCAAATGACACCATAGGAAAACGGTGGGGTTCAGGACATACTTTACCATGTGAATAATCTCCATTTTAATCTCTAGTTAATTGTGGCAATGAGAAAAAAGAAATCTTTAGGAAGCTTTGCTAAACGAAATACTCTCAGGAAGGTGAGTGTGGTTCTTGACAAGTGAGATATGAACATGGGGATACATTTGACTCTCAACTAGATCGTGCACATGCCAACATCCATGTAGCATCATCTAAAACAAAGGAATTGACATGGCTAGCTCATTCTCTCTTGAATTTCCAGGGGAAAAATATGTAAATATATATATATATATATATATATATATATCAAATGTCATAGGAGGAAAAAACCCAAGGTGAGCAGCTGTTTAAGGCCAGTGGTGACACTTGGTTCAGATTTAGTAGGAAAAATATCTTGACCGTGTACAGTGGAACTCAGCAGCGTCCAGCATTCAGGAAACCAAAATGGGAGCAGGAAGGTTCCCTAAGTATTGGTTGAACCAATGAGTGGAAGAACTTGTATTTGTTAAAAGAAGTCTTTATCATGGGTGTGTATGGATTTTAACTGTAAATAAAAACAACTCACATGCTAAATACAAGATATTGAAAGAAGTTGAAAGTACTGATACGGCTGACTTCTATAGCATATTTGCTATCTCCACATAATAAATAGCCTTCCAAGCCAAACGTACACATTTCTCAGGGTTGCCTTCTGAAGCATCTGCTGGCTTATTTGAGTTCAACCCATCATGACTCCATTTAACTATGTGGAATTGCCTCCAAGGATCTCCCATGTGGCAGTCTTTTATGGAAGGGGTTGGGTTCTGTTATACCCTCATGGGTTCATTGGTCAGGTTCAAAGTCCCAACCTTTGATGTTTGCATTCCAGCACTTGACTATTATACCACTGGAAAACCATTACTCCTCAGAACTTAAAGATGCTCAGCCACAACTACAGTGAACACCAATAATAGAATGGCCTTTTACCTGGGAGGAAATACAAATTTCTTCACATGAGAAGGCAAAGATTTCTCCTCCTGCAGAGCTTGGATCTGACCAAAGCAATGCAAAGGGACTCTTGAACTACCCTTCCCCCATTTCGGTGGTGGGGAGGAGAGACTGGGAGAGAGGGGGACATCCAGGAACTGAGCTGGAAGCAGAAGCCATTTGTGTTCTTCCTGCAAATTTCAGGCCCAGTGAACTCACAATGGAGCAAAGAGAGAATCCCATTTCAGAACTGTCAAAAGCTGGTGGTTGGGTCCATTATCGTTCTGTTTCCGTTTTTAATACAGGTCATCGAATTGGCTTTTGTGGACTACCCTGTCCATCTAAGTGCTGGTTCAGGAAATGGTTTGAAATTAAACCAGAATTTGTTGTTCAATGGTAAAGTAAATAGGAATGAACACACATTCCTGAGGCGACACGGCTCTGTCCCCCGTGAGCTGTAACTCCAGCCTTGTCTATCTATATATCCGTGCCTTCGTAGACTTCTAAATAGACTAAAAGAACAAGAGTGGGGATTTTTGAAAGCCATTTTAATTCCTTACTCTGCAGAATAGTTTTCTAACACATTTTCACATCTTAATGTGAATATGCTTTCAGAAATAAAGGCAACCTGCATTAATACTTTATATGTTGTTAAACAAGAAAACATCTAACCAGAGGAAAATGGATTTATGCTGGGTCCCTATTGCAACATTTGCTCAGGGAACTGAAAATAGAGGGGTAGATATGTCAATGTTACTAGTGTAGGCTTCAGATTCTGTTAATGGTAGAAAAAAAGGTCAAATTTTGTTGCTGTGTACTAGTTAATCACTCAGTCAACAGAATCTTATATTGTACTCATTATTATTGATACTTTTACCAAATGTTTGCAATGACTCAGAAAGTGTACTAACTTCTGGATATAGTTTATCAAATTGTGGATCCCAGTAACCCTGTAAGGCTGGTACTTTTATTGTTTCTAGGACAAGCAATGGAGTTTAAAGTAGAATGGTTGGTAATCAAAGTGGAAACACTTTTTACCTCAAAACTTTCCCCAAACTCCTCATTTTAACCAAGGCCAATGCTTGTCCTAGACAAATCTCACAAATATATATTTATTGGCTGCATATTTAAAAAGGCTTTTGGGCCCTCAGGCCTGCGTTTTGTGGGTTTCCCAAATAAAAGAGGCTTGGAAGCAGGAGTGGCATCCACTTCGGAAAAAAGCTTGCCTCCAGAAACTCTATGAACTTGGAGAAAAAAAATGAAAGTTTTTGTGTTTAAGACTTTCTTTCATAGGGTCGCTATGGGTAGTGTATGACTCTATGGCACTTAACAACAACAACTCTCTCTATATATGAAATTTTAGTCTTTTATGTATATTATCGATTAAGTGGTATAGCACTAGTCTGTGCATTGCTGTAGAGAGGTAATTCATGGTGGCTGTGATGCCAAACACCTTGACACTGATGCGTCAGATGTGATAATGGTTACCCATGGTGGACAGTGTTTGCTGGAGTTCCCTGATTAAAACAAGCTTGGGAGTAGGAGTGGCATCCACTTCTGAAATGGCTTGTCTCCGGAAACTATGAACATGGAAAAACGATGAAAGTTATACAAGTGTTCAGATCTTTTGTTCATAGGGTCGCTATGAGTCATCTACGACTTGACGACACTTAACAACAACATTTTATGTATAGTTATTATATATACTATATATAATGATAATATTTCATATAATTATAATATTTCATATAGACACACATATATATTTACAGTGGCCTAGTATGTAAGGGTTTGTGCTGACAACCCAAAGGTAGACAGTTTTAATTCACCAGCTGCTCCATGGGAGAAAGAAGGGAACTCTCCCTCTGTGCAATTTACAGCCTCTGAAAAACTAACTGGAGAGTCAGCTATGAGTCTGTTTCAACTCAGTGACAATGAGTGTGGTACCGATACCTGTATTGACCTGATTAATGTATCTGTCTGTATCTGACTGTTGCTGTTTTTGTGTACTGTCCAGTCATAACTGGCCAGCAGCTACCCCTTCAGCAGCTTTGTCAGAGGCAATGGGAGAGCCAGCATTGTGTGGGAGGTTTCCCCGTCTTACTCCTGTGGAGCAGCTGGTGGACATGAACCTCTTGCCACGGGGTTGGCAGTGCATCTCCTTCTGACTAGGCCACCAAGCTTCCCTATAGCTGAAGAAGGAAGCCTTAGCAAGAGCTGATGCCTTTGCCTTATAATGATAGTGAGGAATGCTGACTCTATCATGGGCTCTCCAAAGAACACACAGAGCTGCCTTGGAAAGAAGTGCAGCCACAGTGCTCCTTAGAAGGAAGTTCTTGCCCGTTTGTTGAGCATGTTATCAGGAGGTATCTGGAGAAAGTTACAGCGCTTGGCAAAGGAGAGACTCCGTTCAAAAGAGGAAGACACTCAACAAGATGGGTTGACACAGCACCTCCATCAGTGGCTTCGAGCACAGCTACCGTCGTGCAGATGGTGCAGGATTGGGCCAAATCTTGTTCTTTTTTACTACATCTTTGAAGTCACAGAGAGGTGGAGCCTACCGGATAGTATCCAACACAATGTGTGAACACAAACATGCCCACTCAAACAAACATGATGAATCAGAGAACTCTGCATCTGTGGAAATTTCTTACATTATGGTGAAAAATAGTAATATTTTTGATGAACCATACATTTTATACACAGTTGAAGTGGGTTCAGAAAGCTCCACAGCCAAATCCACTGCTGGGAAGTCTTTTCTGACTCGTAGCAATCCTCCGTCAGGTATTTGAGGCTGTAAATCTTAGTGAAAGAGACTAACTGCCCATCTTTCCTTAAGGAGCAAGTGGTGCACCCAAACCGTGGATATTCCTGTTATCAGCCAAACACATTACATTTTACGCCACCAAAACTCCTTATATGTGATTTCTTATTTATATGTATTGTCGAGTCAGGACCGAATCATAGCTGATTCTCCAGCAGGTTTTCAGAGGCAGTAAATCACATGGGAGGTGATTGCTCCCTGCTGGTGGATTCGAACTGCATACCTTTGTCCTGGCAGCCCGATACCTTACCACAAAACCATTAGAGCTCATTATATTATTTGTAGGCTACCCAAATTATTTTTTAAAAATATATATACTTTCAAGAGGCTTGTACAGATTTTTTTTAAAATAGAAAGACTAAAATTTGTTCAATTCCAGATTCTATGTTGGCCGAGGTTTGGGCCTATATGTTCCATGAAATGGAGAAGTTGGACGCTGGCAATTTACACAAATGATAAATCTCCACATTAAAGGTAATGGTTTGGTCACATAGGAACACTGAATCTCCCCAACGCTGTGCCCACTTGTCATTCCTCCCAAGTGCTGCCAAATCGTGATCCTTATCCTCCCAGCCATGTGTGTCTATCAGGGACTGTGAGCTGCTAAAAGTTGTATACTATTATTTTTTTATTCATCTCTGGGTCATTTCATCTTTCTGTGCGAAGCCACATGAATGGCTATGTATGAAAATTGTATTCTAGGCCTCTTTCCCCACTGTGAAAGGTGTTTACTATATATTTATGAAAACACTGCAATAACAAAACGCTTTATATAGCCTTTCAATTTGCTGTAAGGGCAGATAAAATATTTTTTATCTTGAACTGAACCTCATACCTTGGGAGATTCAGCTGGGCCGACTCAGAATACTAAAATCCTTCAGAGAGATGCCAGCGCTCTTCGGAGTTCATATGGTTCAGGGACCCGTGCACGGCTCCACGCAGCAGATCTCAATTCCTTTAAACGTGCGGATGGAATCTGCACAAGTGAAGACACATCAGTATAAGTTATGCAGCATTAAACAGAAACACATTGTATTTTTATTTGCTGGAGAGTTTGGTGAAGCACTGGCAGCAGACACAAGGTGATTCAGAATGTACAGGGTTGTTTCTAAACAGAGGGAAGCCTGTAAAAGCCGGACTGTGGGTGAGGTGGGAACCTGTCTGAGAAGGGAAATGCAATTTTCTCCTAGTAGGGAGTGATTGAGAACTGGAAGCACTGTAGTCTGTCAAAGGTGGAAAATTTTCAAGACGTGGGAAGATAAGACAGCCCAGTCAAGTCCTGTACCAAATAACAGAAGGAGGAGATTGGTTGCTATCGGCCAAATAAACAAAGTCATTGAGTTCATTTGGATTGGTGGTGGTCCTGTGTATTTACAGAGCAGTACTGCTCCATACAGACCCTCTCATTGCATTGACTGTAATTTCTGTGCAAGCAGATTGCCAGGTCTTTCTTTGGTGGGACAGTTGGGTGTTTTCAAATCTCCTACCCTTCCACTAACTGTGGCTGTCGGCGATCATTGCATCCTCTCTACCTCATGCCAGCCTGGTCTGTGCAGAATAGAGCGGCTGCACGGGGTGCTCAAGGCGGTAAGCTTGGTGGGAGGAGGCTACCAGAACTTCCGTTTTCATAGCCTCTGGATGAGTCTGAACTGTCAACTTCTCAGCTACTGGCTGAGTTTAACCTCTTGTGCTGCCCAGGAAGCTTCGTGAGAGTCTATATATGTCCTGAAACCCTCCTTTTTTAAAAAAAAAAAAAATTGTACTACTTTATTTACAATATTCAAATACACTGTTTTTCACACCAAATTCTTCCAATTTCTCTCACCCCCCCCATCAAATTGTACAACCCCATGATTAATTCTCAATGAGGATCTTTTCTCTTTCTTTCCTTTGTTTTTTGTTTTTTTTTTTAAGTGTGTATCGCCAAATCAGATCTGACCGGCACAGGAGGAGATTGTCCCTCCTTCTCCAGCGAAGCATCTGGTGAATTCGAACCCTGCACCTCTGGGATTGCAGTGCAGCTTCTTGCCACTCGGCCACCACAGCTCGCTGATGAGAATTT
>NW_006399912.1:5413386-5415106 GCF_000299155.1 Elephantulus edwardii | reverse complement strand
TCTGGTTGTTGGTGCATATATCTGAATGATAGTGGTATTCACTGGACTTCCTTGTATGTGTGTGGAAATTATCCTGTTGTGCACAATATTGGATTTCAAGATACATCTAGAAATGACATTCTTTTTAACTATGAAAGCAACCCCGTCTTCACCAACTCAAAGGCACGCAACAAAAACAACAGCATCACGGCCAGACAGTGGACAGTGATACAATCCACAGATCTTACTCAGATTTACATTTATTTACTTTGTGCTAATATCTCTCTCTCTCTTTCTTTCTGAGTGGTTGTGTGTGTGTCTGTGTGTGTGTGTAGTTCTGTGCAGCTTTATCCCTAGTCTAAGTTCATCCATCTGTCCTAACCATGAAGATATATATATATTTGTACCAAAAAGATCCCCATTATAACATCCACCTCCCTCGTTCTTCACTCCCCTTCCTTTTGCTCTTGTTTTGGATTGTCAAGTTGGTTCTTGCTTGAAGGGACCTCATGGGAGAACTGCCCCCTATTGGTTTCCTAGGCTGTGATCTTTCCAGGAAGAGTGGCTCACTGGATCTTTCTCCTGAGGATCTGCTGGTCTTTGATCCACTAACTTTTTATTTTATTATTATTATTCATTTTAATGGAAAATTTACAGACACTTTGGATTTCCATTCATTCATTGTTGCACTTTTCTCCCTGCCCCCCCACCCCAGTTCATTTTTCTCTTTGAAAAGTAAATGAAAAATTCTTTCATTGTTATACAATCCCTCCCCCCAAGTTCACTCCACTGTGCAGCCTTTGAACCACTAACTTTTGATTAGAAGCACAGATGAAGAATTAGGAAGAGGTTAAGGAGCCTGTCCAAGAATGCACAATTAGCTGATTTAGAAGTCAGCTCTCTGGCTGGAGATCTGCTCGTTTGAATCAGGATCAGAAAACACCCCTTCACAAAGCTTATCGTCCTACTCCATGTTAAGTGGAACATTCCTTTAGTTGAGTAAACAACTACCAGTGTGTCCCTGAAAAAAAAAGGTACAGTTGTATGTATTGAATCAAGTTGACTTCACAGTCCCGTTTCATTGTGTTGCTGCGCTTGCTTTATTTGGCCATTCAAGACAGAAGGAGATGATTTCTGCTTTCAGATCTTCAAGAAGCAAATTTCACAACCTTCTCTTGCTTATACTCTGTCTTCTTTACTTGCTCTCAATAGCAGTGTCGTCTGCCTTTCTGCATGACCTAAATCTACCTCACTTGTAGCATTTCATTGTAAAACTTACTTTCTAGTGATCTGTTTGGTGAAACTACAACACAGCATACACCCATTCACTGTTTGCATTCTTCCCACTGTGTCATCTCAGAGTCTTTCCCCACATTGCTTGAGCCCCATTTACTTTAACTCTCTATGGCCCTTAATGCTCTCGTGTGCTTGAGAATTACTGTTGTTAATTTGACCACATGTAGAATATGCTATCAAAGATCAACATGTGCGATAGAGATGTTATGGTACATCCACAGGATGGAATAATACTACTCTACAATGAGATTGTTCACAGTTTTAGTTCGCTTGGCTCCATGGTCAACACTCTTGGCACTAGTAGCCAGGAAATTAAAAGGCGCACTGCCATGGGAAAGTCTGCTGTTAGGGACCTCTTCAAAGTACTGAAGAGCAGTGGTGTCTCTCTGGAGACTAAGGTGTATTTGATACAGGCCATGGTCTTTACAATCACTTGTTATGCATC
>NW_006399912.1:5410932-5412704 GCF_000299155.1 Elephantulus edwardii | reverse complement strand
CCTACGATTACCCACCTCACCCCTCTGCTCCTCCCCCTGTCCCAGCTTGGATCCTCATACACATTCTACAATAATGCTTTTATACAATATTTATCCTTATGGGACCGAGTTAGTTCACTTAGCATAATGTTTTCCAGTCTCTCCCAAGTTAGGTAGTCCTTTACAAAATCATTGCCCCTGCATGCTGTGTAGTATTCCATTGGGTGAATGTACCATAACTTCTCAATCCATTCGATTGTGGTTGAACATTTGGGCTGTTCTCATGTTCTTGTGATGTTGAATAATGCTGCTATGAATACTGGTGTACAAGTCTCCATTTGTGTTTCAGTTCTCATTTTCTTGGGGTATATTCCAAGCAGTTAAAACCCTCACTCTTTAGCTTTGACATATTTTCCTACTGAAATATTTAGTGAGGTCAGTGTAGACCTCATGCGAGTTTACAAAAAAATATAAGAAATAACCTGTATTCTTTTCCCAGTTCCCTCTGATGATAATGGGGTTTTTTTCCCCCATTTGTTGTTGTTATAGTTTTGAATTGAGTAAAAGTTCACAAGGCATATTGATTTTTCAGTCTATTATTCTACCTATTTTGTTCCATAGCATCAGTTGCAGTACTCACAATGCCTGCTCCTCCATTCACTCTGTAATGCCTTTCCTTTTTGCCCATCCTAATGTGTGTATGGCCTATTTATTAATATTCTACTCTCTCCCCTCGCTGGTAACCTATTAGAATGATTCTGTGTATGAACCTTCCTTTAGCTTTTTATAATGTGTTGTTGTTATGTGCCATCGAGTTGCCTGTGACCCCTAACAGCCCTATGTATAATAGCTCTAAACTCTGCCCTATCCTGAGCCAGTCTCACTGACTTCAACACACCTATCCCCATTACCCCAGTTACTATGTCAGTGCCTCTCATCTGGGGTCTTCCTCTCTGGTGCTGTCCCTCCACCTTTCCAAGCATGATGTTCATCTCCAAGGACTGGTTCTTCATGGCCATGTGCCCAAAGTATGTTAGACAGAATTTCAAAATCCTTGTCTCCAAGAAGAAATTTGATTTCACCTTCTCCAATACAAGCGTGTTTGTGATAGTGATAAAATTTGGGAAAGCTACAGTCTAGCACATTGTAATACTTTGTCTCCCCGCTCTGCCTTTTGAAATCTTCTGTTCAGCTCTTTAATATCTTGATTTCTTCCCTCTGCTTTGGCTTCTCTGTGCTCTAGTGCAATGTTCAGAGTCTCTTCTGACATCCATTTTGGTCTTTTCTTCATCTGTCTTTGTAATACTCTTCCTGTATGATATTTTTTTATATCTTCCCACAACTCATCTAGGTCTTTACTCATTGGTGTTCAAGACCTCAAACCTGTTCCTGAGATGGCTTTACAATTCAGGTGGGATTGACTCAAGGTCAAATTTTGGATTCTGTGGACTTGAGTTAATTTCCTCAGCTTCAGCTTGAACTTGCATATGAGTAATTGGTGGTCTGTTCCGCAATCATCACCTGGCCTTGTTTTCACAGCTGATAATGAGCTTCTCCAGCGGTTCTTTCCACAGATGTAATCAGTCTGATTCCTATTCATACTATCAGGTGAAATCCATGTGTATAATCTGCATTTATGTTTCTTATAAAATGTATTTGAAATTAATAAGTCATTGTGCAAAATTCAATCATTCTCTGTCCAACTTCATTTCCGTCACCAAGTCCATGTTTTCCAACTGCTAATCCTTCTTCTCTGTTCCCAACTTTTACATTCCAGTCACTTGTTGTTATTA
>NW_006399912.1:5380187-5408752 GCF_000299155.1 Elephantulus edwardii | reverse complement strand
TGCGATTGGCACAAGACAGAGCAGAATTTAGGGCTGTTGTACATAGGGTCGCTGTGAGTCGCAAGCGACTCGATGGCACATAACAACATAACAACAACAAGCAGGAGTAATGATTTTGAAAATTACTGCCTATCTTGGGAGGGACTGTAGAGCATCAAGTGAACTCAGTCCCTTAAAGACAAATAGTGTATAAGGTCATTATTATAGAAATAGAAAGGTAACTAGTAAAACACGTATGAGGATCTAAGGGGGGAGTGAGAGCAGAGGGTAGGACGGGTAATCATAGGGTTACACAATTTAAGGAGATGGGAAAGATCCAATGTGGAAAACAATTTATCTGAAATGTTTAAGAAAACCAGTATAAAATTTAAAAAAAAATTTATTCAAAAAGAAAAAAAATAGATCAACATGTGCAAGCTTTATTAACCGAGCTAAATTGCTATTTTATTGGTACAACTGCTTAGAATAGTTTTGGTGGAAGAGTAAACATTCTTTCAAAACAATGGCTTTCTACTCTCTCCAGTAGGAATGAACAGAGTTAAGTTCCTCCAGTGGGAATGGAGGCACCAAGTCTGGTTTCCTTAGGAATTTGATGTCCTGTTTTCACATTTTTCCCCCTCTGGATCAGGATCCGTCTGTTCAGTCTTTATCAAAATGTTCAGTCACGCTAAGCAGTCCTCATCCGTCTCTTCTGGTCTCATGACAAAGGGGGAAGTAATTAATGGTGGTGGTAGGACTGGTAAATCATTTCTTTGTCCTAGTTCTTGGGCTTCTTTTCTTTACTGGTTCAGACAATTAAAAAGCAGTTGTTATATCTTGGATGTCCACTCTTAGGTTTTAAAGACCCCAGACAACACTCAGTAGGAGGAATTCCTCTCACTTATGATAAACCACACTTCCCCTTTCAGCCCCGGTGAAAATGTAGGATTTACAAGGACCAACTTCTGCTCCCCTACTCCAAGCCTGTTTCTATGGGACCCCCGTGCAGCTGTTTTACATTAATCGTGAAACTCTTCACTCCTCCGAAGGCATTTCATATTTCCACCAGGCTTATGAAGTATTTAATATTTTCATATGCTCCAGTGTAAAGCCATCTGTTGCAGTGACAGGGCAAAATGTTGACGACAAGAACAAGCGTCTGTTTATGGAAAGATTCCATGGAATGTTAACAAGAAAGATATGTGCCACTCCTGGAGTGTCTTGCTCAAAATGGCCAGGGGGGTTTGGAGGGCATAGTCTCCAGCCTTAGTCTTTAAAATGACACACGCTCTTCCCTGATTTTTGTTCTTTACGTTTCTACTAGATTGGTGATATAAACAGAGGAAAAGACGACACTTCTTTGAAAGGCAACAGTGGTATAACCTAATAGTTGAGACTTCTGAAGTCCATCTCATATGCTCCCTATAATATTTTTATGCTATGTGGATTGTTGTTATTGCTGTGTACCATTGAGTCAGAAATGACCCATAGCTGACCCTCCAGTGGCTTTTCAGAGGCAGTTTAATCACACCAGAGAATATTGCCCCTCCTTCTCCCGTGGAACACCTAGTAGATTTGAACTCTCTGCCTGTGGGATTGCAGTGCAGTTTCTAACACTGGGTCACCAAAATTCCCTTTATTTAATAATTTCAAGAATAATGATTATGTATGTAAATTATTATTATTAATTTGAAGTAGTAGATGGAAAACCTGCTATGAACCAGCTATTTGTATTGCTGCTGCAATTAGATTGTGTTTCTAAGCAGTTGGAACTATTTCTTGATCTGATGGTGACTGCAGCAATGGACTAACGTATGTCAAAGAGGAAGATGGTGGTGCAGGATAGGACAAGGCTCAGATCTGTTGGTCATAGGGTTGCTATGAGTCATACTCGACTCCCAGCACCTACCGCAACAACAAAAGCTTTAATAGGGTATATGGTTAAGCACTCAGCTGGTAAGTGAAAAGTTGGAAGTTCTGATTCACCAGGGGCTGTCCTAAGAGGGAGGAGAAAACACCTTTAATCCCTTGCTGTAAATGTTACAGGAAAGATTGGAAATCTTTGAGGCAGTTCTGTTGTTCTAAGAAAATTCTGGTAGATCTCTTCTGAGAGGTTACAACTGCTGAGAAATTATATTGTGCGGTTCCACCCTGAAACTCATGATGTCACCATGAGTCAGAATTGGCTTGATGGCAGTTGGCTTTATCTTATTTTTTGAATCTTAGAATTCAGGAAGAGAAACAATTAGCCTGGCATCAGTTTTGACTACCTGATTGAACATCTTGATATAGGTGAACTTATCCGAGGCACACTGGTTACGTGCTGAATTGCTAAATGAAAGATTAGAAGTTTGAACCCCCCCCCCCCAGCAGCAGCTCCATGGGAGTGAAGACCTGACAGTGTATTCTACTAAAGATGAAGAAAAAGAAAACAAACTGCCCTTCAGTTGGTTCTGACTCATACTTATCCTCGTCTTCATTTCCAAGGCTGTAAATCTTCACAGATAACTCCACGGGGGTGGAAAGATGAGCAGTCTCCTCTCATGTAATTTAGAGTCTCCTGAAAACCTCCTGGAAGGACACCTATGAGTTGATTCTGACCCCACAGCAATGAGTTTGAGGTTTTTAGTTTGTTTTTGTTTTTTAAAGAAATATGAATAGAAGATTGCCCATCTTTCTCCTAAGGACTAGTTACTGGATTCAAACCACTGACCTTTTGGTTAGCAGAGCAATATGCAAAGCAGTGAGCCACCTGAGCTCCTTCCATAAAGATAGCTGGGTAACCCTATGGGGCAGCTCAGTGGCACAAACAGTATTGCAGCTGGTACCGTGCTACAGTGGCCTTCTCTGTATCAGTCTCAGAAAATCAAAACATATGCCTTCAAGATAAGGTACTGATGTCCTGGGGGGGGGGGGATCAAATCTAACAGCTTAGTGCAGTGTGTACAGACCTGAAAGCACTATTCAAGGTGTTGTCCATAGGCTGTCTCACAGGCCATAGGCAGAGATAGTCATTGTCTGCAATTGAGAGACAAAGGTACTGTTTTTTGAGAAAGTAAAGCCATTGGACCAAGACTTTACCAAGACATTGCTGATGGATTCAACAATCTCCATCAACAGCAATCCCTCTTACCATGCTATCTTATAACTAATTTAAGAAAAAAAAATTATAGGGGCTTCCTCTATACTGTCAAGACCCCTGGGTCTTCTTGGGGTGACACTTACTGAGACATATTGGCCAAAGATTGTTGAACTGAGTTGTTAGGTTTGAGTTTCTTCTACAAACTTTCTCTGAAAGCTCTTAAGTTCACAACTACTTTTTCACCCTGGAAACTAAATATAGCAGTCAGCTATTTCTCTAAACCCAAAGGAAGCTTTTAGAAGGGATTTTGTCTGAAGACAAAACCATTCTTTAAAGTATCATAGCTCAACAATATCATGGGAAGTTACCTCCAGAGCCCTCCTTAAGAGCCACTTTTGAACACTCTAGTGTATGTAGTCTAAGTGTGATAATGGCCTTGTGCATTAAGAGTTGGCCTGTTGGCGCAAAGGTCTGTGGTCCACATCCACCTCCACTCTGGGATAGAAAGATGAGTCAGTCTCCTCAAAGATTTACATCTGGTGAATCTTCAGCCTTGGGAAACCAATGGAAGGAGAAGTCAGAATGCAGCCAACAGCAATGAGTGGTTAAATTCTACTACAAGCATGTTAAAGTTCCTAAAATTGATGATTTACTTTCTTTTTCAATATTATCTTTTTGGTGAAAACATATGCAGTAAAACATGTTAAGCATTCTTTGAACTTTAAAACAAATTGAGTGAAAGTATATAAATCTTCATTTTCATTCTATCATTCGTAGATACTTTGTTTTACAGCATTAATTATAATTGATGAATGCCATGAATTAGTGTCTAATCAAATGCTTATTATATATTATATTATCTTATTCACATTGTGATAGCATTCCCATTATTTCTGTACTGTTTCACTCCTATTCATTTGGTCTCACTGCCCCCATATATCCCACCAATGTTTTAGAGTATAAGGTGAACTCATTTGAACTCACGCAGCTATTTTAGGCGCAGTACTCAAAGGTAATGTTCTTTACCTTTTTGAGCTCCCCTGCTGTATGGTTCAACACTGACTTCAAAAGCTAGTTTTGCTTCAAGGTTTAAAGAGTAGCTCAGCTCCATTGTCACAGGAAGTGTTTTAATCTCCGCAGATTCAGGAATGTCACTTACATTCAACCCTTTTGATAATCACATGGATGCCATAGGTATGGACCCAAGACTCCACTGGAGCCAGGCCCACAGAGGACCATTCCAGGCAGTTGTTCTGCGTCATTAGAACCGTGGCGTGTTAGTGTTAGCATCCTCACCTTTCATGTAGGACACCCAGGTTGGGTTCTCTGCCAGTCTACCTCATCCACAGTCACTGCCCATCTGTTAGAGGAGGCAGGTGTGTTGCTATGACGATGAACAGGTTTCATTGAGACTTCCAGACAAAAATAAAGAAATGAAATTAGGAAGAAAGACCTAGTGATCTACTTCGAAGAACAAGCCAATGAAAAGCCTACAAAGGACCACAGTAGCATCTGAGTTCAGTTTTGAGGATGGTGCCGGAGCAGTATCTTGGTCCGTTATCCAAGGGGTTGCTCTGAGGGAGGGGCCAAGTTGATGGAAGCTAACAGCAGCAAACTCTGAGACTGATAAACGTAATTAAACAGCAGAATGTAGAGGGAGTTGAACTAGAAGTGCATACCTGTGAAAAGGGCATGACATCATCGGTCATAGTAAAGGGAGGAACAAGCAGGTTATGCAAGAGAGAAAGACCGGCTTTCATAGAAATGCTCCATATCTGTGCAAGTCAGATTACTGTGTTAGGTTGGGAAGATTGGTTTTGTGTTAGAGAGACTGTTAGGTCCATAGAGCTGAAAAGGATTGCTATTGGTCATTTAGAATACGTTGTATGGTCTCCTATGCCAGGAATGACAAATTGAAGAAGCATGCCATCACCTGACTTCATTATGAAAAAAGAACATTCCAAGATCTATTCTGAGATGCAGTGCCATCAGTCGATAATTCTACAGAGCAGAGCAGTTAATAGTGCTTTTAAGAAAACTTAACATATCAACCACTAATGCCAAAAATGAAGAAGTTGAAGGGTTTTTTTAACCAGTTTCTGCAGTCTGAAATGAATGAAACTTGCAATCAAGATGCTTTGACTATTGTTGGTTATTGGAATGTGAAATTGTTGGAAATAACCTTATTCTTAATGTAAACAGGAAATATATGCATGGACCTAGCTGGCTAGAATAAACAGGACTCAGATTGACAATTCTGTTAAAAGAGACGATGGAGAAACCCAG
Source organism: Elephantulus edwardii (assembly GCF_000299155.1). NCBI lineage: Eukaryota > Metazoa > Chordata > Mammalia > Macroscelidea > Macroscelididae > Elephantulus > Elephantulus edwardii. Next base: position 5,403,405 of record NW_006399912.1, on the reverse strand, counting down.
TATTATCAGTCAGAACAAAGCCAGGGTCAGCTATAAAAGAGACCATCAGTTGTTCATATGTAAGTTTGTGCTGTAGCTGAACAAAATGAAAACAAGTCATGAGACACCAAATATGCCAAGCTAAGTTAGAGACTTTCTTAAAAAAGTAGACTTAGGACATTTAACATTAATGACCAAAGACCAGATAAACTGTGTGAGGACATCAGGGACACCATAGATGAAGAAAGCAAATAGTCACTGGAAGGAAAGGTAAGAAAAAAAAGACCAAAATGGATGTCATTAGGGTCCCTGAAATTTGCTCTTGAATGTAGAGTAGCTAAAGTGAATGAGAAAAATGGTGCTATAAAAGAGCTGAACAAATGATTTCAAAAGCAAGCTCACGAAGATTGTATTGTGTGCTGGTGAGACAGAACCGACCCAGCTTACCCTCCAGTGGGTTTTCTGAGGCTGTAAATCTTATAGGAAGAAATTGCCCATCCATCTGCCTTGGAGCAGCTGGTAAATCAGAATCATGTGCCTTTGGGAGTGTAGTGCAGCTTCTTACCACTAGGCCAAAATGAAATGTGAGAAGCCTGAGTTAGAAACCCAAAAGGGAAAAAGTACGTTTAGTGATTCTCAAGCTGAAAGAACTGGGGGGAAAAAAATTTAAGCCTGGAGTTGAAATATTGTATAGCAAAATACTGTATGATAGAGGAGAGAGGGAGAGGGAGAGGGAGAGAGAGAGAGAGAGAGTTCCAACCACAAAAGAATGGATTGAGAAATTATGGTACATTGACACAGTGGAATACTACACAGCACGCAGGAGCAACGATTTGGTAAATTACCTAACCTGGGCAAGACTGGAGAGGATGATGCTGAGTGAAATAACTCAGTCCCACAAGGACAAATATTGTATAGAACCATTATGAGTATAAGGATCCAAAGTGGGGAGGTGGGTGGAAGCAGAGGGATAAAAAGAGAAAAGGAAGGAATACAAAGAGTCACTGTTCCAAAAAGAATTGTCCAATAGTCAACCATTCAGGAAGTTGCATAATGGTCAATAGCTGATGATATTGAAGGAAAAAGTCCAAGTTATGCTAAAGACATTGAAGAAATGCAAGGCTCTAGGAATTGATGGAATGATGTTTCAACAAATGGATGCAACTTTGGAAACACTTGCTCATCTAAGGTAAAAAAATTGGAAAATGCCTACGTAGCCAACTGACTGGAAGAGAATCCTGTGTGTACCCATTGTACAGAAAGATCATGCAACAGAATGTGCAAATTATCTAATAATAGTAATTTCACCTGTAAATATAATTATGCTGGAAATAAACAATTGCAATAATATATGAACAGGAAACTTGCAGAAATTCAAGCTGGATTCAGTACAAAAGACAGAACTCGGGCTGTCTCTGCCAATCAAATGGCTCTTTACTTAAATCAGAGACTAAATACCAGAAAGCTGTATACCTGTTTCTTACTATGAAAAGGCATTCCAATGTGTGGATCAGAACAGATTATGGATCGGAATTTGAGGAATGGTAATTCTGTAACACCTAATTGTTCTCATACAGAATCTGTACATAGACTATGAGTTCAAACATAACAAGGGAAATGACATATTTAAGACAAGGAAAAAGGTATGTCAGGAATGTGTCTTTCCCCTCTACTTACCAAATCTGTATGTTGAGAAAATAATCTAAGAAGCTGGGCTATCTGAAGAACGAGGTGTCAGGATTGTTAATGTTTTTATGTACCTTCGAGTCAGAACCGACCTACAGCTGATCCTCTGATGGGTTTTCAGAGGCACTTAGTCACATGGGAAGCGATGGTCCACCCTTCTCCCATGGAGCAGCTGGTGGCCTGGAACTGTGTGCCTTTGGAATTGCAACGCAGCTTCTTGCCACTAGGCCACCAAGGCTCCCAGACGTAAGAATCAGGGGAAGATTTCTTTACAACCTACCTTATGGAGATGGCACAACCTTGCTTGCTGAAAGGGAAGAACACAGATGTACTTACTGATAGAGAGGCAAGACCACAGTCTCTCCTAACTGGACCAATAAGCAACATTTTGGTAAGAGGAGAAAGGACTCATGCTAATTCTTTCATTCTCCTTGAATCTGAAATCAGCACTCCTGGAAGCAACAATTGAGAAGTCACATTGCAATGGGCAGATCTGCTGCAAAAAGATATCCCTAAAATGTTAAAATGCAAAGATAATCACATTTCTCCCCTTTGTTGGGTACCATTGAATTGGATCAGACTGGCACAGGAAGCGATTGCCTCTCCTTCTCCAGTGGAGCATCGGGTGGATTCGAACTGTGTTCACCTTTCAGGATTGCTGTGCAGCTTCTTGCCTCTAGGCCACCAGAGTTCCCTAGTTATCACATTTTTAAAGTTGTAAAGCAAAGATAATACCTTGTCTAAGGTGTTTTTGACCCAAGCTGGTATTCTTAATTGCCTCCTATATATACCAAAGCTGGACTGTGGATAGGGAAGACTGAAGAAGAATTAAGGTATTGGTAAGAAGTAATGCATAGGGGTTTTACTGTCTAATTTTTGAAATTAGGTCCAGGAGACCTTTTTTCCTGTTTTTTCCATAGCCTAGGAGCTCCACTGAAATCTGTTCACCAGGGACAAGCTTACCAGCACATGAAATGCCAGTAACATCACTTCTTGCATCCCAGCAATCCACACCCACCACATACACCAAACTATAAAAGAATACTGAACTCGTATCTATCTTAATAGAACCATCTTTGAAATTGTACTGTTGCAATACAATGCTATTCCATTTTCTTTCCCACTTAGAATTGGTCAGAGTTTACAAATCACACTAGATTTCATTCAATCATTCATACACATTTTGTTTTATAACATTTATTATGATTGATTGATGTGATTAATTGTGGTGTCTCCTGAAAAATGCTTTTTCTTCCTGATGGTCCTTTCTCTGCTAAAACCAGAATGCATGAGCAATTTTTTGATGAGTGATTGTCAGGGCCATGAACACAGTAATGGCTGTAAGTTAGATCTTACAGGAACTCCAGCTAAGATATGAATGTTGTTGTGGTTGTTGACTGCCTTTGAGTCAAGCACAACTTCATGTCAAGCACAACTCATAGCGACCCTATGAGCAAAAGGCCTGAAGCCCCTCTCCAACTATCAACATTTATCAACATTCATGGAGTTTGTGGAGGCATATTATTTAGGAAGTGGATGCCACTCCTGCTTCCAAGATATGAATACAGGTATGAAGATGCTGGGCTGCAGGCGTTCACTCTGTAATGCCTTCTCCCCCAGAAAACTCCAGTGGCAAAAGTGATTTACAGCTAATGCAACAGAGAAATGAAATTATTACCATTCTCTGATCGTGCGACAGGATAATAATTAACTTATGTCACGCCTTTGCCTCCTACAACCATGTTTATTCAGCTCCACAAAGTATACTTTTTTGGGGGGATTGTTGTGTTGTTGGGTTGTTGTTTTTTTTTTTAAAAAAAAAGAAAGCAAGCCATTCTTTGTTTATTGTGGTTGCTGGTTGCTCAAGGAAGAATCTCTTCCTATTGACTCGGAAATTAGTTGGTTGTTAGGACATGATTTTTCCGTTCTTCAAAATGATATGGTGATGCAGGCAACGTGAAAGCCACCCTGGAATTAGGAAAGCACAAGGCAGTTGCCCTTTGTGTGCTAATTGAGCCATTGTACCTGCTTTCTTTGGGGCGTTTTTTTCTGTATAGGCAGAGCAAAGTGCTTGTGTGAAAAGGTATGAAAAATTGCAATTAAAATAAAGAAGTGTGTGTGTGTGTGTGTGTGTGTGTGTGTGTGTGTGTTTCCCCATTGTAGGTGAAGTGCCTATCACACACCTAGGGGCAATGATATTAGATGCGTAATAAGTGGAAGCCAAGCTTTTCATTTTGATTGCACTGGGTGTATTTTTCATCAGCATCTCCTGTGCGAGCCGTGATTCCAAGACAGAGTCTTGTAATCTTCTGCAGGGGGAATGATTCAGCTTAAAAATCAATAGGGCATGAGGTATTTCAAGTTCTCATTATTGTAATGTGTCAACATCGCTTTGGTGACCCCGGAGTCCTGTGTTGGCTGCTTTTTTCCTCTCTGATTTATTGTGCAATCTCGGAGGGCAAACTATAATTTCACTTGGAATCAGAAAGTCTCCCTTTATGGTTTGTGTCCCAGGCTGCAGGCATTAGGACATTCCCAGGGAATCGATTCCTCCTCTTGTTGTTAACAGCTGAATGAAGTTGTCACCTGCTTAGATTAAAAAGGAGACAGGCGAAGGGACTCGGTGAGGGGTGAGTACACTGACCAGGCTCTGTTTTGAGAAGGGCTTTCTGCGATGTTCACCTGCTGCCTCTGGGGGAGATGGCAGGATGTCTCAGGATGTCTGTTCTAGAAATTTCTCACTGCAGAACCAGCACCCTGTTTCATTTCTTCTTCCAAGAACTGTTTCTGGATGGTATGGTTTCTCTTGACTGACAGAGGCAAGGGAGCCACTCCTGAAGAGTCTCCTCTGGTATTTTTCTAGAACATCTTGTGCCATGCCCATTCTTCAGAGATAATTCATCATCATGTGGAGACGGCAAAGGCAGGTTCTACCATCCTTTTAACCGTCAAAATACCCAGAAACTTAACAAAACCTCCAGTAAGACTGCTGTCATAGATTGAATATGTCCATCAAAAATATATGCTGAGTGAACTAACTCAGTCCCGTAAGGATAAATATTGAATAAAATCGTTATTGTAGAATGAGTATCAGGAGTCAGGTGGGATGGGAGAGGCTGGAAGCTGAGGGATGTGGATGTGCAGGGGGAGAGGTGATTAATCTTCGAACTGTACAATTTGATGGGTGGGGGGATGAAAGAAATTGAAAGAATTTGTTCAAATTTGTATTCAAATTTTGTAAATAAACTAGTAGGGGACAAATGAATATGAATGAAATATACTGTAAAGGTATTACTATATGAAAATCAGTAAAAATATTTAAAAAATACATATATATCATGTTATAATATGGAAGCTATATAAGAATCCTCCAGGATCCTGAGAAACCGAATAGTTGTGAGAGGACTAAGGGTGGAACGCGACACGCCCTAATCCTATCAAGGCCCTAAACAAATGGAAGGACAGTTCCCCTAGTGTGTGTGGCCTTCTCTTTGCTTCTTTCTCTCCCTCTTTTTCTCTCATTTTCTCACTGCCATCAAGTTGAACTGACTAGTAGCTGATCCTCCAGTAGATTTGTCAGGGGCTGTAAATTGTATGAAGGATATTGCTCATCTTTCTCCCATGAAACCACCAGTGGATTAAAATCTCTGGAGAGGTTGAACAACATAGTATGGATTAAGCCACCAGAGCTCTCTTTTATCTCACTGGTGGTGGTGGTGTTGTTGTGTGCTGTCAAGTCAGAACCAACTCACAGCTGACCCTCCAACAAGCTTTCAGAGGCAGTACCTTGCACGGGAGGAGATACCCAACCTTCTCCTGCAGAGCAATTGGTAAAGTCAAACCACATGCCTTTGGGATTGCAGCCCAACTTCTTAACTTCTGGGCTGCCAGAGAACGCAGAGGAAAACAAAGTGAGAGCGGAGATCCTTGTTGTTGTTGTTGTTAGGTGCCATCGAGTTGTAGACAACTCAGCAACTCTATGAATGAAAGGTCTGAGTACTGTCCGGACATAGAGTTTCCGGAGGCAAGCCATTTCGGAAGTGGATGCCGCTCCTGCTTCCAGGCTTGTTTTAGTCGGGAAGCTCCACCAAACACTGTCCACCATGGGTAACCATTACCACATTTGGCACTTCAGTATCCCAGTGTTCAGCATCACAGCAGCCACGAGTTACCTCTGTACAGCAAAGCACAGGCCAGTGCTATACCACCTAGAAGAATGTTTGACAGGAAAACAATTTGAACCCGGCCTGAGGGCCACAGATTAAAATCACTTACCTTCGTTCAACTTGGTAGCATAACTTTCTTTCCACTAGGCCAACGTAGCTCTCTCTCTGTCGTCGTTATTATTGCTGTTAGGTGCCATTGAGTCGTAGATGGCTCATAGCAACCCTATGAACTAGAGGCCTGAGCACTGTTCGTACATAGAGTTTCCGGAGGCAAACCATTTCGGAAGTGGATGCCGCTCCTGCTGCCAGGCTTGATTTAGTCAGGAAGCTCCAGCCAACACTGTCCACCATGGGTAACCATTACCAAGTTAGTACCACCAGAAAATAATTGCCAGGAGAGGAGTGTGTCTCTTTTAAATCTCGGCTCCTGTGAGACATAACCCCCTGATACAGGGGAAGGCAAAAAGGCATGGAGATCCCCAGAGAACTTACTCTACAAGTGCTTTTCTCTGGAGCTGATAACCTGCCCTTGGTCTAGTCTCCTAAAATGCAAGAGAACAAATTGCTGTTTGTTAAAGACTTTCATGGGGCATCTCGGTTCCAGCAGCACTTGATAGTGAAGACAACTGCCATGCCCTTTCCTCATGCCTTCCCTCTGCAGATACACATCTTCTACAGCACACAGGCACAGGCACGCCTGCAAGCCTTTTTTTTTACTGGATGGTATTCAATGCTATGTATATAATATTGTTAAGTCATCAGTGTAGCCATAAACTCGAGTTGTGTTTCTATACTTCGAGATGTAGCCAGGATGGAGGATGTCTTCAGTCACTCTAACTAGAGACAGAATTAAGTAGACACCATGATGCGATTCAGTGGCCCCTGACACCTCCACCACCAATACAGTGGCGTAGTCCATACTGTACTGTTTATTGATCAAAAGGCTGTGCAACTCCCACAGTTCAAATCCACCAGTGGCTTCTCAGGAGAACCATGGGGTATTACTCTTGTTAAAATTTATGGCTTCAGAAATTCAATGGAGGCTTGCTAATTGTCATGAATCACAATCAACTTGATGGCAGTGAGTTTGGATTTTTTTTTTTTTAAAGTATGACTTCTCCAGGGAAAGAGTACATAGGGAACACTGGTGGCCTAGTGGCAAGAAGTTGAGCTACAATCCCAAAGGTTTGAGGTTCAAATCTAGCAGCTTCTCTGCAGGGCAGTCTCCTCCTGTGCGATTAACTGCCTCCAAAAACCCATTGGAGGGTCAGCTATGGGTCATTTCTGACTCGGTGATACACAACAACAACAACAACAATTCTCCAAAGAGGCCTGCAGTTACAGTGCATGGTTTGTTGGGTTGCTACGCAAAAAAGCTGGCAGATCAAATCCAGCAGTCAGTCCATGAAAGAAAAACAAGCAGTATTCTCTCCTGAAGATTCACAGCCTCTGAAATATACCAGAAGGTCACTACAAAGGGCAGTTCCACCCTATCTCATGAGGGAGCTCTAGTGGCCTACTGGGAAGAAGCTGCCTTGCAGTCCCACAGGCACACGGTTCAAATCCACCAGCTGCTCCAAAGGAGAAAAATGGGCACTTCTGTGCTATTTACTGCCTCTGAAAACTACTGGAGGGTGAGCTGTGGGTTAGTTCTGACTTGAAAACACTCAACAACAACAACAACAACAACAACGATTCCATCCCATAAAGTCATTTTAAATCATAATTGAGTCCAAGACAATAAGGACACATTTCCTTGGCAATGAGAATAAAAACCTTGTCCCATAACCAATTCAGGAGTCAAGGTTGGAGATAATGATGGTGGAAATAGAAAATTAATCTTGAAAAGATATATGTATGTAAAGATGAGACAAATCTGTAGTCAATTTTGGCAATATACCCAATGTCCTTGGAGGCCTGTCACATAATTGAGGGATTAATAGCCTATACTGAGGACTTTTCTTAAACTGGATATTTCTCCTAAGATGACTGTGGAAGTGGAAATCTATGACTATAGTCTCTTCCTTGCTAAGAGTAGTCTTCTATTTTTTTATTTTTTTTAATATCTAAGTGTCCTCCTTATCTTTCAGTGTTCAAACACTCATGTCAATAATTTTGGTTTTTATCTTCCTTCAGGGAAAATGCAGCCCAGAGGCTAAGTAGTCAGATAGATGCCCAGTGACACAGAACATCCCCAACACAAGGGCCTCCTATCTCCAGGGGACTCTCCACGCCTGCGTGATAGAGCCAGCACTGACAGAGCTCTGATGAGTCCACTTCTGAGCACAGTCACTGCCCTCCTGTCGGGAATCTATTTGCTTTGGATCAAGGGCACCGATGCATCCAGCTTCAACTTCACATTCCCCTGTCCTTAAACCTCAGCCAGTTCATTTCAGAGATCATTTGGTGAACTAATGTGTTTGCTTTTATGATTCTGCTGGCACTGGTTTATGCTTCCATTGGTTTGTGGATGCACAGATTATGGGGTTAGTGAGAAGGCAAGAAATGCAATGTGGTACCTTCAAAATGAGGAACCACGTGACCTTCAATTAAAAGAGAAGGGGGAGGGAAATGGAAAAAATTTGTTCACATTTGTATTCCAGTTTTGCAAATTGTCTAGTAGGGGGAAAAAGTGAAGAAAGCTCAAAGTTACAACCTGGAAAATGAAGATTGAGATATCTGCATCTATGCTTCAAATATGGCTTGTTTGACATCTTAGATTGGAAAATAGATGGACGCCTTTGTTTCCGAATGCTGTTATACCAGAAAAACCAACAAGGGTGGCCTTAGAGGACGGGAATGTATTTTTTGTTGTGTGAACCCGCTGCCGAAGAGCCCATTCTCATTCATAGTAACCACACTGGACAGAGCACGACTGCCTCATAGCATTTCTAAAGCTGTAAATCTTTCAAGAAGCAGACTGACACATCTTTATCCTGAGAAGCAACTGGTGAGTCTGAATCACCCACTTTTTAATCAACACCCAGATGCCTTCACAACACTACCATCAGACCTCCTGATTAAAAGTCCAAAACTCAGATTTTGTTTTATTTTTTAACTTTTTACAATTTTAGTGTGTGTGTGTGTGTGTGTGTGTGTGTACCGTCAAATCGGATCTGACTGGTACAGGAGGAGATAGTCTCTCCTTCTCCAGCAGAGCATCTGGTGGCTTTGAACCATGTACCTTTGTGATTGCAGTGCAGCTTCTTGCCACTAGTCCACCAGAGCTCCCTTAGAACTCAGATTTTAAGACACAGACACAATAGAAATGTTCTCTCTCTCCCTCTTGTGTCCATGAGAAGAAATTTGCTTCAGATTATGTGTCCTTAATATTCAGTTGCTCGGGATGTTTTACATGGGATCTGTCTTCTCAAGTTTTGCTTACTTTTTCTCTAGGTCTGATGTTCTTTGTACAATGAAATATATTTCTTTTGCTGTTGACGAGGATATGTACAAAAAAGTAGATACTAACCCAATAGCTTCTCCATGGACCCTACAGCGGCATTGATGGCATTTCATTTCTCATGATTTCTCAGTCTCCTTTTCTGAGTTGTTCTTTTCCCATTGTTATAAACTCTCACCCCTAAAATTTCTATGAAATTTTCCACTTGTTGATATCCATTTGAGTCCATATAGGTAGATCTTAAAATACCATAGTGCTCAAGGGTTTGGTTTTAAGAAAAACCAAGGAAGTTTAAGGTTGAACCATGATCTCAAGGAAACAGGTTCAAAGCTTCCTCCAACCTCCATAGCTTCACAAAATCTAGATTTCAGGGGAGCTCTGGTGGCCTAGTGGCAAGGAGCTGCAACTACAATCCCAGAGGCGCATGGTTCGAATCCATCAGATGCTCTGCCAGGGAAGGAGGGACAATCTTCTCCTGTACCAGTCAGATCTGATTTGACGGTACACTCACACAAAAATAAAAAAAATAAAATAAAAAATAAAAAAATCTAGATTTCATGAGAATTAGAAATGCTAGTATGCATCTTCTTTTATCTCTATAGCAAGTAGATATAAGACATGTTTTTGTTTGTTGTTATGTACCGTCAAGTCGCCTGCTACTCATAGTGACCCTATGTACATCAGCCCAAAACCAAAGGCATCAATTCTTCTATCACCCCTAGTCATTGTCCAGCTCTCTGATGCATAGCAAGTGATACCTTGCACTAATATGACCTCATTAATCTAACAAACTAAAATATTCCTAAATGAGATCGCATTTATAGGGATAAGGATTCCAACTAATATTTTTGGGATTCCTAACTCACTACATAACAATAAATATGTGTGAGAAGTTACAGATATGAGCTTTTTGTCTGCCATGTTTATTTTCTGAGCTCTCTATGTGCATGTGTTTAATTTTGTTCTTGTAAGACCTATTATACAAAAGCAGAATAAAGCATGTCACAATTGGCACTTCTATTTTTAAAAAAAGTCCACTCAAATTGTTTTCCTCTTCACCAGACTTGGGGATTCTGTCCTAGTTATGCACTTTCTTGCTCAGTGGATGGATTTGAAGTAATTCTTTTAAGCTGTTGATTGTCAATCACTTTTATATAGTTGTCACTTTCAGTATGTCACAGTCAATAGCAAAAATGTAAAGCTTGTAGACACTCATTCCCACTCTGACAGTCATAACTCAATCGAGCTTTGTTTATACAAAAGGATCTAAAAATATCCAAAGTCATGATTAGTAAAAATGGCTTCTTGGAAGGACCATTTATTTAACAAATATGAAATAGTATTTGGAAACAAAATGTCTTCATTACCTCAAGGAATGATGTGAATTATTAAATCTCAGATAAAATTGGAATAGAAAAAAAATACTAGGTATTTTCTAGTGTATTAGAGCACTAGGGACTATGGGCTGTTGATAAAGGTTTGGAAGGAAAAGTAGGATAAAGAATGATGATACAAAAGAAAGGTGTTCATTCTGCCTTCAGCAATTTTATCCTTTAAATAGTCAGGGCAGAATAGATTGTATGAACCTCTCAAAGGAAAGAGGGAGCTCTGGTGGCCTAGTGGTAAGAAGCTGTGCTGCCATCTCAGAGGCATGCAGTTCAAATCTACCAGCTCTCTGCAGGAGAAAGATGGGCAGTCTCCTCTCATCTGATTTACTTCCTCTGAAAACCCACTAGAGGGTCAGCTGTAGAATGGTTCTGACCCACAGTACACAACAACAACAACAACAACCCAAAAGAAAGATGGATGCTCTGTGGAAAGGATTAGAAATTCACTAAAAGTCTGTCGGTAATGTTGTTGAATGCATCACAGTGACCCCATGTGACAAAGTTGAATTCTCTATACTGTTTTCTTTGCTGTGATCTTTATGGAAGTCAATAATGGAATCTTTCACAGAATCAGCGAGTGGGTTTGAACTATGAATCTTTTGGTTAGCAATCGAATTCTTAAACCACGGCACCACCACGGCTCCTCACCAAGCATCCAGTAAAGGGGAAATCATGCAAGACAAGAGCGTTACTGGAGGATTTTGGAATTAAATTCTGCCTTAGCTTACTAATGTTGCTGCAACACAAACATTACAAGTGTATAGCTTGAAGGAACAGAAGATTATCCTCTCATTGTTCTGGAGACTGAGTCCAACTCAGGGTCTCAGCTGTGTCAATTACTCCCTCGTTGATAGTATTAGGCATTCCTTGGTTCTTGGCCAACCTCACATTGCATCTGTCTTTCCCTGATAATATATGCTAGTGTCTCTGAGTCTATGTTACTGCTTATATAAAGCAGAATTGATTAGAATTTGGATTCCCTCTACACTGTATGACCTCAGTTGATTGATTACATTGCATTAGGTTAGATTAATATAGGCGAGTATATTAAATTACAGTATACCCATAAGTATAGGGGTTTGAACTCCATTGCATATTTGAGGGATACACAGTTCAATCCATACCAGCACAGTATACAGTCATTCACTTATTCTAATATGCTTTGTTGTTAGGTGCCATCAAGTGACCCTCTGAACAACAGGTCTGAACATTGCTCTAGCCTGTGCCATCCTCACTATCTCTGAAATGTTTATGACATATTCTAGTATCATAAGGTCCTACTGTGAGTGTGGTAGTGTCTTATAAAAATGTTACAGTGTTCTGCAAAATTATCTGTACCATGGGAACACAGAGATGAACGGTTGTGGGAGAAGTTAGAATTAAGAAGTTGAATAATCCTAGTAGCAACCCTGTAATGACAGTAAATCTGTAAAAAAAATTCAAAAACACTGCCATGAGATCAATTCAGTCTCTTACCAACCAACCCTCCATGGGAAGAGGCTGTAAATCTTATTGGGAGGACACTGCCCATTTTTCCTCTACTGATTGATGGGTGGATTCAAACTGTGGACAATTTTGTTAGCAATCTGACACATTGCACCACCACAGCTCCTTATAATCATCATCATAATTCTCCAACTCTACAATCAGCAATCAGTTCCTTAAAGGAGAAGTGTGTGCTCCAGGAAAGCAGATAACAAAGAATCTCGCGCTTACATTTAAGAAGATCAAGTGCACACTCTCCTGAGAAAGGCACATTTGGGCTGAGAGTAGATGGAATGGCGCAGAGGTAGCCTGGGACAGGGATAGCAATGGAAGAGCTTCGCCGGCTGAGAGGACAGCTCATGCAAATATGCTGAGGTGAAGAGACCAGATAGCTTGCCTGGGGGACTAAGAGATGGCCACCAAGGGAAAGGCAGGGAGCAAGGAGCAGGGGGTGGCATGAAATCAGCCAACAACAGATGAAGATGGGGACAGGAGGGATGAGTCAGATCTGCATATTGCACAGAAGGTATTGCAGGGTATGGAAACAGCTTGGGCAAACACAGTACCAGTATGAATATGGCATGGTTGGAGGAACACAAGGAGAAGGTTCCATTGTCAGAGGTGGTGGTGGTGGGGGAAGGCAGAGAAGAGAATAGATCAAGCATGTTAACAAGGGTGGGTTAACAAGGATGGGGTCAGAGCCAAGTCCAGACTGTTTACAAAGCTCATGCCATCTGTGGCTCTACAGTCCAGTTAGACTTGCCCCTGATGTTGCCTTTGCCAGTCTAAATAATAATAAATGACAGTTCAGATTGGCACACTAATAATATTGGCAGCTAATTGTTATTGAGGAGGTTTTTTTGGTGCTGGGCGCTGAGTCCATGAGTTTGTGTCTTGCCCTTGAATGTAACCTCACTCCAGCCAAGTATCGCTTTGTCATTCAGACTCCACTGATACAAAAGTCAACCCAATTTGAATCCTATTTCAATGCTTGCACTGCCACAGACCCAGTCCTAGCCACCACCATTGTTTCTGTTTTCCACTATAGCATCCTGTCATCTGGACTCCCCAGTGTCCAAGCCATCATGCATCTAATACTCATAATTATTTCGAGAATAGCCCCACATTTAAAACTCTCCAGTGGGTTCTGTTATGCTGGGTAGGGGGGAGACATTGGTCTAATGTCCTATCATTCTGCTCCTTCATTGCTCTCTCCTCTTGCTCATCTTGAAATAGGCCAAGCTCATTGGATTCCTTTGCAGTTACAATTCCTTTGTGCCAACAATCTTCTAGATTTCCAGAAAAAAATGATCTGTCACCATTTAGACTTCAGAATAAATTTAAAGAAGACATTTATAATTCATCCTTCACCTGCTTGTACTGTGACCACTCGTACTACGATGAGAACTATCCTTGCTATGAAAAAGAGTTGGTACCTTTATGATTAGTCCTACTAATTCTGTAGCCCCAGGATAGGGCAAATGTTTAAGGATTTGACTGGTAGAAGACAAGTTTGGCAGATTGCTTCTGAAGATCATAGCCTTGAAAATCCTAAAGAGTTGTTCTACTCTGCAAGACAGGTGGTCACCAATAATTAGATGTGATAAGATGCAGCCTGTTCTGCATGCTTCAGATTTCAAATCTGGTCTCGGTCTCCTAAATGAATATGTAGGGAGCTCTGGTGGCTCAGCGGTAAGGAGTCGTGCTGCCAGCCACCAGCTGCTCCGTGGGAGAAAACCGGGCAGTCTCTTCCTGTGCAATTTACTGTCTCTGAAAATCTACTGCGGGATCTTCCACAAGTTGGTTCTGACTTGATGGTATGTAACAACAACAGCAAATCAGTGTGTTGTCATTGTGTTGCACTGAGTGGATTCCAACTGGCAGTGGCCACATGTGACAGAGAAGAAGTGCCCATCTTTCTCTTGCGGAGCAGCTGATGGATTTGAACTAACTGCCTCTGGATTGGCAGTCGAATTCCTTATCTCTAGGCCACCAGAGCTTCCCCTCCATATGATGTCTAAGACAATACTCCCCATGAGACCATATTGTATTGCCGGGTCTTTTCTCCCACAGAGAAGCTAGAAGGTTCAAACCACTTACTTTTCAGTTAGCAACCTGTCACATAACCGCTGTGCCAGTCAGCTCCTCGAATGAACACAGAATTCTGTTTTACAAGATCTTATTTTAGGCACACTCCGGATCATCTTTCAAAATGGCACCATCTTTTTTTTTTGGATGAGATTTTCACATTTCCCACTGACCTTGGGAAAGTACTACTTTCATTTCAGAGAAAGAGATACTGGTTTTGTTTTAGCCTTTTTTCCACTGACCCCAACCACCTTTGTGCAGATAGAATCTTCCAATAAAATTGTGCACCTTGGTAAATGTTCATGTTTCCAGGCTTGGCTAATGGATTTAAAATTTATTAGAAGCCAGATTTGAAAAAGTGGAGAGAACTTGTTAACTTTGATATTGAAAATGTCATTCCATTAAGGATAAACAATGAGCCAGGGGTAGATAGGAAGTTGGCCAACCTCAGACAGTTGGCAGATTGGGTTCAGGACATAGATGGTGCTTGTTCCCGTGATTTAGGCAGCTGTACCTCATCGCTCTACTTTTCAGATCAGTGCTCACAGCTCCTGGAAACTTGAGTCTAACTTCCTGTTCCCCATGTTCTTTGCCAAGAGTCAGTAGAGAAGGAGACGAAGAGTGGAGCCATATGTACGGTCTGATTCTCATTATAGAGATTTATTTTTATTAGCTCCTTTGTCTCATATGGCTGGCAGGGAACAACCATAATAGAAGCGTTATTAGATTCTGCAAGCGTATCAGAAAGCTGGCTTCTCAGTAACCTCAAGCTGAAGTGTTTTTGAGATTTGAACTGTTTCTGTTCATGGACTGTCATATACAAGACCATGATAGTTTTCCTCGGTTCCTTTTCTTGGTAATGTACTGAGTCTTTGACCTGCTTAAGCTTCCTTACTGAGAAATGTGTATTTTAGTCCAAGTCCTGTTGCAAAATTCACAGCTGAGAATATAACATTGTCATCTATTTGTTCACTGACTCTCCAGAAATGTATACCCTTACTAAAGTAGTGATTAAAAATGATGTCCAAGAATCTTGATCGAAAGGGGAGAAATGCAGAACAAACTCAGATTTCATAGAATCCAGGCTATCTGGAGCTACTAGGTCTGTGTGAATGGAAACAATTGCCCTGAGTTTTTTTAATGTAAATGAAAATATCCCTTGATATCATTTTTTCCATCTTACACCTTTGTGTGTGTGTGGGGGGTGTGTGTGTGTGACTTTATTTAGTTTTTTTTTAATTTTAATCCCTTGAGATGTTAAACCAGACAAAAATTTAGTTTAACCTCTAGAGAATGTCTCCCTGAGGCTCTATGGTTTTTAAAAGAACCATCTATCCTACATCAAGTTGGCAATAACAACTTGAAATGTTTGCTATGAAGCTAGAAGTTAACATAACATAACATTAATGTCAAACATTATTCTAGATGGTCTAGCACTGGTCTGTTCATTGTTGTACAGAGGTAACTTGTGATTGCTGTGATGCTAAACACCGTGACACTGATGTGTCAAATGTGATAATGGTTACCCATGGTGGACAGTGTTTGGTGGAGCTTCCCGATTCAAACAAGCTTGGAAGCAAAAGTAGCATCCACTTCCAAAATGGCTTGCCTTCAGAAACTCTAGGAACAATATTCATCTATGACTCAATGGCACCTAACAATAACAACAACATTAACATAACAGTGAGTTTATGTTAATGGGGGATTCAGAAATGGGGGATAAGAATGGCTGTACACCTTAACCAGTGTAGCCAATGCCAATGACTTGTACACGTGGACATTGTTGGAATATGCTTTGCTCCATATATTCTCAACAACATCAATGGCATTTATTGCAAGGGATGTTAAACCTTAAACTAGTAGAGAGGAAGGAAAGGAGGGAAGAAGAAAGGAATGGAGAGAGGGAGGGAGACAGGAAAGGGAGGAGGAAAGGAGGGAGTACAGGGGAGTCTTTTGGATTCCCTGTGATTGAAAAGTCAGAATAAAAGCCAGCACATCTCTCAGGAGGCTCAAATGAATGGCCTCATCCCCTCCCACAAACATAGTTGTATATTCTTCTGGGCAAAAAGTTTAAAGGTTGGAGAAACTTCAAATCCAGGCACAGAGAAATATCTGCTCCTTTGTCCCAGCCTATTCAAAAAGAAACAAGAAACCAAAAACCAAATTCATTGCCAGTACCTGGCAGGCCTGCTGATGGTTTCTGTCATTTGTTAAATAGTGATGCACCCTTGGAAAACTTTATGTGTGCACAAAACAAGCATCAAGACACGGCGTCTTTAATGCTCACTGATGGCTGACTGTTAACAGTTTCAGGCATAGAAATTGGGGAGTGATCAGAGCTAAGCTCCAAGCTTTCATCATCATCTGTTTTAGCATCAAGTGCTATAATAAGCTTCTAGATATTGAAGACAGAGGGTACTATTTTAGAAACATTGTTTCGACTATAATCCTGGGGTGGCATAAATGGTTATCATGATCAGCTGTCAAACAGAGGGTCAAGTCCACCCAGACGTGAGTTTGAAGGCCTGAAACTCTACATACAAAAAAAAAAAAAATTTAAAAAAGCAATCAGACCTTTCAAATCCCATCACACACAGTTACACTTTGCCACACAGAAGACTCACCATGATGCAGAATCAACTAATTGACACCTGGTTTAAAAGAAAAATAGCCTCAAAGGCAACTGGTTTAACGTAGTCACTGGGTGGTGCAAATGGTTACTGTTTGGTGGATAATGGAGTGGTTGGAGGGTTTGTGTTTACCCGGAGGCACCTTGAAAGAAAGAGCTGCTGGTCTACTTTCAAAACATCAGCCACTGAACACTCTAGAGGGCACATTTCTTCTCTAACGTGCACGTGGTCACCGTGAATTAGAATCAATTTGATGGTAACAAGTTTAGACAACAGGCAACTGGGGTAGGGTTGACTAGCATGATTTCCCATCAAGGCACAGGCTGGAAGAACCCTAATAACTCCACTTCCATTAGAATGAGTTAGTGTTAGAGGTCATTGGAGGAGGTCCGTGAAGAGAAGGATGGCGAGTCGGAGGCAGGAGTGTGGAATTTGGATTTGTTGTTTCCAAGCCATCAGGGCTTTCCAGAACGCAGAGAGGAATGTTCCAGTGTGTCTGGCCCACCTTGACACGGCACAGGCAAGTTCGTGAAAGTTTCCCCTGTACTTTGTAAGTGTCTATCATGAGGCTGAAATAGGTCCCTCTTGGTCGATGGAGAACATCATATGCAAAATGAAGACCTGGAAAATTTCCTGCTGTCTTCCTAGGTACTGAACTGACTTGGGGGAATTTGAAAGCATGCGCTCTTGGAATCAAAATTAGTTTTCCTGCCTGCAGAGGCATGGAGCCCATGGAAACTACCAACTGGCATTGCTAAGAATAATTATTGTCAAATTGAATCCATTGTGAATAGTCCTCATAGATAATTGCCCTGGTAGAATGGACGCCAAAGAGGGAATTTTAATATTTACTAACTCCCTAGTGAAGAAAGAAACCTTTTGCTTTATTAAAGGCACTGGTATTAGTAATTTGCAAGCATAATGCATTAGTGATATGTACTGGAGAACATTGCGGCAGTTACGGATTTTTTGATAAGACATTCTCCAGAGGAGATGATTCAAATTCCACCAGTGGCTTTTCTCTTTACGTAAGTGTTCAGACTTGAAGTCAGACCTTCTTCTCTCAAAAATGTCTTGGTTCTAGAGAAAACCAGAAAGCTTCAGAGCTACTTCTAGAAGAATCCATGCCCTAACGTCCATGGGGCTAGCTGATTCTTTCATAATGACCAAGCCTTTTCCTAAGGCTTGTCCTAATTAGAGTAAGATAATAGGAATGCCCATCGCTGTTATTTCTTTACCAGAAATGTTGTTGTGAGTTGTCATAGTTGGCCCTAACCTGCGGTGATCTCATTCACAAGGGAGCCAAGTGCTGCGTTGTTGACATTATGAAGTATTGTGTCCACCACAGCCCATAGCAAACCCTGTGAACCACAGACAGTACCCTGCGCTGTCCTGCGCCATCCTCATCATCTCCGATATGTTTGCGTCCACCGTTACAATCTCTGTATCAGTCCATTTTGTTTGGAGTCTTTCTCTTTAGTTGACCTTTCACCTTATCAAGCATGGTGTCTTTTCCCAAGAACTAGCCCCTCCTAACATCTCCGAAGTATCTAAGACAAGGTTTCCCCATCCCTGCCTCGAAGGAGCACCCTGTTACACTTTCTCCAAGACTTAGTTGTTGTTGGGTTTTTATTTTGGGGGTTGTTTTTTGTTTGTTTGTTTTATTATCTGTAGGATATTCCTGCCAAATCTTTGAGATTGGTTTCTGAACTGACCATTGGCATCAATAGCCTTTCCCTCTCTGTTTTTTTTTTTGTATTAAAATTATAATACTATAAGAATTCTTCTAAGTGGCATAGCATTGGCCTGTCCTTTTGCTGTACAGAGGTAACTCGTGGTTGCTGTTATGCTGAGCACTGTGACACTGATGTGTCAAATGCGATAATGGTTACCCATGGTGGACAGTGTTTGGTGGTGGTGGTGGTTGTTGTTGTTATGTGCCATCGAGTTGTTTGCAACTCGTAGTGATCCTATGCACAACAGCTCTAAACCCTGCTCTATCCTGTGCCAATTGCACTGCCTCCGACACACCCATCCCGATTATCCCAGTCACCTAATCAATCCATCTCATAGAGGGTGTTTGGTGGCACTCCCCAATTAAACAAGCCTGGAAGCAGGAGTGGCATCCACTTCCGAAATAGCTTGCCTCTGGAAACCCTATAGACTTGGAGAAACGATGAAAGTTATACAAGCGTTCAGGTCTTTCATTCACAGGGTTGTTGTGAGTCATCTACGACTCGACGACACTTAATAGCAAGAACAACATAAGAATTTTACACTTAACAAAGTTTTGATTTAACTATATAATCGGAGTAAGATGATCAGGGAATAACAAAAGAAACTGTTGTTGTTGCAAGTAGGTAACATTGAGACAATGCCAGCTCATAGCAACGGATCTACAGGCTTTACCTGGGCTTTATTAAGGATAGTGACTGGTTTTCTTATGTAAATTTCCAGGCTTTTCTTCCATGTCCATTTTAATCTAGAAGCGCTCTGAAACCTGTTCAGTATCCTAGCAAAACACAAACCTACACTAATGAGATGCATCACCTTATGGTCTTTAACGTGGAAGGCAGACATTCTTCCACTTCACCACCAATATCTTCAGCAAGAAATCATCCTAAGTTTTAAAAAAAAGCAAACTCTCAGATGTTGCTCTGAGTAGAAGCCTTGAATAAGGTAGGGAAAGTATTGCATTGCTTGTAGGCATGAGGCGAAAGCTAGCATTGGGGATAACTTGAGTCCAGCCAAGCAAGCTTATTGGCAGGAATCCTTTGCACTTAGCCTGGGCCCATTGTTGTAGAGTAGATAATTGGTGCTGTTTTAGACATCTGTCCCTGCTGAGTATTCATGGCTGATCCTGGGAGATGCTCTTCTAAGGAGACAGGTTGTGTTTATAAGATCTCTTCTCTATTAATTCCGGGGCTACTGATATCTTCACTGCATTGTGTTTTGCCTTGCCGACCTTAATGTGGGGCAGTCTAGCTAGGAAGAAGCTTCATTCTTAGTCCATCTTGTGTCATGTCCACACTTCCGTATTTTGCTATGTGCAGTCAACTGCCAAAGGATTTCAGTAGGCAGGAAAACAGTGCATTATGAGTTCCTCTCTCATGTTCCCTCACCACAGTGAAAGTGCACATACCTATATGACAAAGAGTTTAGTGGCATGAGCCAGCCATGTTAATTTCTCCAGATTTGAAGTCAGCTTCAAGCCTGACTCTCTTCTCTCTGTCTCTCTTGCTTTTGGTTTTGAGATCCTGGACACACCACCACCATTTCTAGACTCCGTCTCCTCATTTGTAAACTAAGAGAAGTAATGGGACTTAGTGTGTGGGTTTTAGATAAGATTAAACAAGTTAGTGGGGACAGGGCACTTTGCACAGTGGTGGTAATATAGCAAAGGTCCATTCCCTCAGAGCTCATAGGCTGGATGGACGGCTGCCTTTTGCTTCCCTCAGCTATGGCTCCTTTGGGTGCAAGCTTTGTGCTCAGATAGCATGCCCAACTACTTCAGAGATACGGATCAGGCTTTTTGGGGGAAGGGGGAGTGAGAATATTTGTCCATCAATTCTGGATAAAAATCCCCAGACCGTGATCCCAACACCTTTGTTTCTATGACTACAGAGACCAGTCATGAGCTGCTCTTACTGTCTTAGGGTAGTTCACATAATCCAACTCCAGCACTTGAAAAGGAGTCTGACGCTGAGGGATCCCTGAATGGAAAACAGAGACTGCTGAGAGAGATGCAAATGAGGAACATGGAAACGGAGTCGACTCGAAGCCCATATGCTCCGTGAGTTACCTGTGTTCATCTTGGACGCAGAGCACTGATTGCAAGGATAGAGAATTGTCTTCAGCTGGGACAATACCAGCCCAAGACTTAGGCCTTGTTGTTCTCTAAGCCCGGTCACTGATCTTCCAGAATAGGCTTCACTGTAATTGTTCAGATGAGCCTCCCCCAAAATCATCCCTTAACGTTATGTTCCACCTTGTGCTCTGATTTGGAGACAGTCACTTTGCCAGAGCCTCACCATCTGTGCCTTAAGGATCCTGCTTACTTAGAAAGATGTTTAAGATGCTGTTCATGCAGCTCGCAAACCAGCAATTTCTCTCCTCCTCCACTACCATCCTCATTTGAACTTAACCTCCTGAGACTCTTTGGAGTTGAGTAAGTACAGTGTGGAGCTTCAGTGGCTTCCCGCCTTCAGAAGGTAGGAGCACAAGCAATTGACTTTTCCTTCACCCTCTGAAATTCATCCTCCACTCTTCCAAACTCTAGGTTTCATCCCTCCTTAGATCACACTTACCTCAACTAAATCATTTCCCCTTTATAAATGGATGTCTACTTACAATCTTTTCTTTTTTGGTCCAGTGAGGTTATAAATGTGCTTCAGAAGCTCAAAGGGTGGGTACCTGGTGCAGGCATATTCGGAATGTTGCTTCAGTAGCTCACTGAGATGAGGGTGAGGGTCACCTCCTGTGTCTCTCCATGTCTTTACCTGAGTCTAATCTGCCTTTAGGAGCTCTGCTAACCTTGTGGGTTGAGAGTTGCACTGCCAACGCTAAGGTACACAGTTTAAACCCACCAGCTGCTCTTCTAGAGAAAGATGGGCAGTCTCTTCTTGTGTCACTTCCAGCTTCTGACAACCCACTGGAGAGCCAACCAGGAGTCAATTCCAAATCAAGGGCAATTACAACAACAATAATTTATCTTTAATATGATCCCAAAGACTGGCCTTTGTTGTCTTGTTGCTAAAGATACCCTTCTCCTCCTTAGTCTTCCAATTTTCCCCAAAATTATGTTAAGAACTAGAGAGCATTATGCTGAGTGAACTAACTCAGGCTCATAAGAACAAATATTGGAAAAATACCATTATTATAAAAACCGAAGGATTTACTAGTAAGATGTGTATCTATATCCAGAGAGGGGAGAGGAAGAGGCAGGGTGCCCGAGGGTGGCGAAGGAGGAAAATCATGGAGTTGCAGAGTTTGGAGGAAGGTTGAGGGAGGAGGTGAAAGGATTAGGAAAGATCCAGTTGGGATCTGAAAAGATGGGATAATAGTAGGGATAGAACAACGGTGATTAATTTTATAAGACGCAAGGTGTGGGAATGATCATATGAAACACAATGTGGATGGGGGAGGAAAAACCCAGATAAAAAACAAAGCAAAAAAAAATTAGAGGAAGAAGAATAACAATAGAAAATAAACAAGAAAAGAAGTGGGAGAGAGGTAGTGATAGTCTTGCTGACAGGAAGACAAGCTTAGCACAGGCTTGAGTGGTTTTAGGAGAGGAAGGGAGCAATGGAGTGTAATACACAACAGGCTTGTTGTGGACCAGTTGTTACCAAAAACCTTCCCAGCGCAAGCAGGATCCTAATTTAAGTCCTTGGCTGTTTTCTGACAGGTCACTTTATGGAAGGGCGTGATGATATATGGGCTTCTTCAGCTCCATGGTTCACGTTTTGACATCACCCACAATTCTGCATATTCAGTTTGCTCCAATCCAGAAATAACTGTTCTCCCCTCACCTTTAGTATTCAAGGTTGAGTCCTGATCCCAATACATCTGTGTTTAGGCCATAACTGGTGGGTCATCAATTAATCTTACATGTGACAGTTAATTACTCCCAGAAGCCTCCTTTTCTCCTTCCCAGCTGGACAGAGAAGCAGAGAGTCCTCTTTTCCTAGCCACGTCTCCCATCTCCCTGCTGGCTTCTCCTGGCAGCATTTACTTATCCACCTACACCACAGAAGTAGGAGGTGATTTGGGGATTTATATTAAAAAAGAGTTTAGAAAAAGCTTTGTGTTTGTGCGTGTGCTTTGACTGAATGTTAAACACCTATGATCCTTGCATTGCAACACCAACGGAAAGACTTTACTTGCTATAAAAATGGCTTTCTTATTCCCCTTCTTGATTATAAAGTCTGTCTTAGTTAGTGGAGCTTCTATAATAAACTCACCTTTAAAATTACCCTCTTCCTACTGGAGCCCTTTATTCACTGTTGGTAAGGGTGTAAAATGGTGCAACCACTATGGAAGGCAGTATGGTGCTTTCTCAGAAAATTGGAAATAGAAATACCAGTTGACCCAGCAATTCCACTACTGGGAATATACCCTAAAGAAACCAGAATGCCACTCAAACAGATATATGCACACCTGTGTTTATTGCAGCTTTGTTCACAATAGCAAAGAGATGGAAACAACCTAAGTGTCCATCAATAAAGGGATGGATGGAGAAGCTGTGGTATATTCACACAATGGAATACTATGCAGCATTGAAAAACAAGGAACTCATGAACAAATGGGTGACCCCGGAGGACATTATGCTGAGTGAAATATCTCAGTCACAAAAGGACAAATATAGCATAATGCCACTTTTGTAAAACAGGA
>NW_006399912.1:5374624-5380027 GCF_000299155.1 Elephantulus edwardii | reverse complement strand
TATATATACACACACACATATATATACACACACACATATATATATTCATTCTGTTTAATTTTAGTTGGTTTTGTTGAGAGCACAGCAGAGCACATACAATTCAACAATTTCTCCATGTAAAATTCAGTGACATGGGTTACATTACTATTTTCACTCTCTTCTCCTCAATCATTCCTCACCCATTAATATAAACTCATCAGTCTCTAAATTCTCTAATCCTTGAAGTTGCTGTTGTTAATTTGATTCTATACTGTTAGGTTTTTAATGAACAGATATATCTGAAGGCAGATATTCTTTCCTATGTCATCTAAATTATCATTTGGCTTTTAAGATTTCCAGAGTTCGTTTTGATTTCTGGTCTAAATATCATCTCAAGGCAATAGTTTTGGAGTTTATCCAGGCTCCAGAGTTCCCAAAAGCCTACGTTCTGTCAGAATTTGAAATTCTGTTCTTGTATAGGACTTTTGTAATGTAGGACAATTTTTACTTCATGTGTTGGTTAATGCTTTATTTTAAAGGGGGGGGGGGAAAGCTTTCAAAGTACAGGACCGTGGCATGTGTAGGGAAATATATTTCCTGTAGGGTCCTGGGTTCTAATACTGATGATGGTGATGATGGTGATGATGATGATGATGATGATGATGGTTATGACAATCATTTTGCTTTTAGAGGAAATGACACCCACTGAGTTGAAATGATGTTCTTGATGCCTCACTGACTTTCCTAAATTCCTATTTGTGTTTGATGAACCAATTCAAGTGTTAGATTTTCTCACAGCCTCTTTTATCCTTCAGACGAGGCTCTGCCTACAGCGGATGGAAATGAGTTTGTCTGCTAGGAAGTCTCAGTTGATGTGGTTGATAGCCTACAGTATGGCTGCAGCTCACGAAGTGCTGCTGATTAAATTGAGAGTCGCCTGACCCAAACGCCATGCACAGTGGAAGACGGAAATAGAAGTCAAGCAATATTTTAATCTGGTTTAGGAAAACAAAACAATAACAACAGGACTAAATACTTAGACAAGGGAATGATAAAGTTCCACATGCCCAAAGTCAAGCCCTACAGTGAGTATCAGCATTGTGGGGAGTGATCGTTGGGCAAAGAGGATGAGTAATGGGCTTACTTATTCTGGGTCACTGGGCATGTCATGTGTGTCCATTTCTCAGATGAGGATACTGAGGCTCAGTGATTTCATAGAACTTGTGCAAGTCTGTGCAGACCTGGTTCAAATCCAGAGTCATGCATGCCTAATACATTGTTGTTATGTACCATTGAGTCTGAGCCGATTGATAGCACTGGAGGAGATTGCCCATCTTTTTTCCATGGAGCAGCTGGTGGCCTCAAACCGTGTGCTTTTGGGATTGCAGCACAGCTTCTTGTCTCTGGGCCACCAGAGGTGGAACATGCATTTAAGATGTGAAATTAAGCAAGTTGTTCAATCTTGCAACTAGTCTCTGTTCAGCGGCTCATTTAAATGAAATGGGTTAAGTTTACTCAGAAACACTTCCAAAGAAAGGTCTGGTGATCTAATTCTGAAAAAAGAAAAAAAAAGCTCTGACATATGTAGGGCTATGACATAGCAGAGTTGATCACAGAACAAAGAAAATAATGTTCTATATTTTCCGAGCCTCTTGCCCTGGGGTTGCCCTGTGGGTCACTAACAGTCGCTCCTCGTTGGATTCTATGTATACACTTTACAAAAGTGCAGAAAGCTGTGTTTCCAGTCATTCTTGTTCAAAGCCAGCAAAAGCACGAGTTGCTTTTGACAAAGAGTTCATTCAACCTCTCATGTATTTTTTGTGCCGTTCTGACCACCCAGAGGGGCCAGAAAATGAAGGAGAGAAAGGTTTTCTCCGTGGGATCCCAAGCACTAGGAGAAGGTATGTGCTTTAGGAGAACTCCTTTCTCCCTTCCCCGTGAGACACCATCATGCACCATATACAGGTGCAAAGTGGAAAACTTGATTTGCCAAAGCAGCCAAACATCCCTGCAGCCAAGATGCATGAGAGCTTGCTGTGTAATTTAGCTCTCAAATGAGATCGGTACCACTTGTCCTATCTACTCCAGAGGGTGAGTGAAGAGCATAGGAGAGTTCTTTGTGTTCTGGAAAGGGTCAAGGGATACAAAATTGTAGGAGTATTGTGTGGTATTGTTACTATACTCACTACTGGCTTTGGAGGGGAAAGAAAGCTCTGTTCACTGGGTGTAGCCCCACCCATTCATATAATATCCTCCTCACCCACCAGTTGTCATTGAGTTCACGTGTACTTGTTGCAACCCCACATGTATTGGAAGAGAACTATGCTCCTGAGTGTTTTCAAAGGTAGTTATTTCAGAAGTAGATCACCAGGCCTTTCTTTGGAAGTACCTCTCAGTTCACTTGAACCTCCAACCTTCCCGTGTCTTAACCAGATGGTTAATCTGCACCTCTCAGATTCCATGACTCTTACTTCATAGAAACCTTGACACTATATCTTCCTGATAAAAAAAGTGTACAATATATACCACTTACCTTCCGCCCCCTATGCTGCTGGCTCTATTTTTCCAGCTCAATCTGCATTTTCTAATTTATCTCTACAAACTTTGTTATTGGCGGTTACCAAGTGAAAGGACTGAGAAATATTAAAGAATTTGTTTAAGTTTGATAGGAACTATGTGCCACAGCCAGGGCCAGATGAGCCAATCAGTAAAGAGCTCTGGTGACATACGAGACTGCGTATTGACCTGCTAATGGAAAGTTCAGCAGTTCAAACCCATGAGCCTACCCACAGGAGAAAATGGAGATAGTCTCCTTCCATTAAAGTTTATTTAAGAACCAAGACAGAGTATGACTACGAG
The DNA here is from genome assembly GCF_000299155.1 of Elephantulus edwardii. Taxonomy (NCBI): domain Eukaryota; kingdom Metazoa; phylum Chordata; class Mammalia; order Macroscelidea; family Macroscelididae; genus Elephantulus; species Elephantulus edwardii. The sequence continues at coordinate 5,377,189 of NW_006399912.1, read as the reverse complement.
TTGAAATCAGCTTGATGACAGTGGTTTATTTTTGGGGGGGGGTTGTTGTGTTTTGTTGTTGTTGTTGTTGTTAGGGTAAACACAAGCTTGCTTGTACTTATTTATTAATCTGTAGTGAACAATTTCACTTAAGTTTCACATCAAAGATGTGGTTAAAAACAATCAAGCAAAAAGGTTAAAATGTGTTGTAGGCTATCAAGTCATAATTTAAAAACAAAACAAAACTGTACTCATTATAGCAGAACCTCATTTAACACATAGTTTGGGTACATTTGACAGACCTTCTCAGAGAAAATGACTCCTATGGAGCAGCTGGCGGATTTGAACTGCATGCTTTCGGGACTGCAGCGCAGCTTCTTACCACTAGGCCACCGGATAGGAGGGAGTTGTAGCTTTTTTGTAGTTCCTAAAACAACATGCCTCCAGAAACTCTATGAACTTTGATCAATGTTGATAGTTGTAGAGGGGCTTTGGGCCTTTTGTTCATTGAGTCGCTGTGAATCATGCTCGACTAGAAGGCAATCAACACCAACAACGCCTGGTGCCGATCATAATGAAAGGAAACTCCATCCTGTGTTGTGATTTGGACTGCTGACTTGTTTCAGTCCTTTCTTGAGGCAGCTGTAGCAGTACATGTTGTGGAGACGTTTCTCCATTTTCCTGATAAAGTGCCCAAAGAAAGCAAGTCGAAGTTTCACCATTCTTGCTTCTTAGGATCATTCTGTTTATTTCTTTTTAGAAGAATTAGGGTTTGTTGGGGGTTTTTTGTTTTTTTTTCCTTTCTTTCTTGCAAGTGTGTCCTATGTCCCTATGTCCTCACCACCATTTGAATGCATCAATTTTCTTTTTATCTCCCCCCCAACTCAAACCCCACCCCACCCCACCCCCGCCGCCTAGTTTTCACACAGATGGGAGGCAATTGAAAAGACCTCCGCTTGGGTCAGATGCACCTTAATTATCAAAGTGACATCTTTGCTTTTTTACTTGGCGATCCATGAACTCTTATAGATCTCAAAAACCACTGGAGAGGAGAAAATTGACAGGAATTTTCTAAAGGGTAATTTGTCAATTTGTAACAAAACCTTTCCACAACTGCTTATATCTTTTAATCCAGGAACTGTTCTTTCAGGAGTATAAACAATTTTAAGGCAATAGAAAATATAAATATATTGTACATTTCATTATTTCCCAGCACTGTGAATTATACTCACTGTTCTTTTGAGTTGAGTTTAACTCTTTTTTAAAAAAATTATTTTTTAAAATTTTATTTTATTAATTTTAATGAACATTTACAGAGATTTTGGATTTCCATTCATTCATTGTTGCACTTTTCTCCTGCCCACCCCTCCCCCTCCCAGTTCCCTCCTCTCTTTGGAAAGTAAAAGAAAAATTCTTTCTTTGGTATACAATCCACCCGCACCCCTCCCACTGCCCCGAGTATACTCCACAATGCAGCCTTAATTCTGGACTCTTGTGATAACCATAATACCCTATCATATATCGCTTTTAAATTATCCTCTCCTCATCTGTTTCAATGCAGTATACATAATTTTAATGAACATTTACAGAGATTTTGGATTTCCATTCATTCATTCATTGTTGCACTTTTCTCCCTGCCCACGTGAGTTTAACTCTTAATGGGAGGAGGCTGCCCATCTTTCTCCCTCAGAACAGCTGGTGAATTTGAAAAGTAAGAGACACAGCCTATGGAGTATGCTGTTAGAACTCCCTTCACTGAGAATTACCTCAGTCAACTCTCTGGGTTTCTGAGGCTGTAAATGGCACCGGAGGAGACACTGGGTTTCTGAGGCTGTAGAGGCAACAAAGGAGATTGATTCTCCTTCTCCCTCTGAGCAGCTGGTGGATTTGAACCAGTTTGGTGCAGCCTTTGGGTCAGCAGTACAACCCTCTGTGGCCTCCACCACCAGAGTTGCTGCTGCTGTGGAGAACTGCTGAGTTGAAACTGACTCATTGCTCACCCCCTTTTTTCATAGGGGGTTTCAGAGGCAGTAACCACACGAGAAGTGATTGCCCATCCTCCTCCAGTGGAGTAGCTGGTGGATTCGAACTGCATGCCTTTGATATTGCAGTGTGGGTCCTTACCTTTAGGCCACCAGAGCTCCCTTAGTATAAGTATTAAAAACAAAACCAAACCCTAAACCCAGTGTAAAAGTTGACTCTAAAAAAAAAAAGTTGAGTCTAACTCACAGCAAGCCTATGAGACAGAGTTTCACTTGGGCTTCTTCAGCTATTACTCATTACTATCAGTCCATGAAATCTGAACCAACCCATAGCTGACCTCCCCCTGGGTTTCTGAGGTTGCAAATCACAGGAGAAGAGATTGTTCTTTTATCTCCCCAGGAGCCACTGGCTGATTGGAACTACCAGAGAGGTGGGGCTGTGGGTTAGCCATGCAGCTCCTTCCGGACTGATCACTAGAGCTCCCCATAGGGCTTGCAGGGCCATATGTACATCCCCATAGGGCTTGCAGGGCTGTATGTACTTCCCCATAGGGCTTGCAGGGCCGTATGTACTTCCCCATAGGGCTTGCAGGGCCGTATGTAC
>NW_006399912.1:5359783-5374524 GCF_000299155.1 Elephantulus edwardii | reverse complement strand
GGATTGCAGGCCTGTATGTCTTTAGAAAGCTCTGCTCACCCAAAGGCATGTGGTTTTACTCTTCCAGCTGTTCCACGGGAGGAAGCCGGACAGTATCTTCCTGTGCGGTTTCCTGTCTCTGACACTCTGCTGGAGCGTCAGCTATAGGTTGGTTTTTCCAACTTGCTGGTATATAACAACAAGAACAACAACTTTTCTGACCAAGGACCCATAAATAGAGACCCAAACTATAATTCTTAACCAAGCCAGCCATACATACTAGACTGATGGAGACTGTCACCTTAACAGAGATAACCTTTGAACTTGTAACAGAAGTTGCTCCCAGTGGTCACCTTTTTAATCCAAATAATAGGCGGGCTTATGAAAGAAACATCACCTATGAATAATATCCTCCTTAAATAATCAACTCTAAAACTCAACTGAAAAGGTTATCTTGGGTTTCACAGAGAAACACCGTACAGACCAGATGACCAGAGCTTACTGATAATCACCTAGAAGAGATCAAGGCCATTGTAGTTGTGTACTGTCGAGTCAGAACTGACCCACAGCCCACCCTCTAGTGGGTTTTGAGAGGCAGCAAATCGCAGAGGAGGAGATTGCCCATCCTTTTCCCGTAGAACAGCTGGTGGATACAAATCACATGCCTTTGGGATTACAGCGCAGCTTCTTACGACAAGGCCAGCAGAGTGCCTTTGTAAATGCTGCTTTTGTTTTGTGCCCTTCAGACTCATATCTGACCCTTCAGCAGGTTTTCAGAAGCAGTAAATTGCACAGGAAGAGATTACCTGTCCTTCTTCCGTGGAACAGCTGGTGGATTTGAACTGCATGCCTTTAGGATTGCAGTGCAGGTTCTTATCACAGAGCCACCAGAGGTGTGGCACTGGGAATCCTGTGGGGCAGTGCTGGTATGCCACACAGCGTCAATATGAGTCAGAATCGACCCAACGACTTTGCAACAATAGGGTAAAGATTAAGAAATGAGATCTATTCTCAGAAGTCTGCTGGCATGCTGTGTCTGGGTCTTGCTGAATTGGAATCCCTGCACTGGGGTCATTCTTTCAGGGCTCCCTGGGCTTCTCCAGCAGCCTTCAAAAGTCCAGCTCACACTTTCCTCACCAAGGTTATTGATCAGCTTCTGCAGAGCCAAATATTTGTTTGCTAATGAGAGTGTTAGGAGATTTGGCATGATGTCCCTGCATCTAGAAAAACTGGCATCTGTTTTCTTTGAATCAATTTCCAAAGATTTTGCAGCACATTTTAATGGTGCTCTGGGGACCGACAATGTGTACGACTGAAAAATGAGGAGGAGCATTTTCTGTGTTTGCCAAGCAGATAAAACGCTACCCTGCCCCCAATGAGAAGCTCATAAACCAAAGAGGGTTCTCTTTTCTTTTTTTTTTTTTCAATCTGGGCACGATAGGGGTTGCCATAATTCCAGAAACGACATTTGTTAAAACTTCAATGTCTTATCTCCTTCCCATCTTGGATTAATTTTGATCTGAGCAGACCATTCATTAAGAGACGCATAATTATGTAGTATTTGGAGGAGGGTTTCTAAAAAGATATTTATGAAGGTTTCAACTTCAGCAAATGAAATGAAACAGTATGAAAAAAAGAAAACCAACACTTCAAAATATCCCTCTGCTTGATGTAGGGAGGGAGCATCATTCTGGATAAAGCTGTTTCTTCATGAATTCTGTTGAAGGGAGATAGTGGTGATATCGTATACAGCAGAATCTGTCCGGGACCCATAACTCAGGTTGACAGCAAATAACTAGGTTAATATTAATAACTGGGTTAATATTTAACCATGGTGAAATAACAACACTGCCTCTAAAATGCCAAAGAAAAGGTGAAGCAGAAAGACTATTTGGAGGAACGTGATTGGGTTGTAGGTTCTCTTGCTTATTTCATTATTTTCCTCTGCTCTTTTGACTTCTGCTTAGAAGGAAAACCAAGCTTCTCCCTGGACCTGCAGGCCTTGTACAATCCAGCCTTTTCCACTCTTGTTTCTACTCCCACCCGCTTCGTCTTTCTGCTTTGAACCCACCACGCTCAATCTTAATCTTTGCTTGACTTTCAAGTTGGCCTGGAATGTTCCTCTCCTCCTGGTTCCTCAGAGAACCAGCTCCTTTTTTTTTTCTTTTACTTTTGCCTTCATAGAAGGCTCCCTGGTCCATACTAAGAAATAGCTTCATAAAATTTACTTTCTTTTATAGTACTGTTTATTTGTTGTGGGTTTGATTGTTTGTTTTCTTAAATGATACTATTTATTTGGTGAATTACTCATTACTTGTTTCTCCCAACTGGAATGTAAGTGTGGTCAAATAAATGTCTTTGTGTGTCTGTGTCTATCTCATCTTTGTTGTTGTTGGTGGTGGTGTAGAGTCGCAGGCGACCCATAGCGACCCTATGAAGGACAGTCCTCAACGCTTTGGGTGCCTTTTGTCCTCTCTCCAGGTTCATAGGGTTTCCGGAGGCAAGCTATTATGGAAGTGGATGCCACTCCTCCTTCCAAGCTTGTTTGAATCGGGCAGCTCTACCCACTCTCCCACTCTGTCTGCATTGGGTAGCCAACCATTAACACATTTGACACATCGGTGTCACAGTATCTCATCCTTAGACAAAGGAGAAAATGTCTGAGTGATCTTTGTCTTCGATTTCATTGACCTCGTGATAAGTAGCTGCATGGCCAGCCTGAAGGTCCATAGTCTGAATATATCAGCTGCCCTTTGAAAAAAACCCCACATGACAGTCTCTTCTCATAAGATTAACTGCCTCTAAAAACCCATCGGGTTAGCTATGAGTTGATTCCAACTCAATGGTATAAAACAACAGAAGCTCAGATTCCCAGGAAAGCTACGGATTATAATGAAGTGCTACCGAGTCACAGTTCACGGGTTCTTAGCCAGGGAACTTAGTTATCTGCTGTTGTTACGTACCATGAAGTTGATTACCACCCATAACAACCTCGTCTTCAAAACAGAACAAAACAATGGTCCATCCTACATTATTCTCATAAACCCTCATAGCCTTTGGCTGAGCCCGTTGCATCAGGCGCTGTTCTGTTATTCCGAAGGCTTTCGCCAGTTCTTTTCAAATGTGTAGCATCCGATCCTCCTTCCTAGTCCAGCTTCACCTGCTCCGCCGAAACCTTTCCCCCTGTGGTGACCCTGCTCGTATTTGAAGCACCAGTGGCCTCTAGCATCACTCAAGTCAGCCCAGCACACTCAAGTGACAGACGCGTAGCCACTTAGTTATCGAGTGCTGCTGTAACAGAAATACCACAAGTCAGGAGGCTTTACAAGAAGTTAAAAGTCTGAGTTCAGAGCAGTGCCTCTTTCAGAGAAGGCTTTCTCTGTGTAGTTTAGAGGAAGATCTTTATGCCTTTTCAGCTCCTGGGCAATGGTTTGGTTCCTTGTTGATCATCATGTGGTGTTTACCTCTTCCTTTCACTGTCTCTGCTTCTTAGAGTCTCTGATTAATCTGACACACCCACACTAATCCTTCCTTGTTAGTATAACAAAGGAAATTAATGGAGCTTCCCCCCTTCCCCAATGGGTTAGAATTTATAACGTGTATTCTTGTGGGATAGATATAGTTCAAGGATAATACCTGGGGTTCTCTTTCTCAGAGTGGAACCAAAGGAGTCTCCTAGCAGTGAGAATGGATACAAGTTTCTATCAATGCAGACATTCACAGTACACAATACATCAGCTTATCAGTTCCTATCTACCAGCCACTCCATAGGAACAAGGATGGGCAAGCTCCTATGTGCTTAACCTGCATCTGAAGACCCTCTGGAGGGTGAGCTGGGGATCCTTTCTGACTCAGTGATGTTCAACAACAACAGTGCCCTACTTTCCCCTCAGTTATCGCTTCAGCACGCACCTGTGTTCCTCCCACATTGTCCAGAGTGTAGGGGTCATTCAAGAACTATTCAGTGGTTGTTCAGGTGGGCCTCTATTGAATCCCTCTTACAGTAACCTGATAGGAAGAGCAGACATGCCTCCTGGAGTTTCCTAGGCTTTACTCTTTTTTAAAAACAATTTTTTAAAAGATTATAATTCAGTTTAATAACAGATTACAGCCAAGATAGTTTCAGAAATGTGCATGCAGGCATCAGAACAAATTTTAAGTGTTTTTGTTTGTTTGTTTGGTTGGTTTTTGGTGGGTTTTTTTTGTTTGTTTGTTTGTTTTTAATGTGTGTATATTATCAATTCAGATCTGATTGGTACAGGAGAGATTGCCCATCCCAGTAGAGCTTCTGGTGGATTTGAACCACATACCTCTGGGATTGCAGTGCAGCTTCTTGCCACTAGGCCACCAGAGCTCCCTTCAATTTATCCTTTACAAGAGCAGTTCTCCAGGCCTTTCTCCTGAGAACTAGCTGATGGATTTCAACCGCAGACCTTGGGGCTAGCAACCAAGAGCTTCACCATATTTAATTATTTCATAGTTAAATCAATAGAAGCCTCTCCAGTGTGTACCCCACATCCTCCCACTATCAGAGATGACTAGACCTTTCTACTTCCCCAACTTAGGATGCCTCACTCATTAGAAAATTGACCAGCTGCCTGCTTGAACACTCTCCAGTGCATTATAAATGTTTGGATAAAACCGTCACTGGTACAGAGTCCTGGCAGAGCCAGTAAAATGTGACCTTGTCTTCTTCCTCCTTATTTGCATGTTTCCTACAGTATCATTTCCAAAGGCAACAGGAGAAAAAATGGTGAACAGCTGGGAATGGGAGGTGTCTTTCACACATCCTATATTTGGAACTGGTAGAAATAGCCAGCACAGTTTTATGTTAGTTGAACAGGGTAGATATGATTTCAAAATGATATTTTGGCTTTGAGCCCCCAAAAGGGGTGAATTTGTTGATCTTGGCTTCACCAGCATCATGCATGGCTGCCTCTTCTATGTGTTTGTGCAAATGCTCTTAGTGCACTAGACGGCCGACTGAAAGGTTGGCCACGTGAGTTCCATGTGTGCCTTAAAAGAAGAAAGTGATTTATTTCAGTAATAAAAATGTTCTGGAGCACAATTCTATGCCCATGGAGTCATTAGAAGTTGGGATTGACTTGGTAGTAATTGTTTTTTTCTGGAGGCATTTAATAGGCCATAGTTTCTCAACACTGGCACTGTTGGCATTTTGGATGAGGTAATTATTTGTGAAGGGGAGCTTTCCTGTATACTGTGAAGCAGCAACAAACTACCTCAATCCCATCAGAAGGCAATAGTACCATTTTTACTTAGGTCATTGTTGTTGTTAAGTGCCATCGAGTCATAGGTGACTCAAAGTGACCCTATGAACGAAAGGCCGGGACACCTGTATAACTTTCATCCTCTTTCCAGGTTCATAGGGTTTCCAGAGGCAAGCTATTATGGAAGTGGATACCACTCCTGCTTCCAAGCTCGTTTTAATCAGGGAGCTCCACCAAACACTATCCACTATGGGTAACCATTCTCACATTGGACACATCAGTGTCACAGTGTTCAGCTTCACAGCAACCACAAGTTACCTTTGTACAGCAAGTGGACAGACAAGGCTATACGACGTAGAAGAACCAACCTAGGTCATACCAACCCAAAATATCCTAGAGGTTGCCCAGTATCCCCTGGACAAATGGAAGTATTGCCTCAGTTGAAAACCCCAGTTGGAAAGACTCAATGAGTGTTTGTTGACTGAACAAGTGAAAATTATCATAGTCTGAACATTATCAAGTAGCTTTCTTTTTCTCCACATGAAGAACAATTAACTCACCCATGCAGGTGCTTAGGAGAAACACATCTTGCTCAATACCTGATTAGTGGGTAAACACTTGCTGCAAACTATCCCAAAATTGTAGCTTCCGTCTTTTTATAGAGTCCAAAATATTGTGCAGGTGTGATTCCACCTGGTACATAAAGTTTGTATCTTGACATTTAAACTACAGATGCCATTAAAGATTTGTTATTTGCATCTTATTATCAGAATGAAACATATTCCAAGGATTTCAAGCTTTGCTGCAGCATTAAAAAGAATGTATCCTAAATGCAACAGTGACTCAATGGTTTTTCCTTGACCCAGATAGTGGATATGGTGGCATACAAGTGTATGGAAAGTATGAATGTTCATGAATTACTATTGGGCCCCATAAAAAAAACACACCAAAAAACACCACTGTCATTTAATCAATTTGGACTCATAGTGACTCTGGAGGGTAAATAAAACTGCCTGTAACGTCAAGATTGTAAGTCTTTGTGGAAGTAGACAAGTCTCATCTTTGTATCATGGAGTAGCTGATGAGTTCAAACTGGCCAGCTTTTTGGTCCTTGTATAACCCACAGCATGTATGAAAGTTTATGTTGAATATTTTAAAAGTGCATCTTATTTCTATTAACTCTTTGGAGCCTCAACTGCATGTCTTACTGAAATCTATTTAACATTGAGCAGAATTGGCTACTTTTTCATAGATTTCGGCTATGTATGTGTCAGTCATTTTCTTTTCTAGAAGTATGTTTCTCATAATTGGGAGTTACTTTTGTCTCCTTAACAGATTGGCAGCATCAGGGGCAGAGTTTTTATTGATGTCTTTTGTTTTGGTGTGAAAAGGGAGGATGATGTATGCTTTTTAGGCATTTCCCCCCGCCCCCAATAATCCTGGTAAAATCTGGAGTCAGAGAGAAATTGAAGATCAGGAGTTCTGCTTCTCAAACCTAATGGTGCGCCTATAGTCCTCTTTCTAAAGACTGTTCCTGCACTGTGGTTTCTTTGTATCAAAAACCCCAGTGATAACTCTCTCATGATGCTTAAATAGCATAGATCCTTTGAGAAGACATATAAAACCTCCTTACTCCTGAAACTTAGTGTAGAAAGCCCAACTCCAGCTAACCGTAATCAGCTCATTTCCCATTTATCTGTCGCAACAGTATTCCCAGCAAGCCCTGGTCTATATACCTAGCCGGTGATCTTGTTGGAATACACTCAACAGCTGGTTCATACTGAAATATTTCTGAAACTATGTGAATGACAGTGGTATCTAGGATTCATTTCACCATGCCAAATGCTGGGATCGCAGAATTTCCAATCTTTCCCCCAACTTCCACCCCTGCTATATTCCCCAGTCCCATTTTGTCTCTATGTTCAGGTCTGTCTTTTAGATATTCAAGACTACCATTGGCTGTCTCAGCCAACATCCAAATGAAAGAAACTTCAATGCCCTTTTTTCCAAACAGCCTTATGATTGCAAGTAGCTTTTAAAGCATACCTATATGGGTACTTGAGTGAGCTCAGGAATAGGGCCTGGGGTTCTCAGACATATTTTCATTGCTAGATTTCTTCTGAAGGCTAATTATAGTTACATATGGAATTTCCTTTTTTTGAAAAGAAGAACGAGATAGAACCATTTGACTCTTCCTAGTACAGAAATTGGTCTTTGGGAAAAGATGTAGATTTGGATTATCACAAGAGCTTTGCAATGTTTCAGGGATAGTGTAAACGCTATCCTGTTTCTGTAACGACCTCATCTCAGAGCATGTGTGGTATGATAGACCTTGCCTTGCCTTTCTAATAGGTAGAGATAGTTTCATGAGAACCCAAGCAAGACTTCTTAATGGGGATTTATAACATCAAAAGAGATTACATAAGAGTCAAGTAATTATCCTTCATGTATGAATACCAACCCAATTTACAAAGGAGTGAAATTAAACATTGCAGTTAATTACAGGGACAAGCTTAACTTTGTGGACCCATTAAGGGCTCTTTGGTTGCAATCAACAGAAACCAATTTTCTCTAAATTAAGCAAAATGCTATTTATTAACTATGACTTGCTATGAACGATCAATAACTTATTTGTAGTAGCTGGGGAGCTTTCAGAATTGGAGAGAAGCTAAATAAGTAATTTTGACAGTAATAGTATGACAGGCACAAAGGTCTACTTAGTGGGAACAAATGGATCCCCAGTCGGTCTTGATCCCGTGAGTCATTCTACTATAGCTTCAGATCCTAGGAGAACACATACCAATAGACACGCTGCCTTGAATTCACTCTACCAGAGAGGTGAAGGCCCTCCTCGAGGTGCATTCAAAGGATACTTCTTTGAATGAGGGGACTGTAACTCCCCTGAAAGTATACACACCTACATGTACACACACACACACACACACACACACACACACACACACACAGAGTCATTGCTTTCAAGCAGAATTGATTCATAGTTGACCCTCTAGGAGAAGATTTCCCATCTTTGTCTTGCAAAACTGCTGGTGGATTTGAACTGCCAGGCATGTGTGATCTTTCAGCTAGCCACACACTTCTCTATGGACTAGACCATCAGGGTTCCACATGTAGGGATATACTTGAGAGAAGACTGTTGACTGTCTTGTGTAACCCCCGTAGGAATAGCCAATCTGTTTTGGAAGAAGTATACACAGGATGATATTTAGAAGTGAGGATAGTGGAAGAACATTGTCGCTGTTATCAGGTAGGGCTCATCCCTGGAGACCAGCATCAGGGTTGGTAAGTAGAAGGGCGATGAAAAGGAGGAAGAGCCTCAACAAGGTGGGTTGTCACCGTGTCTACCACAATGGACGCAGTTTTAGTAACAATGCTGATTATGGTGCAGGGCCAAGCAATGTTTCTGTCGTACACAGCTCCAATGTTGCTTCCCTCTGCTCTTTTTACAGAGTAATACCACACGGATTATGAAAATCTATCGTGTCCCGTTCCCCACCCCCGGTACTCTTTCTAGAGTTAATAACCTCCCTCAAATCCATTCACTAAAATGCCTTCTTCTGTTTGGACTCAGATACTTCTTATCTCTTCTATCTAGTAACTCCCACCTCTGAGAGGGAACCCATGCTTTTCTGTCACTGAAATAACTGTTAAGGTAATAGCAGAGGAGATCATTACAATACCATTGCCAACCTATTCCTTAAATGCACAGAGAAGTGGAATATCTGGGATTGTGAAATTCTTGAATCCTTGAGCTGGAAAGAAATTACAGGATAGGTGTACCTTGTCGTGTTGTGTTTCATTTCATTTTGCTTCACAAATACAACTTTTTGATAAAAACAAAAACCAAATGGAAAGCATTGAACAAGTCTAATGCAGTATGCTTATTTTGTGTCTCTTTGTCATATTTGGTAAATGCTATGTTTGTAACCTTTTTCATAATGATATTGTACACTTAATAGACTATGTTGTTGCTACTCTTAAGTGCCATTGACTTGACTTGCTATCCTAGGTAAAGTAAAGTGGTCTTATCTTGTTCCTATATATAAAAAAAGGATATTCCATTTGTAATTATAATCAGAGTTACTCTAGCTTTCAGAAGAAGTCTAGCAATGAAAATATGTCTGAGAACCCCATCACCTATTCCTGAGCTCACTCAAGTACCCGTAGATTGAAATCTTGCCCTATCATGTGTCATCCTTACAGTCCTACCATATGCAGTTGGGTACATCCAATTGACTCTCCAGTGTTTTGCATCCAATGCTCAAGCCCTGGTTGCACTATAGTTATACTAGATTATGTTGGTTTGTTGTTGTTGTTGTTGTTGTTTTGTGCCATTGAGTCACCTGCAACTCATAACGACCCTATGTACAACAACTCTAAAACCTGACGTAGTTGTTCTTCATTACTTTGGAGAGGTCTTTGACAGCAGACTTTCCCAATGCAATATGTCTTAATTTCCTGGCTGCTGGTACCAAGAGTGTTGATTGTAGAGCCAAGCAATCTGAAGCGGTCAGTAATCTCAATCTCTTCACCATCTATCATGATGCTGCAAATTGGCCTAGTGGTAAGAATCTTTGTTTTCTTGATGTTGAGCTTCAATCCATATTGAAGGCTGCAGTCCTTGACCTTCTGCAGCAAGTGCTTCAGGTTCTCCTCAGTTTCATTCAGCAAGCAGAGTTGTGTCATTTCCATAATGCAGATTGTTGATGAATCTACCTCCATTCCTGATCCACATTTCTCCTCATTGAGCCTAGCCACAGGCTAGACTTTGTTGTTGTTATATGCCATCGAGTCATCTATGACTCAAAGTGACCTTATGTACAACAGCCCTAAACCCTGCTCTATCCTGTGCCAGTTTTACTGTCTCCGACACATCTACCTCCATTACCCCAGTAACTGAATCAGCCCATCTCATTGAAGGTCTTCCTGTCTTGTGCTGTCCCTCCTCCCTCCCAAGAATGATGCCCCTCTCCAAGGACTGATTCTACCTTGCAACATATCCAAAGTATGTCAGACGAAGCTTCAGAATACTTGTCTTCAAGGAGCAGCTTGGTCTCACCCTCTGTAGGATGAACTTGTTTGTTCTAGCAGTCCATGGTATATTCAACACTCTTCTCCAGCGCCATAGCTCAAAGGCATCAATTCTGCTTCAGACATCCCTAGTCATAGTCCAGCTTTCTGATGCACAGCAAGTAATTGCAAAGATCATGGCCTGGATCAGGCGCACCTTAGTCTCCAGACTGACATCTTTGCTCTTCAGTACTTCAGAGAAGTCTCTGACAGTGGACTTGCCCAGTGCAATTCATCTTTTAATTTCCTGACTGCTGGTACCAAGAGGGTTGATTGTGGAGCCAAGCAAAATAAAACTGTTTATAATCTCAGTCTCTTCACCATCTATCATGCTGCTTTATTGGCCCAGTGGTGAGAATCTTTGTTTTCCTGATGTTGAGAGTCAGTCTGTATTGAAGGCTGCAGTGCCCGACCTTCTGCAGCAAGCTCTTCAGATTCTCTTTAATTTCAGCAAGCAGGGTTGTGTCATCTGCATAATGTAGAGTGTTAATGAGTCTACCTCCAATCCTGATGCCACATTTCTTCTCATAGAGCCCAGCCTCCTAGATAATCTGTTCCACATATAGATTAAAAAGATACAGAGATAGGACACATCCCTGGCATACACCCTTCCCAATTTTGAACCATGCAGTGTTTCCTTGCTCTGTTTTGATGACTGCCTCCAGGTCCAAGTACAGGTTTCACATAAACACAATTCAAGTCTTCTAGGATTCCCATTCTTCTTAGAATCAGCCACAGTTTGTTGTGATTCACACAGTCAAATGTCTTTACACAGTCAATAAAACACAGATAGACATTCCTTTGGTATCTTTGCTTTCAGCTAAGATCTATCTGACATTAGCTATCATATCCCCAGTACCACAGCCTCTTCTAAACCCAGCCTGCACTTCTGGAAATTCTCTGTTGATGTGCTGTTCCAGTCATTTTGTAACCTGAATATGCTCTGTTGTTGTTGTTGTGTGGCTTTGAGTCAGAACCAACCTATAGCTGACCCTCCATTGTGTTTTCAGAGGCATTAAATCTCATGGGAGAAGATCATCCATCTTTCTTCTGTGGAGCAGCTGGTAGAATCGAACTGCAAGTCTTTGGGATTGCAGCACAGCTTCCATGTGACTCTAAATATGTTACTCACCTTTTCCTTACCAGTTGTTTTTGTTGTTGTTGATTGCCTTCGAGTTAAGCACGACTCATTAGCTACCTTATGAACAAAAAGCCTGAAGCCCTTCTATACCTATCAACATTTATCAAAGTTCATAGAGTTTCTGGAGGCCTCCCCAGTACTCTGGAACAAAACCTACAGATCTCTGAGTTGTTGTTGTTGTTGTGTGCCATCAAGTCGAGTATGACCCACAGCAACTCTGAACCTTGTCCTCTACTGTTCATAGGGCTTTCCGAGGCTCTGAGTTATGTTTGTATATCCATGTTTCTTTCAAATCTTCCACTTAGTCCAGCTTATTCAGTAGGAAGGAAGAAAGTAGTCATCCCTTTGCAGTTTTGAGCTGTACTAGTAGGCATTTTGACTTTCAACATTTTGAACATTTTCATTTTTATCCTTTATTGTTATTTATCCTCTGTTGACTTCAAGTTAATGGAGACAATGAAGGAGGACCTCCCTCATAAATTCTGTATCATCAGAGGAACGTGGCTTTGATGATGTATTGCATTTCACATTAGCTGGGTCACTAAAGGACAACCAGTCGAGGGGGGACCCAAAGCTTTTCCCCCCCATTCTGTTCTTAAAGTGTGGTACATCTAATTATAGTTAGCAGCAAGCGGTGGTGTATTGTCAGCTAGTGTGACTTGTGAGGTCTCTTGGATCTTTATGATACATTCAGATTTTTATAGTAGATGCCTTAGGCCCAACACATTGAGATTGTCCCTAAGTGGGAAGAGAGAGCTGACACATTAAAGGGAAATGGATAATGCCGGAGATTTGTAATGTTGATCTGCCACTCTCAAGTTTGGCAATGCATGCCTATGGCTTATTTTACTCTTAGGAGTTAAGTAAGACTAGCATTTCCAGAACATTGGAATCATTTGGAGGAGAGAGACATGACATATCTGAATTATTTGTGGGGAATTAATTTTTTCCGGTGATGGTTCCTTTGTAGAATTGTCACATTTCCAGATTCATTTCCTGACCAATTGCATCGAATGTGCAGCCACTGTCAGTGGAGGTGGCCTAGTGGCAAGAAACTGTGCTGCAATTCCGAAGGCATACAGTTCGAGGCCACCATCTGCTCCATGTGAGAAGGGTGGACAGTCTCCTCCCATGCCATTAACTGCCTCTAAAAACCCACTGGAGGGTCAGCTATGGGTTAATTCCAACTCAGCAACAACACTACAACATGTTGAGAAGGGATCAGTGGAGCTTCCAGACTAAGAATGGTCTGACAATCTACTTCCAAACATCAGCCAGTGAAAATCCTATGGGTCATTGAACAAGGGGCCAAATACATGACAGCTAACCATGCCAACAGCAAACTGCAAAGTAAGAAGACCAGTTAGTAGGCTAACACCTTAACTGAAGGGAAAACTAAGTGCAGGTCGACTTCGATACTTAGATGATTACCTGCAGGGAAGCAAAGTAGACAGCTGCTGGAGATGACTGGACAGAAATATACCTTTGACTGTGCCTTAAATTTAGTGTAAGACATACAATAGACGTGGAAATAATTCTTGATTTCTCAGCTTGAGCGTCTAAACAGATGAACCAAGAGAGAAGTTTGCATCCACAGTGCCAACACTGTTGATTTGATTTGCATCTCCTTTTATAATCATCTTGAGAGCTGCTGACCATGGCTGACCAGAGGGCTGACACTTCACTGTTTCTGTAATCCTTCTCTCTTAATAGCTCACACAGGGCTGGAGGGTTGAGCTAATTCCGGGATCAGCGAAGGTGTGCTCCAGAGGGTCACCCCGCTGCTTGCTTCCCTTTGAGTGCAGAATCTGTGGAGCTGAAAGACGATGCCTCGGTGGGTAACAGCGTGATGAGCTTCCTGGCATGGGACCACAGGCTTAGACACAGGCTCTGCTGTCTTGGGGGGCTGCTATCATCTCCTTTTCTAAGCCTGTCTGTGAACTTCATTACCCGACCATTGACTTTCTCCGGGTCTGCTAATGGAGGCCACACAATGTTGAGTCACAGTTTGAAAGGGATGTTTGTCATCACAGTGTGACATCTCTTTGCTCCTTGACACTCTGCTGTTTATCATTTCTCTTCCTGTGCTCTCCTTCCTGGGGCTTGCCCTGCCTTCGCCAGTGATCGCATCCAAGCCAATTTCAATCAATAATTGTGTTCATTTCAAATTGAAATGAGCCCAGTGTTTAGTGGTTAATGAGCTCTGCACGCAAAATATGGCATACTTAGGCTCCGTCCCTTAGATTGAGTGTGTCAGAACATTTCAGGAGGAGAGAGAGGAAAAAAAAATCTCTCGGCTTGATGTTTAAAATTCTTATGGTGGTGTCTCCTCCATTCAGCCTGTCACTTATGAATTCAGAACCCCTGGGCATCCAAACGGCTGCCCATCATTAAGGTACTTTACTGCCTGTGACTTGAAACGATGGACGTGCAGAAGCCCCTCGGACTGTATTCACCCTTGTGTACGAGCATGAGCAAGTCCTGCCTCAAGAAATGTTTTCTTTCTTAACCGTGACTCCTTGATCAGCTTGGGAACCTGTTTCTTCCTTTTCTCCAGACACCCCAGGCTTTGCACTTTTTCTACCTCGCAGTGCCTCAGAGAAGATCTTTACTGCTCTGTTTATCTTTGTTTTCCATTTGCCTGCCCTTCTGTCCCGATTGTTTTTGCCTGGTTAGAGGAAGGCACTTTGGGGAAAACCTGGAGGATTAAATGAAAAAAAAAAACAACACACAAACTTTCACTGAAGTTGAGATTGAAGCACATCTCATAGAAAGTTAGAAAGTCAGTCTCTAAACACCGTCAGACTAGTCAGCTGAAATAGCACAGCAAAGTCTACCCCAGGGGCAGAAGACGAGTCTGTGAAGGACACTGCCATTGTTGTCTTGTGTTGCTATAATGGAAATTCCACAAGTGGATGACTTTAACAGACAGACAATGCTTCTCTTAGCATTTAAGAGACTCTTTTGCATTACTGTCCAGTAGGAACCCACTCCTAGGCTGTAAATCACACGGGAGGAGATTGCCCATCTTTCTCTCGCAGAACCACTAATGTAGTCAAATCCACAGAGAGATGCCTTGGGTTAGCAACACACTCCCTATAGACTACATCACATCACCAGAGCTCATTTAGAATAATGTTGTTGTTGTTATGTACCGTCGAGTTGCCTGCGACTCATAGAGATTCTCTATACAATAGCTCTAAAACCTGCACTATCCTGTGCCAGTCTTACTGTCTCTGACCCACCTACCCCCATTTACCTAGTCACTGAATCAATTCCTTTCATCAAGGGCCTTCTTCTCCTGC
>NW_006399912.1:5247634-5359298 GCF_000299155.1 Elephantulus edwardii | reverse complement strand
AAAGCAGGGAGCACCAGAGAAACTGTGTTTCCTTGATTATGCAAAGGCGTTTGACTGTGTGGACCACAATAAACTGTGGCTAACTCTGAGAAGAATGGTAATCCCAGGATATTTGACCGTGCTAATGTGAAACCTATACTTGGACCAGGAGGCAGTTGTCAGAAAAGAGTAAGGGAACATTGCAGGGTTCAAAATTGGGAAGAGGGTATGCCAGGGATGTGTCCTATCTCCATACTTTTTCAATCTATTTACAGAACAGATTATCTGGGAGGCCGGGCTCTATGAGGAGAAACGTGGCATCAGGATTGGAGTAAGACTCGTCAACAATCTGCGTTACGCAGAGGCCACATTTAGGAGACTAGAAGTCTGAAATCAGGTTGCCATTATAGCTCCAGAGAAAGGTCTTTGTATTTTATTTTATTTTATTTATTTTATTATTTGTGTGTGTGTGTACTGTCAAATCAGATCTGACTGGTACAGGAGGAGATTGTCCCTCCTTCTGAGGCAGAGCATCTGGTGGGTTTGAACCATGCACCTCTCGGATTGCAGTGCAGCTTCTTGCCACTAGGCCACCAGAGCTCCCCTGGTCTTTGTACTTTTGCAGCAGTGTCTTGACATCAATCTTCAGCTGGGTCCATGATGTCCACAGTGTAGGAGCTCCTAGATCCAAAGGCTGTTCTCTACTCCAGGCTCTTGGCAATACTGGGATATCTCTAGCTTGCCTGTGTGCGTGCCTGCCTTCTTTCATTTCTTCCTTCCTTCCTTCCCTCCCTCCCTCCCCTCCTCATCATTGTTGTTGTCCTTTTCTTCCTCTTCCTTTTCCTCCTCCTCCTTCTTCCTCTCTCTCTCTCTCTCTCTCTAATAAGGAAGGGCAGTATTTTAAGGTAATTTTTATTTTACCTTGGTTTGCTTACAAAGTTCATATACATTGCATTTCACACTCTCTTTTTATGTCTAAAAAATTCACTTAGGATATAATCTAATCTTATAGATAATATTCTGTCTCATTAACATAACTGTCACTAATCCTGTTTTAGATAGGCTTTACAAGGTAAAGGTGATTACGTCAGATCGCAAAATGAAAGTAATTATATCATAATGAAATACATGGTCAAGTCGATATAGATTTCTGAGGGCACATAGTTCAGCTCATGACATTTTTATGAAAAAAATAAAGACATAAAAGGATGAGATGTTGGGGGAATTAAAAAAATAAATCCTTTGTTTTCCTTTATATCCTAAATAGATGTCAAAGTAAAGATCCTTAAGAGTGCTGTGCCTGTATTTTCATACCTATGCCGGAAACAAACCTGTACTTGAGATGTTTCCCTGAGTGTCTATATATTGTGCCGTCTTGACCTGTGAGACTGTTGATGAGGGGAAGTGTCTCATGTATCTCTGTATCCTCAGCGCCAGTAAAGTACTTGATGCAGAGACTCTCAGTGATGTTCGAAGGGTTTTTCCGAGGACAAGAGACACTGTTAAAGGCGCCATCCACTTTTGGACTTCACATTTTCAGTAACAAGACACTCACCTAAGAACACTGAATATGTGCAAGTCAAGAATGTCTATGTAGACTTAGATGCCAATAAAGTTGGAGCTATGAAAAAAAAAAAAAAGAATGTCTAGACAGTAACAGAGATGTGGCTAAGGTAAAATAGAATAGAAAACAATCTTTTTTTCTTTTTATCACCTCCAGTCTGAGAAACACCTACAAGTGTATGCACCAAAATTTCTCACTTTACTGTGAGGTTTTAGTAACTCCATGTTCTTCAAAGTATTATTATTTCCAAAGATTTTTTTCTATTCAATTAATATATCATTATATTTCTAAAAAATATTTTGGTTTGCCAGTTACTGAGAGTAGGTGAAGGAGGGAATACATCAATAGCAATTTCAACATGTGCAATTCAGTGACATTGAGAATATTCTTGGTGTTCGGCAACTATCCGTACTCACATCTTCAGTGTGTGGCAGATTGCCCTGCCAACCAAAAGACTGTTTATCTCCTGCCATTCAGTTCCATCGGAGGCTCCACAGGAGAAAGATGGTTGATCTTCTATTAAGATTTACAACCTCAGAAACTGGCTGGAGAGCCCTGGTGAGTCCGAATGAACTGGGTGACAGAGAGTTTGTTTTGTTTTGTATTAACATAAATACACACCCTCATCTTCCTGATTGATCTTTCAGATTACTATTGTCAGCTTGATCCTATATAAAAGAAACCCCAGCCCCCCAAAAAGCAAAGCTGACTGTTGTAGAGTCAACCTGGACTCTGTAAGACAGAGGAGAACTTCCCCGTAGGGTTTCCAGGACTCTAATCTTTACAGATGCAGATTGCCACATCTTTTGCCCACTTGATCCCATACAGGGAGATCTTAAAAGCCACAATGCTCAAGGCAGATATTCTTGACTAGTTAAGCTAGCCTATTGTTTGGTTTTAAGAAGATTTCAGGGGATATTTCTGGTTTAAGATTTAAAGATTATCTCTGGGCCACACTTTCAAGGCATCATCCAGTCTCAAGAAGATATTATTTTTCTTAACATCAACTCTTATTGATTTGAACGCTTTTTAAATGAATGCTGAATGCTGTGGTTTTCCTTTAAAAATATTCTATGTAAAAAAATAAAAATATCATATGTATTTGAGGACTGTACCTCTAATTTTACTTACCCCTCTATGAACCAACCCCATATAAAATTTATTCTTCAATTTTTTTTTTGTGTGTGTACCATCAGGTTGGATCCAACTGCCACAGGAGATTTGCCCCTCCTTCTCCAACAGAGCATCTAATGGATTCAAACCACGTGCCTTCAGGATAGCAGTGCAGCTTCTTTCCACTAGGCCACCAGAGCTCCCTCTGTATTTTGGTTTTATGAAGTTCCATATTAACTGTGTGCCTTTGGACACATTTCCTCACTTCTCCAAATCTGAGTTCCTTCATTTGTAAAATGGCAATATTAATGCAGGTCCCTTCAATTTACAGTGAAGAGTTGAATGAGCTAAGGCAGGTACCTTATTGAACAATGTTCTGTGTGTAGAACTGAGCAGCAGAAAGAGCCCACTATTGATGTTCTTTATGATCGAGCATGGTCTCACTTAGACTCTGTTACCTTTACCCTAATAGCATTGTTTGCACATGTCTGCTTTTATGGTTATTCGTTAAAATTTTATTTTGTTTAACAGGCAAAGCAGGGAAGGGCGATTGAGCATAGGTTATTCAGTTTAAACTAATGAACTTTTCTTTTTTTTTTAAACAGGCACACCATCTGTCAGGGAAGTGGCAGAAGGTATTCCAATAGGACTGAGTTGAATTCATTTAGGAGATAAAAGTAATAATAATGGCTTGTCTCCAAATGATTTCTCAGAATCTGTCCACTTTTCCCTAACTCTGCTGTTGCCCTTTTTTATCCATGCTACCAGCCTCTAACTAGTCTTCATTTTGCCTCTGCACCCCCCTATTCCAGCCTTTAGATAATAGAGTGATTTTTTTCAATATTCAAAATACCATGTACCTTTGCCCCTCCCACCCTTAAATTAAAACCTGAAGATAAAATAAAAACAGATAACTTGGTCTGTGATCCTAGCAACAGCTGGCTTCTGACTGTCTCTGCAAATGTCTTTCTCCACTTTCTCTCTCATTCCCCGCACTCCAGCCACACGGGCCTCTGCCTTGAAAAGACATCCTTTCCTCGACCTGCAGCCCCTTAGTGCTACTCTGACTGGGCACTATCCACTCTCGCATCTTGCCATAGCTTAGAATCTTTGAGAGCCGTTCTCCAGTTACTCCAACGACAGTCACTCCCAGTGTTCTCTGTGTGTTTCTCCTCTTCGTCTGCATTCCGCTCATTCTGGTTTGTAAAATGCCGAATTATTGCTGTAGTTACTTGTTAAATTGCTCATCATTGTATCCGAGAACCCATCACAGTGCTAGCTGGATGAAAGGATGCTTCAAACTACAAAGGGCTTTTGATGTGTATTATCCCAGTGAAGGCTCACAGCATCTTTCTCAGGAAGGCATATGCTGGACTCTCTCAAGTTTATAGATAAGGAATCTAACACTCACTGCGGTGAAAGCTTGGCAATGGGAAAACTGGGGCTGCCCCTCAGGTTTCTGATGGTGAGTTCAAGGCTCTTTCAGTTAGAATACTATGCATTTCAGGTATATTCATTCTCTCTTTTTTTCTCTCTCACACACCTATTCAGTCTACAGTCAATATCTTTTGTTCATCTAGGTATGATTATCTTTTACAAAAGACTTGAACACATGTTTGCAGGCTTCCAGAAAATTAAAAAAAAAGGGGAGGAGGACAAGAATTATTTAATCTATACAGTGATCTATCAGGTATATATTTGTTCCATTTTCCTTCCATAAATGAGGACACAGACTTCATGACTCCACAGCTTGAAAGGTGAAATCTCAAGTCCAAATGCAGATCAGAACTTACAAGCCCATGCATGCTTGGTTAATGAACAAACCATTTGCAAACCCTTAAATCAAAGCTTGTTTAGCTCAATCCAGTGAGATAGTTGTCAGCTGCCAATAAACTGACCCAGAACTCACGGCATCCCCTTCTGACCAATGGGATCAGAGCTTAATGTCCCAAAGGAGTTTTATTAGTTGATTTTCAGAAGTAGATTGGCCAGCCTTTTCTTCCTGGGCATCGTAGTCCGGAAGAGTTACTGAAAGCTGTGGAGTCCCGTAGCAACACACAAACCTCCACTGACAGGTGGTAGTCAGGTATGAGGTGAACTGGCCAGGAATCGAACCCTGGTCTCCCACATAAGAGACGAGCTCTTCCCTACTGAACCATCACTGCTCTCTAAAAAGTGAGACATAATATCTATTTCTCTGTGCAGAGATGAGCTTGACAATTGGAATGAGAACGTTTAGACGTCCAAGTGTGTGCTTTCTCGCTCGTTCTGCATGCAGATGCAGAAATGTGTTCATCCTTGGACCAGCTCTACCACATGTAAAGTGCCTGAGACATTTTTTTTTAAGGGGAGACAAGCCGTTCTTCATTTTAATTGGTGGGGGAAAGTTCATTATGAAGTGTTCTCTCAGAATAGTTCCCCAAAGTTGGAGATCCGCTCTGCCTTTCCTTCCCTCTCTTCTCTTCCCAGGAATCATTATCAGCCCAGCTTGGTGATTTATAATCACATTCCCAGCAAATCCCACTGTTGTTAATGGCTCCTTATTTTTCTATACAAATGGGTTTAGCTCCCCTTCAGAGAGGGCAATTAACTCCGAAACTGGTCATAAGTTACCGATAATGATCACTTTGTTAGGGACGATTGTTGAATGGGGCCGTCTCCCGTAGCAATTAGATAAAGTGTATTTAATTGCTGATAACAACAGACAAATTGTGGGGTTTTTTCCACCCCAAATAGGCACAAAATCTTCCTGGAAGTCAAGTAGCATAACACCTTTCCTCCCTCCTGTCTTGCTAAGGGGAAGGAGAAAGATCCATCATTTGCAGGTTTCCAGAAATATAATAAATGTGACAGCTTTTGGAGGTCTCAGAGAAGTCAGGCGCTCTTTCTAAAGCAGGGATCAGAGAAAATCTACTCCTAGACATATTTCTTTTAGGCAGGAAACAGGGGTCCTTCCTGGTCATGTTTGATATCACCCCCCCCCCTTAGGATAACATCTCTCATATTTGCATCAACACCTTGGCCTGAAAATGGGACTTATTTGAACTCTGGGAAGGGATGGTACTTAATTCACAGGGTTTCTCACAGTCGGGATGCTGATTAAACCTCAGACTATTTCTGTAAGCCTGTCTGTGGTGGACCCTTAGCTGCGAAATAGAGAGGACAGCCGAGCGATGTGTGGAGACTCGTAGAGCATTTTAATCGCCAACCTTATTATCATTAAGGCCAACGAGACTGTTCATTGGTGCAGAAATTGCTAGGATCTCCATTAACATTCTGTAAAGGATATACCTATTTTACATCTTGAAGAGTAGCTTAAATTTAATCCAGTTAAATGTGTCACTTTCCTGACATGTCTTGAATATTGCTAGTCTTTGGATATCGGGATAGATACACTAAGTCCTCCGATTATGAATGTTCAATTTTTGGACAACTTGAACTTAACCTTTCAAGGTATGTAATTTTGTCCTCACTTTGGAAGCAATAAAACAACCCTTAAACCCCAAACCCACCTTAGTGGCATCTGTTCTGACTCCTGGTCACCGTATAAGATAGACTTGAACTTCCCCAAAGATTTCCAAGGCTGTAAATCCTTTCCAGAGAAGATTCACATATATTTCTCCATGAAAGGGCTAGTGGATTCAACCAGCCATCCTTCTAATTTCCAGCCAAGTTCTTGAACCAGTGAGATACCAGGACTCCTTGACCCAATGCCTGCTCCCAACAAATTCTTAATTACAGTCACCTCCACTTTCTGTACTTGCAGATTTTAAATTGTTGAGCAGGTTTTGCGTTTCCTTGCACTAAAGTCAGGTTAAATAAGAAACATATACCACTGTTCCATCAGACTCACCAATTAGACTTCAAGACAGACTTAGGAACAGATATCATTCATAACTTGAGGACTCTCTGTACTTTATTTATAATCCCCACAGAGTTGTGGCTTTATATTTTTGGTTTTATGAGTGGTGGTAGTTTGTTTGGGGTTTTGTTTTGTTTGTTTGTTAGGGTTCCTGCTATGTTTTACGAGGTGGCAGCGACTGTCAAGCCAGCTATATAGTGTCTGCAACTGTTTGAATCATTTCGACAGTGTGGAAAGCAGTGTGACTTGTGGGCCCCCAAAAGGGTCTTAGCATCAGAGAAACTGGTGGACTGGGCAGCATCTCTCCAAGCTGGCTAGTTTTATTATGTAAAGAAAAGCAAAGTTAAGGCAGAATTTCTTGCAGAAGGACAACATCTTTAGACAAGAGGAGGCTCAACCGGGGAGAGGAAGCCCCTCAGTGAGGTGTGTGGACACAGTGGCTGCAGAGGTTGTGAGGATAACGTGCAATCAGGTAGGCTTTTGTTCTGTTGTAGAAGGGCTCGCTCTGAGTGGGGGCTGAGTTGACATCACCCAACAACCACAACACGCTACAGGGATATGAAGGTCATGACTGCTGTCAACAGGATGCCTTTAACTCCAAGTGAGAAAAAAAAAATGAACAAAATTCAGTTTAAATAAATGGAAGAAGGGGGGACGGAGGGAGAGAGGAAGAGGGAGAGCGGGAGGGAGGGAGAGAAAGAGAGATTGGAGCATGTTACTGCATGTATAAAGGGGGGGATGTAGTAGAGGAATGACTTAGTACAAGAGTGGAGAGATAACACAGTGAAACCACTTGCTCTCTGAGGACCACCCCCTGCAGATCAGAATAGAACTGTGCACCTTGGTGTTCCTGACGGCTGGTTTTTCAAAGGTCTATCTTCAGGTCTTTCTTCCAAGGCACTTCGGGTGGACTCAGGCTTTCAATTTTGCAGTTAGCCTCAGAATACACTAAACATTAGCACTACACAATGATGCAGCATAGATCCAAACCACCTTCATGGGATCAGATAATTGCAGACTTCTTTCAAATGCTTTCCCCCAACTCCCACATCCACCCCCAGCCTTGAGAAGTAGCTTTTTCTTTTTCCTACTGTGAAAAATCCCGTGGACTTTGTGGACCAGTTTGAGTTGTGTGCCAATGCCTTACTCAAGACCCTGGAGCATAAAGTTGGTGTTTTCTGACAGGCTGACCTTGAACCTGGCCATGCATGGAGGAAGGTGGAGGAA
Organism: Elephantulus edwardii; assembly: GCF_000299155.1. Lineage (NCBI taxonomy): Eukaryota > Metazoa > Chordata > Mammalia > Macroscelidea > Macroscelididae > Elephantulus > Elephantulus edwardii. The sequence continues at coordinate 5,351,553 of NW_006399912.1, read as the reverse complement.
GTTCTGCCTGAACAAGAGTGTTAAGGTTAGAATTGGATCAAGATAGTTCTTCAAAGAGTTTCCCCAAAACAAAAAAACAAGGCCCAGCAGAGAGTTCTTGTCCTTCTCTTTTCACACTAACCAAGTTCCAGTTGGCTGAATTTGTTGTGTGGGTTAGTTCAGCCACTGTCTTTGCTTCTTTAGAGTGGATTTTCCATTCCTTTCCTGAGCCTTGACTAGTAGAGGTTAAACACTTCACTCATACTTGTTCCATCCAGTTGTGTCCACCTGGACTCACTCACCTTGGACACATCATCAGGTTGGGCCAATCTTTAGAAAAGGACTTCATGTTTTGTAAAGTAGAGGGCCAGTGAAGGGGGGGTTGGAATCCTCAACAAGATGGAATCGCCCAATAGCTTCAACTATTGGCTCAAACATAAGGAGACTAATGAAGATGGAGACAAGGTTAAGGTTTATTGTGCGTAAGGCCACAGTGAGTCGAAGCTGACTGGTTACCAACTGAAGAAAGACTAACTTGAGCATATTATGCTGTTCATTGATGCCTCCCACCTCAGCATGCTGTAATCATTTCTGGAGTTCTTCTACCACCCCCACCCCATTGTGACTTGTTCTATGCTTCCAATTACTTGTTCTTTCAGAAACTCCTTTAACTCTTTCTAGCATGAGTCACTATCCGTTTCCTTTCTTTGCATTCGCCAACCCATCAGCCACCAGCTTCTGGGAAGAAGAAAGAGACGACCTTGTGGTTCCATAGAGATTTACAGTCTTAACACTTCTAATGGGTTTGTTGTTCTTAGGTGCTGCTGAGTTGAAAACAACTCGTAGCAAAGCTATAAACATCAGATCTGAACCCTGCCCTATTCTGTGCCGTTCTTATCATCTCTGATATTCAAGTTCATTGCTGCAGTCACTATGTCAATCCACGTGATTAAGGGTCATCTTTTCCTTTACCGTCCCTTCACCTTTCTAAGCATGATGTCCCTCTCCAAGGAATAACCTCTCCTAGCAGCATGCCTAAAGTATGTGAGATAAGCCTTCATCATCTTTGTCACCAAGGAACACTCTGGCTGCACCTTCTCCAAAACATACCTATTTATTCTTTTGGCAGTTCTTGGGATATTTGGCCTCTTCTGTCCTCCTTATTCATTGTCCAGCTCTCAGATCCCGAGCAAATGGCTGAAAACAGTATGGCCTAAATCAAGCATACATTAGCCCTCATATCAACATCATTACTTCTCAATAATTTGGGAGAATTCCTTGACTACAAGCTTGCCTAGTGCAATATATCTTCTACTATAACATATACCAAAATGATTATTTTGTTATACTCTATGTTCTCATTGAAATTTCTATTGTTCTTATAACTCTTAAATGATTGATTGAATTTTAGGTTTTAAGAATTCATGCCTGACTTGGGGAAAAAAGTATGACTTTGTGATTTTTTAATTTCCATTTTAAATTACATACAGTGCCTGGTAAAGCTTAGGTAACCATCCCCAAAGAAGAATAAAAGAGGAAACAAGCATTTGGGCAATTCAATTATTATTTGGGTCTGACTACTTACTCTTGGGAATATGAGTAAAGGCTGCAGGTCGTACTTTGTGGGGAGTGTGCACTAGGAAAGGCTACTGATTTAGGAGTGGTGGCAGCATTTGGTTCTGTTGGATGTCTACCCAAGTACATTTGCTTCACCAGCATCATTTGAAGGAGACTTACGATATTGTGGTTAAAGCATTCAGGCTAAGCTTGAGCCCACATGCCACACTTCAGGCAAAAAATGAAGCAGTCTGCTTCTGTAAATACTGGTAGCCTTGGAAGCTCTGTGGGCAGTTCTGTTCTGTCACATGGGGTTGGCTATTAGTCAAAGTCAATTCAATGGTGGCTCATAAAAACAACCAGATTCAAGGAGCCAATGGCTTATCCAAGGAGCCCTGGTGGCATGATGATTATGTTTGACTTGTAACCAAAAGTTGGTGATCTAAACCCACCCAGCAGCGCAGCAGGAGGAAGACTTGACAGTCTGCTCAAGTAAAGGTTGTCATGTTGTTAAATGCTCCTGGAAAACCATCTAGAGCAAATATACCCTTGCCATGCTTTCACTATGAGTTGAAAATGAACTCAACAGCCAATAATAATTATATGAATGTATTTATGTGTACACCTTGTGTCACTGAGTTGATTCCAACTCTTAGTGATGCTTTAGGAAAAATTCAAATGGCCCCAAAGGGTTTCCAAAGCTATCAGTATTTTAGGAGGCAGACTGATTTTCTCCTATGACTTGGCTGATGGGAAAAGCCTTGATGGTTCAAACTCCCCCCCCCAGCTCTCTGGGAAAAGGACCTGGCATTCTGCTTTGCAAAGATCGTAGTCAACAAAATCATCAGGCAGCCCTCCTGTGTTGTATGGGGTTATTGTGAGTCAGTGTAACTCAGTGGCACCCAACAGCAACATACAGAAAATATATAACACACCTAAGGAGCATCTGTCAGGTTTGCTGACTATGACAAAATATTTGGCTATCCGGCATGTTGGGTTATATCTATCTCTGCTGGAATCTCACTCCAATTCATCATAATGGATTATTTATTTATTCAAAGAAAAGAAAAAATATAAGCTACCTCTAGATCCTCAGAGGGTTTTTGTTATTGATTTTGACACTGCAGTGCCAGTCAGATTAATAAGCACGACCGGCGCCCCCATGTGTAATCCAGTGGACATGCCCCCAGGTAACGAGATGTGCCCACTGGTCATAGAAGTCAGTTCTGTTAAATAGGGACGATTTTATCTGTCTGAACAAATATTTCTAGGGCTCCTTTCACTCTATAGATTTGAGACGTGAACAAGCAAGAAGGGTCATTGGCATAAATCAATAGTTTCTGTGCTGCCACAGCCTTCCAGCTTACAGGCGCTATTTGGGAGCATGGGGGTGTTGAAATGAGGATCGTGGAGTGTCAGCAGAGGCAGCAATTGCTGGCAATAGTGTGTGGAGATGAGAGGACTATTTTGTGAGCACATATCAAATGTGGCTAGGAAAGAGAAGTTTTGCTCTTTTTGAGATGAGTTAACTAATTGAAATCAGCAAGAGTGGGAAGATATAGACACTTGTTAGAAATTGATGTCACATCCATCAATCCACATAAGTGCATACACCTCGAACCCACCATTCTAAATCAAATGCCTTCTTCAGGTATCCGCTCAAATGCCAACTCATCTTTTCACATAGTTTAGTCATCTTGATGCTACTCATAAGTGATCCTCACAGTCATCATCGGGGTGATAGTTGAGGTGATGGAGTGGATGATTTCCCCAGGGAAAGAAAATGAAAAAGGAAGGGAAGAGAAATGCATCTTAAGGGAAGTCCACTTTACTGAATGGGAGAATGGAAGACAGAAGAATACCAAGAAGCAATTGGAGAGATGTCAAATGGACTAGATGAGGATGATGTTATAGGTTGAATTATCTCACAAAATGATTTGATGACTAAGTTAGTGTAATTGGTCATATGGAACAGCAAATTAAAGAATCCCAGGAATTGGAGAAGGAAATGGACTGAATGTTCAATTGCTTTCATAAGCCACTGCTTCCATTATTAATGAGACCAGAAGAAAATGCTTGATTCCAGGCTGTGACTGCTGAACATTCTGATGAAGAACCAAATAGATGGATCTTTGTCAGAAGAAGGAAACACATGGAAGAAAACGTAAACTCATGGAAACTAGACTAATCTGATTCATTGAAAGTGAAGAGACTCATTAACCTAGTGCTTTGAAATCATCTTTACACCTTGAATTAAAAAAATATTCCATGAAGCCATTTATTAGATTTAACAAGGTTAGCCCAGTTAGCATAGAATGTATGCTTCTAAGATATCATCTTATCGCTAAGATGTCAATAATTATTTCTGTGAGTGTGAACTGTCAATAATTCATCTGAGAATTTAAGGGACAGAAAGCCCAAGTCCGTTTTGATGGAAAATAGTTATGGTTAGAAACAGTTCTAATGATGACATAACAAGAATTTTTAATCAATGTTACTTAACTCTTCATGTAGAAAATGTGAATAGCTTTATAGGTTTGGAGGTACATATTGCCATCAAGAAGAAAGACTTAAACAAACAAAAAAAATAGAGCTATGATAAAGCCCTAACCCTTGGTAGCTGGGAGGATGAACTTGTTTAGAAGCAGGGTATTCAAAGATATAACTATTTACCATGAAGCTAAACTAGAGTAGAACTAAGAAAGGAAGTCACTTTGAAGACTAAGATGTGTCAGAATCAAGCCATGGTATTTTCAAATAGCTCATGTGAAAGCTGGGCTGTGAATAAGGAAGACGTAAGAATAAGTGATGCCTTTGAATTATGGTATTTACAAAGAATCCTGAATATACCATGAAGTACCAGAAGAACCAACAAATATGTCTTGGAAAAATAGAGTCAGTGGCTTTAAGCTACTTCATCTTATATTATTTGTATATATTAACAGGGGGAACTTATCCTCAGAGAAGAACTCCATGCTTGGTAAAGGAGAGGGTCATCAAAGGAAAGAAAGATGTTCAAGGAGATGAGTTAAAATAGTGGCAACAAAGGATCTCCTAACAAAAGTTTACAGAATCCTGCAGGGTCTCCACAAGAGAAAGACTAATAACACAATTAGAGATTGGGCAAAAGATACAGAAAGAATTTTCACTGAGGAAGATAAATATTCACATGGTCCACAGACACACGAAGAAATGCTCAAAATCACTGGCAATAAGAGAGATGCAAATCAAAACCACAAAAATACACCATCTCACTCCAGTAGCAGTGGCAAAGTTTAACAGGACAGCAACTAAGAAATGTTGGTGAGGATGTGGCTAGATAGGAAATCGTATACATTGTTGGTAGGATTGTACCACTCTGGGAGGTACTTTGGTGCTTCCTCAGAGAGCTGAACATATATGACCCAGCTATTCCACTGCTTGGAACATACCCCAAGAAAATGAGCACTGAGGCACAAGTGAAGATTTATACACAAATGATCATAGCAGCTTTATTCACCATCGCAAGAACATGGAAACAGCCCAAATGTCCAACCACAATAGATTGGAAAAGTATGGAACATTCACATGATGAAATACTGCACAGCATGCAAAACCAATGATTTTGTAAATTACTGCCTAACTAGGAAGGAACTGTAAAGCATTATGCTAAGTGAACTAACTCAGTCCCATAAGGACAAATACTGTATGAGATCATTATTGTAGAATGTGTATGAGGTTCCGAGGGTGGGGGAGCAGAGGGGTGAGGATGGGCAGGGTTCATGGGACTTTAATCATAGGGTCTCACAATTTGATGGGTGGAGGGAGAGGAGAGTAAAGGAGATGGAAAGATCCAGTGTGAAAAACAGTGTATACAAACTTTGTAAATAAACTGGTATAAAATGAAAATTTTGTTATAAAAAAATAGTGGCCATAGCCTCAAACATCATAATGGTTGTGAGGATTGTGTAAGACCAGCAGTGTTTTATTTGTTGTACATACATAGGATTGCTGTGAGTCAGGCTCTATGACACCTAATAACATGACCACAAAGTTTGTCCTAGTCCAGTCTGAGTATTACCCTTTACTAAAGCAGAGAAGAGACAGAAAGCGAATGGAAGAATGCCATGTGACACTGCAGCTGCCAGTCCTTGGAAGGTAATACAGATGGTTTTACAAGAACTTAAGGTAGCGAGGAACCACAGATAGCAGCAGTGGTGGTAAATTCTGTAGTACATTTGAGGATTAACTTAAGTCTCTGAGTTTACTTGCTAGCAACATTTTATGTACTTTTATGCAATTTATGTATCCCTCTACAATTTATTTGGATCCACAGTCAAGACCCAGAGTAGCAATAGTCAAGAAATCAAAAGCTGTATGGCACTGGGCAACTCTGCTGCCAAGGATCTCTTAAGAAGACTGGTGAGCAAGGATGCCAGTTTAAAGACTAATGTATGCCTGGCTCAAGCCATGGTGTTTTCCTTTACTTCATAGGGATATAAAAGCTAGACAGTGAATAAGAGAGACCGGGTACCTGCTTTCAGACAGCATGCACATAATTGTTGTGAACAAGATTGGTACAGAATGATATGTTGTTGTTGTTAGGTGTTTTTGAGTGGATTACAACTTGTAGTGACCCTGTGCACAACAGATGGAAATATTGCATGTTCTTGTGTCATGCTCACAGTTTCCTGCACTTAACCCGATTGCAGGAGGCTCTGATAGTCTTACTCTCCTTCCCTGACCGATACGTTTTCTGAGCGTGATGTCTTTTCCCAGCAATGGGCCCCTCCGAACAACATTCCAAAGTATGTGAGACAAATCCTCACCATCCTTACCTTTAAGGAACACTTTAGCTGTGCCTTCTCCAAGACGGATTTGGGGTTGGTGTTTTTGGGGGGTTTTTTGGCAGTCCATAGTACATTCAATACTCTTTGCCAGTACCACAACTCAAAGGTATCAGCTCTTCTTCAGTCTTTCTTAGTCACTGTCTAACTTTCCTATACATATGAAGCAACTGCAATACTATGGCTTGGATCAGTCACACCATAGTCGTTAAGCTGACATCCTTGCACATGGCCATTAACTGAAAGAATTTGTTAGGAAACACCTCGGTAGAAAGGCCTGGTGGTCTACTTCCAAAAGGTCATAGCCGTTAAAGACTTTCTCAGTGATGGGTCTACTGTGACACACATGGGTTTGTTATGAGATGGGATCAACTCAATACCAAGTGCTCTATCTTAGTACTCTGCTTGTTACAGAGTAGAACCTCATTAGATATTAGACTCCTAGATACTCAGAATGTTGAAGAGTCAGCTCCGTTAATTCAGGCATTACTGGAAGAAGGAGGCTTTTCATGAAGTCAGTTATTTCCTCTATCTTGGAAAGACTCTTCTTTCTTTGAGGCACAAGGGCATTTGCAGAAGAGTAAAGCTCCCTCCCCCCTGCTGTGAGAGTTAAAATTTTAATCTTGTATCCTTCCAGAACTCAGGACATTTAATTTATCATGGTTCATAAAAGACCCATAATAAACACAGTCTTTATTTAAACAGGAGCGGCATTGAATTCCCTTTGCAGGAATGTGACGCCTTTTATCAGAGCTGCTTTATCTACTTATCATGGACCCGGCATGTGTACAAAAAGTCATCCTTGTCAGTCAGGGGGAGATTTTATTAACTAAAGGTTCATTTGTTCTTCAAGTGACACTATCTCTTTGGAATTACCAGATGTTGTTCTGACTGTACCGGCCTGCCTTTTATTCTGATGACGGCCAGCACCGAACAACGTGGTGAATAAATATCGGGCCCTGTCCTCGGTCATCTTAAATAAATGTGATAAAATGAAAACACACTGCCTCGAGGTCTCTTTTGTTCCCAGGAAGTCCACAGCACATTAAGGCCCAGGGACAATGAAAGGCAAGAGAGCCCTTCACTGGCCATTCCATTACCAGCCGTTCTTGTCAGTTTCCAGATCAAGTTTTAGATTTATATATAGCGAGAGAGAAGATGGCACGTATTTCAACAGCGACATTATACCAGGCTGTGAATTGTTTTGTTCTAATTGCTCCATGCCGACAATTACAATATACCGCTGTGGCCTTCTCCAGACATTTCCATTCAAAAGGAAAAATGGCGTAAGATGAATTAGTGATCTGGACCCAGAGGGGCTTATCCCAGGCCCCGTGGCAATATTTGGACTCTGGTTCTTGGGCCTTGTGAGACAGGTACCTATCTCTGGCAGAAGTACAGGAGAGATTTCACTTAACTGCATGATCAGAGAGCTGAGGTTTTGTCATCCATTGTCGAACCGTGTATTAAATATTTATAATAGAAAAGAAGCGGAGAAAGAGTGATCTGTCAAAACAGACAGTTTTGGAATCACCAGGCCCTTGTTTTGTGGGTGCTGCCTGACACCCGTGAATTAAGATTAAAAATAGGTTTGAACGCCGAAGCTCGCTTTCACAGTAGGGGGAGAAAAAGCTTATGAATGCTTTGATAATAATTGCTAATAATTATCCTCAAATCGTATTACATCAAGAAATTGAGATGGGGACTGGAAAGTGGGGGTAGCGAGCTATCAAAACAACAGGCGTGATTCGCCTTCATTTATTACATTGTCATCAGCCTTGTGATTCCAAGTCCTTGCTCGTGGTCTTGAGTAATATATGGAATTATTAAAAGTTGATGACTGTCTGTTGTTCAGAAAGGCTGAAAGGAATGAAGTCTTTCTGGTCGGCAGAGGGGGGGCGGTTGTGGCTGGCGTCCCGTTGGAAGAAACGTGGTGAAGTAGCGTTGATTAATTTCCATTCTCTCTCTGATGAAACGGAGAAAGGGGTGATTTCTCTTCTAGCAAGGATCTAATCATTGCAAAGAGCAGCCCAAGAGTTGTATAAGCATCTCCCTGACTCAGTCTAAATTGATTTGGTGTGAAAAATCCCCGGCTGTTCCATTTCAAGGCAGTGTTTTATTTGGTGAGGCAGGACAAACCTAGAGCTAAGTAGATTTGTAGGCTAATTTATTGGCCATTCTAATATTGTGTATTCTTCACTTTGGTGTTGTAAGTACCTCACTAATGCTCCCTGAGCCATAGACTGTTTGTGGCAGGCCCAACTCATCTTAATTAAATTCCTTTCAGCAACAACCTTATTTTTTTGCTCATGGGATACAGGGCTGTCACCGTGAAATATTTTCCAGGAAAATTGAGATATATGTATATATTTATGAATTGAGCCCTTTCCCCTCCTGAAACTCTAAATATTAGTCACTTAAATTAATATCAACTTATTACGTACGCCAAATGAGTGCTTTACAAGTCATTCAAAACAGTATCTTCCACCCAGAGGTCTGGGGAGAGTGCGATAGAGGTGGAGAAGAATGAGCAGGTGTGTTGAGTCAGTGATGGGTGAAATGACTTCCTGGGGCTCGTCCCCACCTCCCATTGTCAGAAAGCAACCACTGAAAGCATTTTGCAAATCGACACTGAGAAAGACCCTGTGCAACCCTAAATCAGCTGCTGTTGCTGCCAGAACTGTCCAGGTAACCTCTGTGCCTTCTTCTTTAACCAGACAAAGAGCGGAATTGGTCCTGAAGTAAGTGTTTGCTAGGAAAAAAACCATGAGTTTTAGGTTCAGGAGATGTGAGGCCTCTGGAATGCTATAGTTTGAGCCACCAGCAGTGTTAGGCAGACTTTGAAAATTAGCTGCCTAGTTTAAAACTTTGTCATGACCTGCCAAAGGGACCCCAAATGGACCCTATGAATGAAACACCTGAACACTTGTATAACTTTCATCGTTTCTCCATGTTCATAGAGTTTCCAGGGGCAAGCTATTTCGGAGGTGGATGCCACTCTTGCTTCCAAGCTTGTTTTAATCGGGGAGCTCCAACAAACACTGTCCACCATAGGTTACTGTTATCACATTTGACACATCAGTGTCACAGTGTTCAGCTTCACAGCAAGCACGAGTTACCTCTGTACAGCAAATGGACAGACCAGTGCTATACCACTTAGAAGAATGTTTGACCAAAACCAATTAAAACCGGGCCTGAGGGCTGCAGATTAAAATGACTCACCTTTGACTTGGTAGCATCATTTTCTATCTACTAGGCCAACAGAGCTCACTGTATGTTGTTGTTAAGTATCGTCAAGTCATTAACAACTCATAGCGACCCTATCAACAAAAGACCTTGATTTATATTTTTGAAAAGATAATTTAGGCTTCCGTGATGACGGTCTGATTTATTGTTGCTTTTTGGTCTTTAGCTGCTCTTAAATCTACTTCCAGCTCATGATGATGACCCATGCACACTGAAATCAAATGCTGCGGGTCCTGCATTGTCCGCACTGTTAGGTGCAGGCAGGGTAGTTTTGATCCACAGGAGTTTTACTGGCTAATTTTTAGAAGTGAATTGCTGGCTTTCTTCCTGAAACCCTGTAGCCTTATAGCAACATGCAAGCTTCCAAATAGTTGGTGACTGTTTGCAAGTTGCATTGACCAAGAATAGAACCTCTGTCTCCTATATGAAAAATGGAAATTCTACCACTGAACCACCATTGCCTCCTAGGTGCTTTTAGGGCCATTTATACAGTGACAAGTGTATTGATTATGGATCCATGTAAGATGAAGTCATTGACAGTCTCAGTCTTTTCTCCATCTATCATGGTTGGTTACCTCTCAAGTCCGGTGGTGAGGATTTTTGTTTCCTTGATGTTGAGATGCAATCCATATTGAAGGCTGCAGTGTTTATGTAGCTAGTGCTTCAAGTCCTCCTCACTTGAATCAGTACAGATGGTACCAGGAGTAAGGAGACATATTGCAATGGGAAAGTCTGTAGTCAGAGACCTCGCCAAATTATTGAAAAGCAGTGACGTCAGTGTGGGAAGTAAGGTGGGCCTATTTCAGGCCGTGGTCTTTTTAGTCACTTGCTATGCATCTGAGAGCTGGGCAGTGACTAAGGATGACAGATGAAGAATTGACACCTTTGCAATGTGTTTGTTGGAGATGAGTGCTGAATAGCCCATGGACTAACAAAAGAGCAAACAGATACGCCTGGTAGAAGGTGCAGCCAGAGTGCTCGTTGGAGGCAAAGATGATCAGGCTTCATCTCACATACTTTGGGTATGTTACTAAGAGAAGGTTATTGCTTGGAGAATGACATCATGCTTGGAAAGGTAGAGGGACAGTGAAGGAGAGGAAGACCTTGGACCAGTGGATTGACACAGTGACTGCAGCAATGGGCTTGAGTGTGTCAGAGATTATGAGAACGGTATAAAGGATAGGTTTGCGTTTGTTGTTCATACTCAAGAGCACCTAACAACAACAATGCATGATGACATGAGTCTGTTTTAACTCTAGGCTGCAAGAAAGTGGGCGAAGTGTCTTGTCTTGCTCTTCATTGAATCCCTGTTAGAGGGCACTGTGGCTTAGTGACAAGGAGCTGCACCATCAGTCTAAGTGAACACAGTTCAAACCCACCAGCTGTTTCATGGAAGAAATCTCGGCATTCTCCTCCTGTGGAAATTACCGCCTCTGAAAACTCATAGGAGGGTCAGCTGAGTTGGCTCTGTCTTGGCAGTAGCCTCAGCACATCATTGTTAAAACTGTTCTCGTCTGAACAGAAAATGAACAGAGGACATGTCAAGATGATGCAAGTTGGCATCCACCCTTGAGACTCATGTCCTGTAGAAGGTAATGTGCCGGCTCCTAGCTCAGGCTCCATGTTGAGCCGTTCATTTAGGGATTAATTCAATCCCTGCTCCAGGGGCTTATGTTGAATGACCCACCTAATTGCTGCTGTACGCGGCTGTTCTTAATGAGTCTCCTCTCCTTGCCAATATATAAACTTCGACATTTTGAATAGAGAGGAATCAGTTTCTAATATGGAAACATTCCCCCGTATAATGAAGACTTTTCTCCATTGGTCTCATATGCTTCTTGGAGGGGAGACTGTCGAGATCTGATCTCATGTGCGTTGCACATGATCTTCAGAGGGTCGACTAAAGGTCAGTAAGGAGGAGGAGGCTCTTCAGTGAATGGCTGCACCAGTGGGCTCAGAGAAAGCAGTGCCTGTGAGGATGTCACCAGAGTGGGCAGTGTTTCCTTTTGCTGTGTATGAAATTGCTATGCGTAGGAACTGGATCAATAGCATGTAACAGCAACCAGCAGCCATAAAGCTGGAAGGAATCTTTGTAGTCTGCTATGGAAATAACTCCTGAGGTCAGCAACTGTCCCTGGTCGACCGACATGTCCCCATCTGCTGAGGAAAGAAATGATCCACGTTTTCAGAATTAGTATGCCTGCCTTCCAAAAGACACATTTACCTGATAGTCGGTATCCATCCAACAGAACAGTTACAGTCTAGTAGGTAAATAACATGTTTTTCAAAATTAGAATGTGTACCAAGTATGTATTTAGCCAATAGGCTGTAACAGAGCCGAAGGAGCCTCCTCGGTCTTCACGTCAGACTGACTTATGGATGTGGTTTTAATGTTGTTTTGCATATAAACATAGTGTAAGAGGAGATGTGCGATTTTGAGACGGAGAAGAGGTTGTCATGTAGCACAGACTCATCTTAGAGGGAAAATGTAATCGAGTTCTAGAATCTGTTCTTATCACCCTTTTCTCCTTCTTTTCTCCATCTTTCTTAGCTTCTATCTCTCCCTTTCTCTCTCTCTGCTCTCTTCCTGACTCCTTTTCCGTTTAAAGGCTCCAGATGATCGAATGCTGGTAATTGTAGGGTTGAATTTTTAACTATCCTTATTATTTGGACATGTTGCAAGGAAGGACCCGTTCTTGGAGGGGACATCATGCTTGGGAGGGTGGAGAGAAAGAAAGACTCTCGATGACATGACTGATTCAGTGACTGGGCTAATGGGGATAGGTGTGTCAGAGACAATAAAATTGGCACAGGATAGAGCAGGGTTTAGGGCTGTTGTACGTAGGGTCGCTCTGAGTCTCAGGCTACTTGATGGCACATAACAATAAGAGAAACAAGTATTGCTAACATGGTATGACTCTAAGTGATTAGCATACAGAGAAGGGCAGGTTTTCTCATGACCTCTAAAGAGTACTAAAGTAAGGTTTTCCATGAAACAAATAAACAAACCTCCTTCCCCACTGTTTAGTGAACATCCGTAACTCTAGTCTAAGTTGACCAGGAAGAAGCAACTCATATTTATACTGGTTGTGAGAGAGGAGTGATTTAGATATAGTTATGGAAGCAGCATTGCAGTTTCAGCCCTGGTTATGTGCTGTCAAGTGCATTCTAACTCATAGTGACCCCATAAGAGAGAGGAGAAAATGCCCCATAGGGTTTTCTTGGCTTCAGTTTTTACAGGAGCAGATTGTCTCATCTTTCTCCAATGGAGATGCTAGGTGAGCTCAAACTGTTGACCTTTGACTAGCTGCCAAGTACTTAACCATTGCATTACCGAAGAGTCTTATCTTTTCAATGGGATCTTTATCAGTTAAGCTCCCATCTTAACTGATGCACAGCTGGCCCTTGGCTCCAGTCAAAGTGTTGGGCACATCGTTATGGATGTGGAACATTGTCATTAGATCCTTGTGACTTGGGAATCATAAGACCTGAGCTCTAACTTCTTGAACTTGGTCTATTCAATCCACTCCCCTCTCTATATGCTGCCATAAGACTCAATTATTCTATCCATAGAATAGGTGTGATGCGAGCACCCATTGCATAAGATTCTTGCGGTTCGGGTAGTGCCTATGAATCATTTAGCACTGCTCTGGTCATATATTGAATATTTAATGAAGGTCATCGACTACTGTCTACAATAATAAGAAGAGTTCAGCTGTGCCTTCCATCTGGGCTCCAGCAAGTAGTAGGAGTAGCAAGGTTAATGCAGCCCAGATCTCTAAGTATTTGGTTTGGAAGTAAATGAAGAGACCAGGCGTGTAATTGGATGTTGCACTAATACATTATAAGTGGTGGTGCAAGTTTCTAAACAGCCTGCATGCTCTAATAAATACCTTCAGTTGACAAGTGAGAATGCAGCCATGTGGCTGGGGCTCCTTGCTTGGAGCCACGTGCAAGGGCGATTTATGAAATGCCCTTTAAAACTCCTTGGAGGTTCATATTCCGCACAAGTTGCTCTTTTTTCTTCCTAATGGAGAAAGCTGCTGCATGTTGAGTCTGCATAAACAATTGCAGGAACTCTATTCTTTCTCTGCTGTGGCTGCAGGTATGAGCCTTTGTGTGATGATACCTTCTGTAAGACTCACCAGTCACAACACCATTCAATTAACGTCACGTCCACAGTGAGCCTGGGGGTAGCAGGAGAGCAAGAACTGTGGCCACTCATTCAATAGGACTCTTTGTCATCAGATTGTATCCTCTGAAAATATGCATTGTCAACCCAATCCCCAATGCCTGCTTCTTATCCCATTAGAGAATGAGTTGTCTCTGTTAGACTGATGAGACTGTTTTGATGTAGGGTATCAATCTCTTCAGATCTGGAGTCAATCTTTCTTAGAGCAATTTTAGATTACTAAGACAGGGAACTAATAATTGCATAACAGATAGGTATCTAGTGGTTGTTGTTGCTATGTGCTGTTGGGTAAGAACCAACTCATAGATGATCCTTTAGTCGGTTTTCAGAGGCTGTAAGTCACACAGGAGGAATTGAATATCTTTATCCTATGGAGCAACTGATGGATTCCGTGTGTCTTTCTGTTGCCAGCATAGCTCTTTACCCACGAAGTCACCACAACTCCATCTAACTCAAATCCACAAAAATAAAATGTTTGCTGATTTAGTGCTTGCTGTAAGCCCCTTTGGTGGCTTCGTGGTGAGGAATTTGCCCTGGCAACCCAAAGGTATGTGGTTTGAATCCACCAGCTGCTGCATGGAAGAAAGAGGGATCATTTTCTCCCATGTAATTAACTGCTTCTGAAAACCTGCTGGATGGTCGGCTATGGGTCGGTTCCGATTTGATGGTACGTAACAACAACAACTTCTCTCGGGAGTACTGATGACTTCATGGTAATAAACTGAGCTGTTCACCCAAAGGTTCTTGGTTCAAGCACACCAGCTCTTCCTTAGGAGAAAGGTAGGCAGTCTCCTCTTGTGTGATTTACTGCCTCTGAAGACCTGCAGGAGAATCAGCTATGAATCAGTCAGTTCTGACTCAATGATACTAAACAACATAAATCCTCCTAGAGAAAAGTGGGCTAGGAAGTTTAGTAACTAGATTAAGGTATTAGTCAGTATAAGCTGTAGTAACAATCAGTTCCAGCTCTCTCCTGCTTAAGAGAATGTATTTGCTCCTGTGTTCATTGGGTGTGCTGGGAGCTATGTTCTATTTCTCCCTCCTTCAAGCCTTCAACTCCACTTTGCTGTTTCTACAGTTACCAGGACAGGAGGAAGAACAAAGTCAATTATCTGCTGTTTCTTGTACCTTCTACTTCAAGGGGACAAGTATCACCTCTGCTCACTTTTTGTAGCCAAAACACAACGTCTGGTCACATTGAAATGGGAACAGGCCAGGAAACACAAGTTCCACTTTTTACCCCAGAAAATAAAGAGTTTTTGATACACGGCAACTAAGGCTAACCCCCAAGAAGAAAATGTCTGGACCAGTCTCACAGCAACCCTACAGGCCAGAGTGGAACTGCCTATAAGGAGTCACAAAGCTGTCAACATTTACAAAAGCAGGTTACCTCATCTTTCTCCCCTGGAGTGGTTCCCAACATTTTGGTTACTGACTCAAGAGAGGGCAGGGCTCAGAGCTGTTGTGTGTAGGGTCACTATGAATCGCAGGCAACTTGACAGCACATAATAACAACCACCACCATCAACACCACCACCAAACTCTTTAACTACTATACTGCCGGGACTCCCAAGTCTCACACAGCACCACAGAAATTGTGTTAACTGCCTTAGAGTAAACTCCAAATCATGGCATCCTGGTGTATAGCAGAATTAAATGTGAGCTGGTGGTGCCATCTTCATGCCCACGTCCAGTGTTGCAAATATCGTGTAGTATGTTTTCAACCTCGGGGCCTCATCTTGGAACACTGTATTGCATGCTATTCTGTTGTGATCCATGGGGTTTTGTTGATTTTCAGAAGTGGATTTCCAAGCCTTTCCTCCTTGAGTCTTAGTCCAGAAGCTCCACTGAAGTGTATTCATTGTGAGTGCTCCTGCTGGTATTTTAGATGCCGGTGGCATGGCTTCTGGCATCATACTGATGTACATGCTATCACAAATTGACAGGCAAGTGTCCTTAAGTTCTGTCAAGTCAGTTACAACCCAGAGCAACTCTGTGAACAAAAGATCAAAACCTTACCTGATCCTGTGCCATTTTCTCAAACTTAATCCTACTCAAGTCCGTCATTGAAGTCACTGCTTCAACTCATCTTTTTTGAAGATTGTCCTCATTTTCTCTGATCATCGACTTTTCCAAGGAATGCCCAAAGAATGTGAGGTGGTATTTTATCATCCTTGTCTCTAAGGTGCCCTGTGGTTGCACTTCCTCCAAGACCACTTTATTTGTGTCTCCTGTAGGATATTCCATACCCTTTGCTAGCAAAACAATCAAAAGGTACCAGTTCCTCATTGGTCTTCCTTATGCATCATCCAACTTTCACGCACATATGAAGCATTGGAAAAATACCACGGTTTGAGTCAGGTGCCCCTTAGTCTTTAAGATGACATCCTTGCTCTTTAGCAATAAGAGTGATTGAACATGGAAATGTTCAGCCTACATTCAACTGTTCATGCTACAGCCAAATATATCTTGAACCTAAATGTGATCTTATCAGAAAGCAATAATCTTAAATAATAGTAAGGAGTTGTACTGCCAACTGAAAGGCATGAATTTTTAATCCACCAATTGCTTATTGGGACAAAGATAGGCAATCTTATCCTATACAATTTACAGCCTCTAAAATCCTACTGGAGTGTTAACGAAGAGTCAATTGTGACTGGATAGTTCATAAAAACAACAATAGTCATAGTCTTTTCTTTCTCATTTGTGTACGTTACTGTGGTTGGAATTGTGGGTTTTGCTTTGTTTGGGTTTGTTTTTTGTGTTTTTTTTTTCTCTTTCTCTCTATTCACCTTCTTTCTTGTTCCTTGATTAAAATGTTAGATCCCTCAAGCTACAGTGGTTTTCTCAATTAATGTGCAATGAGCTTTTCGTTTCAACTAATGGGATGCTTGTGTCTTTTATATTTGTTAAGATGCAGTCTTGAAATAGTTCTATTTCTTATTATATCTAGAAACTCTTGCCAGTAGGTATTCATTTATAGTGTTTTCTTCATCCAGGTGAAATCATCCCCTGCCCTACATTCCATTTGTCAGCTTCACTGTGCACTGCACTTTCACCTATACCTGAAGCAAAGATCCGTGTTGGACAAGCGTGCTTACCCTTTGCTTACTGTTTTAATAAAAAATTCTATCACCATTTTTATCTACCATAGCAGTCTAGGCACTATGGATACTGGGATGCTAGATTTCATGGGCTTTGAAATATTTCCCCCATATCTTTTTTGGCAAGTCTTTGAACACAGGCGACAAAAAAATTGACATGTCGGAGATGAATTTGCAGACTCTGAGTTAAGTAATGACTACCTGTCCCAGTTTAAATTGTGTTCTCAGATTGAAACATTATATTACACAGTCAAATCATTGAAATTAATGGTCATACTGTTCCATAACTGAGTTAGTTTCCCTTGAGATGGATATTCTATTAAATTAGTATGCTGTCCGAAATCCCCTATCGCCTTGAGTTTGGGGGATAATATTGCCCCAGTCTGAGTCGTTTCAAAGGTTGTAACAAAAGCAGTTGTGTGACTGTGAGTGAGTGATGACTTATGTGCCAAAATTCTTTGTATATAGAATATTCTTTTTATTCTTTTGTGGGTAAGTTTACTGCTGTAAGCATACAGAGTAGAAACCATGTTTTGAGTGTGAGGGTTTGTGCTGAAGGTTTTACAAGCATAGAGTAGTTCAGAGTTGCTTGTTTTTCTGTCTCAAGGTTCCTTCCTGGCTAGCTCATCCCTGTAGTTAGGACCCCTTCTTGAGTATTTCTCCCTCAGAGCCTTCCCTTTGGTCTGCCGTGAAGAAGAATATGGACGCCTCTTACCTCATTTGTGTTGATTTCATTCTATTTCTCGTCTCCTTAATTCTTTTCTTGTTGTTGTGAAAAGAGTTCTGATGGTGCGTTCAGCTCCTAACCAAAAGTTTGATGGTCAGAACCCATGTTTCCCAGAAGCAACATGAGAGGATGAAGCAGTGCAGGATGGGAATATTCATTCATTTGATCAAAAGAAGGAGAAATATAGAACAAAATCACAAATTAATTTGGAAACTAGATTTCCTGAATGCATTATATATGGAATAACTCCTTTATCTATTGCCAGCTGCTCCATGGTAGAAAGATAAATCAGTCCCTTCTATATAGATTAACCGCCCTGGAAATGCTGATGAAAAGTTGTACTCTATCCTAAGTGGTTGCTGTGAGTCAGAATAAATTAGGTGGTAGTTGATACTTGAAAGATAGAAACATATACATATCATCAACTCAAAGGCCTCAATTCTTCCTCTGTCATCTGTCATTCATTGTCCAGTTCTCCAATGCGTAGCAGGTGATTGAAAAGACTATGGCCTGAATTAGACGCACCTTACCCTTCAAATTGACAGCATTGCTCTTCAGCATTCTAGAGAGGTCCCTGACAGCAGACTTTCCCATTACAGTACATCTCCTGATTTCCTGACTGTTGGCACCAAGAATGTTGATTATTGCTTAATTACCATCAATTTAGCCTCTCTTAATTTTCTTATCTCTAGATTAGCTGTTGCCATTCAGAATTTTCTGATGATTTATTTTTTATACGATCAAGATGCACATGTCAAACAATCCTTAATAATTGATCTAAACTTTTTATTTTAATTATAACATCCTGAGTTCATTTTGGTTCCGTGTTTACAGATTAATTCCAGGCAGTAGATTCAAGAATCTTCTCAGATTTAATGGATCTAGTCAGTCTGGTTTCCATATGAGTTTTGCATTTTGTCCCACACTTCCCCGTTTATTCAACATAAATGAATATTTACATACTGCACTACCTCTCGCTCTCAGGAATGAACTGTCATTGAGACATCTTTTGGCCACTGGCCAGCTTTACGTATCAAACAATGACTTGTACATTAAAGTATTAAAGGCTGAAAGTCGCTGAAAACACAACTTTCAGAGAGTATCTTGTGTTAGTTATCTAATGCTATATAGCATGTCATTTCCCCAAACTGAGCAGCTAAAACATTTCACCATTGCACAAGGCTGCTGAGGGTCAAGGATCTGAATATGGCTTATAGCTGGGCGATTCTGGCTCAAGGGTAAGACTGTAGTTAAGTGATGGCTGGAAGTTCTCATTCCAAGCTTGTTCATGTGGATGTTGGCAAACCTCAGTTCCTCGCCACATGGGCCTCTCCACAGGGATGCCGGAATGCCCGAGTGTCCTGGAGACATGGCAGCTGGCTTTTTCCAAAAGGAACAATCTGAGAGACACAGCTAAAGACACACAGCTTGAGGGAGAGAGAGAAGGAAGGGGAGAGAGAGATTGATTGTGATCAAATCTCGTCTCTTCTAACCTAATGACACTGCAGATGATATAACATCACTTAGATTCACTTGGTCAAAGTAAGGATTTGGATATCAGGAAATGAGTTCATTGTGGACCATCTTGTTGGCTGGCTACTGCGTATTCTGCTTAGACACTCAGAATAAACCCATTGATTGAACACGTTAATTCTAATATAAAACTATTATCAGTTCCTGTTATAGCCATTCCCGGTCATGTTAACAACAGAACTGAACTATTGTCATCCACAGGGTTCTCAGCGCTTGACTGTGCAGAAGTAAAATGCCAGTCCTTTCCTTCCTGGGCACCTCTGGGTAACTTAAACTTCAACCTTTATGTTTGCAAACAACTAAGTTAACCATTTGCACCACATAGGGTAGGACCCCCTGACTCCAGGATACCCAGTGGTCATTTCTCATTGTCTCCTCAATCAAGTTGAAAAGAAACATTGACTACAAGTGTGGATAAGACAGCCATTCAGAGCATAGACACTGGTGCCAGTAGCCACCTTCGCATATTGTCTCTGCCTCTTGTTAGCCACGTGACCTTTGGGCTTCTTAGCTATTATTCTTAGAGAGGCTATTCTCATCTATAAAATAGGGATACTACTAGTATTTGACCATCAGCTTTATTGAACATAGTGTCCTTCACCAGGGTCAGTGAAAAAAGGGGAAGATCCTCAATGAAATGAATTGATGCAGATTCTCCAACAATAGGTTCCCACATCAACCGTTATGAGGATGGGGCATGACGAGGCAGTCACTTCTTTCTGTTGAGCATGAGGTCACTGTGTGTCAGAATGGACTAGATGCTCACACTTAACATCTGTACCTACCCCCTCATGCAATTATAAGACCGAAATTGTTGGAAGCTCGTGAAAGAGAGCTGACCACATAGAAAGCCCTCAAGTGGTGTTGTCTTTTGTCCCTGGGATTGTCTTATAATGAATTGAAGGAACCCTGTGAGAACAAAGGTTAAACGTTTGACTATTAATCCATCCAGCGGTTCCCTGGGACAAAAGAAAAGGGTGTTTTGCTCCCATAATTATTAAGTGCTAGGAAACCCTGCGGGGCAGTTCTACTCTATCACATTCAGTCACTATGAGTCAGTATTTACTCAAGTACACTCAACCACAACAACAGCAACATTGTATAGATTAATCCTAGAGAGACCTCTTGTCATTGTTATTATGTGCCGTTGAGTTGCTTGCAACTCATCGCGACCCTATGTACCCTAAACCCTGCTCTATCCCTTGCCAATCTCACTGTCTCTGACATACCTATCACCATTACCCCAGTGATGGAATCAGTCCATCTCATCCATGGTCTTCCCCTCCTGCACCAACCCTCCGCCCTCCCAAGCATGACAGCCCTCTCCAAGGACTGATCCCGCCTTGCAACATGTTCAAAGTATATAAGACGAAGCTTCAGAATCCTTGCCTCCAAGGAGCAGCCTGGCTTCACCCTCTCTAGGGCTTGTTTGTTCTCCTAGCAGTCCATGGTATATTCAATATTCTCCTCCAGCACCAAAGCTCAAAGGCATCAACTCTCCTTCTATTATCCTTAGTCATTGTCCAGCTCTCTGATGCATAGCAAGTAATTGCAAAGACCATGGCCTACATCAGGCACACCTTGCTCTCCAGACAGACATCATCGCTCCTCAGTATCTTGGAGAGGTCTTTAACAGCAGACTTTCCCAGTATAATCCATCTTTTCATTTCCTGGCTGTTGGTACCAAGAGTGTTGATGGTCGAGCCAAGCAATCTGAGGCTGTCAACAATCTCAATCTCTTCACCATCTATCATGAAGCTGCCAATTGGCCCAGTGGTGAGAATCTTTGTTTTCTTGATGTTTGGCTTCAATAGGTGGCTTTAATTGATTTTTTTTTAAAAGTTGCTGTTGTGATTTGAGCCACATTTTGATTCATGCCAAGAATGACTATCCACACATCAGCACTCTTCCCACTTCCTCCCTGTGTTTACCAGCTCCACTTCACCACTTTTCTCCTTACTCTCTTGCCCTCTAATCTTTATCCCTGAGCCAATGATACTTTCTTTTTTTTTTTTTTTTCCAAGTTGTGCTTTAGTCAAATTGTTGCCAATAGCTGCCTCATGCTATTTTTGTTGTTTGTTGGGATCAAACCAGCTCATAGGCTTGGCAACCTCCTAACAGAGTAAGACAATGTCTAATTCTATGACTTCTTCACATTTGTTGATGAGCTCAAGTACATTATTTTGGCCACATTGTCAATCCAGCTCATTGAGGGTTTTTGTCATTTTAGCTTGAACTTTTAACTAGCCATGCTCTCTTAAGTAGTTCGGTAAAGATAAAAAATGAAGGAAAATACCAAACCATGATATTTCATTTGCTTCTGATGCATCTGAAAGACAGTGAATATGAATGGCTGAAAAAGAATTGATGCTTCTCAATTGTGGCGCTGATAAAGAATTCTGAATATCACATGGCCTTCCCAAGGACAAACAAGTCAGTCTTGAAGGAAGTGCAACCAAGTTACTTCTTAGAGGCAAGGATGGCGAACTGTTTCGCATACATTGGTCATGTTGTCACGAGGGGTCAGTACTCGGAAAAAGACACTCTACCGGGAAAGGTGGGAGAGTCAGAAAGAAAGGAAGACACCCTCCCCGACTCCCCCAACAACAAAATGGATTGACACAGTGACTGTGACAATGGACTTGAACAGGTTGGCGATCTTGAGAATGGTGCAGGATAGGACAAGGTTTTAATAGGTTTTTCACTGGGTCTCTATAAGTCAACTTGATGGCACAAAATAACAACAACTTTGCCTAACCAGTCGTGATGTCCTTTTCCAACTACATAGAGAAATCTAATGCCCTCCCCTTCCCACAAGAGAGTTTCATGGACTCTGCCAAATCCTTTTGTCTGATACGATTTCCATATGGGAGTGCATGTAATAGCCAGAGCACATCTGGACAGTAATATCTTGACTACAATCTAGAACCCAGTAAGAATTTTCACTTTAACTGTGTGCATCTCCAAACCTATTCAATCTGGATACTGAGCAAATCATCTAAGAAGGTGGAGTCTGTGAAGAAGAATGCGGTGGCATCAGGATCAGATGAAGACTTGTCAACAATCTACATTATGCAGATGACACAACCTTGCTTACTGAAGGCGAGGAGGACTTGAAGTGCTTGCTTCAGAAGATCAAAGATTAGAGACTTCAATATGATTGAATCTCAACATTAAGAAGAAAAAACACCTCACCCTTGGACTGATAAGCAACATCATGATAGATGGAGAAAAGTCTTAAAATTGTCAAAGATTTCATTTTACTTGGATCCACAGTCAGCATCCTTGGTACCAGCAGTCAGGAGATCAGGAGATTTATAATATCAGGGAAGTCTTCTGTCAAGGACCTCTCCAAATTACTGGGAGCCATAGTGTCAGTTTGAAGACTAAAGTGCACCTGATTCAGGCCATGACCTTTCCGATCATTTGTGATGCATCTGAGAGCCAGACAATGAATAAAGATGACAAGAGAAGAACTGATGCCTTTGAGTTGTGGTGTGGGAGAAGAGTCCTGAGTATCCGTAGATTTCCAAAAGAACAAACAGATCTGTGTTGGACAAAGTGCAGCCAGAATCCTTCTTGTGAAGATGTCAAAGCTTCACCTCACATACTTCGGGCACATTGTTAAGAGAAGCTGTTCCTTGGAAATGGACATCGTGCTTGGAAAAGTGGAGGGTCAGTGAGATAGAGGGAGACCCTCAGTGAGACGGATTAACACAGTGACTGTAGCCGTGATCTCACGTGTGTCAGATGAGGATAGTTTAGAATAGGACAAGGTTCAGAGCTATTGTTCATATGGTCACTGTGAATCGTACTCAACGGCACCTAACAACAACTCTAGAGGGAACATTGAGGGGGAAAATGGCCAGTATCTGGATTTTGATGTGCTTACTCTGAACAGATTTCTCATGTTTCCCCTCCTTAGACCTTTTCAAATACAATTTCCCTCAATCAATTCTAATCCTCTAATGTGTTTGCTGTAAGTACTGTACGATTCACTTGTCCTCAATAATAACATTCATTCTGGTTTGGCTGGTCAGGAATCTGTGTGTGATGGAGTCTTTCAGAACCCGTGAAATCCTCTTCAGGAAAGAACGACCTTCAATATCGACAGCATTTTATTGTCATGCAGTCAAAGTCCTCCGTCATGACTTACGTGGCTGCTTAAATAATGGATCACAGAGCAATGGGCTCAAATGAAATCTGACTACGCTAATTTGGTTTTACATTAGGAAACCTCAAGTGTTCGACAAGGACATGTTTTCATTGACCAGAACTTTAAACTATGTTTTTTTCTCTCCATTTTGCATGCATCATCTCTGCCACATCTTGCACTCCCCTTGCTATAAAATACACTTTCTTCTGAAATCAAGTGCTTTGATAGCTTCCCTTGGACCTTGCATTGGCTATTGCCCAGATCTGTGCTGAAACACATCAAAGCAAATACAATGGAGTACATTCAAGACAAAAGATAGATATATGTAGCATTAATGACTCAGCTTACACTCTTACAAGCCTGGAAAGACATCAAGAGTCCACTGTAGAAAATATATGTTCAAACTATAACCAAACTCATTGTCATCTGGTCAATTCCAGTTCATACCTCCCATTTAGGATGGAGTAGAACTGCTACTTCTGTTGTCCAAGCTGGTGACTTGGATGGAAGCAGACTGCCTCATCTTTATTCCAAAGAGCAACTGGTATGTTCAAACTACCAGCCTTTTGACTAGCAGTCCAGGACACTATATCCCCATGAAATATATTTTATATGTATATTTTTATGTATGTTTGTGTGTCGCTCTGGTGGCCTAGTGGCAAGAATCTGTGCTGCAATCCTGAAGGCACTTGGTTTGGATGCCCTAGCTGCTCTGTGGGAGAAAGATGGGCAGTCTCCTCCTGTACGTAACTGTTTCTGAAACCCCACTGGAGGGTCAGCTATGGGTTAGTTCCAACTCGATGGTACACAACAGTTATACAGAGAGAGAGAGAGAAGGAGAAGGGAGGGAAGAGAGAGAAAGAAAAGGAGAGGGAGAGAGAAAGAGAGAGGGAGAAGAGGGGGAGATGGAGGGAGAGAGACAGGCAGACAGAGAGAGAAGGGGAGAAAGAGTAAGGGAGAGGGGAGAGAGGGGGGAGGGGGAGAGGGAGAGAGAAAAGGACAGAGCGAAAGGGAGAAAAAAGAGAGAGAGGAGAGGAGAGGAGGGGGAGAGAGAGAAAAGAAGAGAGAGAGAAGAGGAGAGAGAGAAAGAGAAGGTGACAAGAAGGAGGGAGAAAGAATGAGAGAGAGGAAGAGGGGCAGAGAAAGAGAGAGGGGTGGAGAGAGCGGGGAAGGGAGAGAGAAGGAAGGAGAGAGAAAGAGGGAGGAAAGGAAGGAGGGGGAGAGAGAGTGATCACTAGGGAATTGTGTTGCTAACTCAGAAGCTGTCCCCAGCAGTTCAAATCCACCAGCAGCTCCTTGGGAGAAAGATGCTGTCTCTTTCCATGCACTTTAGAGACCAGTTCTCTCTCTCTCTCTCCCTCTCTCTCTCTCACACACACACCTGTCACCTGTCTCTTGTCCATAACAGTGGTGGCTCGCATGTGACCGTGATGCTGAAAGCTGTGGCGCTGGCTTTTCACATACAACAGCACCAGCTACGGTGGACAGGTTTCGGCTGGGCTCCTAGCTAAAGGCAGATTAGGAAGAAAGCCCTGGCAATCTCTTTCCAAAATCAGCCGATGGCCACTCTCTCAATTACAGAATATTAGTTGGTGCTTTGACTGGCTTCCTCTGGGTGTGTCTTCAGGAGAGACTGACTGCTGGTTTCAAGAACATCACTGACGTAGGAGAGGTCAGTAAAAAGGAAGGAAACTCAATGAGGCTGACTGACACGAGGGCCGTAACGGTGGGCTCCAGCATGAATTTCGATGAGCGCTGGCAGTGTTTTCTTCTGTTATGTGAATGGTCACCATTATTATGCCCAGCAGCATATGTACGTGCACACACGTATGCGTATCCTACCGTTGAAAAACGCACATTGAGTGCCTTATATTATTTATATATGGATGTTGAATAAGCACTGAGGGCATGTTTTATTGTTTACCTTCTAGCTGTAGCTTTTTATGCAGCGCATGAAGACAAAGCCCTTTTTTTATTTAGACTTGGCTAAAAATTATCAGTCATATGTAGATGATTATGCAATATCTGCCAACTTCCTACTCAGGAAAAGTTACAGCAGATGGTGGAATCTGTGTGCCATGTGGTACTTGTTTTAAGTGTAGCGATAGCTAATACTTTTTTCCCCCCTCTTCGATTATTATAATTATTTTACTTTCAAAGACTCAATTAACTTTGAAAGACCATCCTGGATGGCCGTCTATTTGAGGATGAAATGGGGGAGAGGAGAAGGGAGGGAGACTTGGAAGGGCCTACGGACCAAGCCTCTGGGGTCTTTTCTCTGATTGAGTGGCTGTTGTAGCTCATCAGGCAGAGGCAATGAGCACTTGGTTTTCAAAATAACCCTATTGTTTTCTAAATATATATTCCACCTGGAATCTTTAAGGAGCAGACACTATTCAGATCTCTGCACGTGCTTTCCATTGGCCCCATAACCACAAAAGACTAGAGTTCCGCATTTGCAAGTTGGAGGCTCCCCAGAGAAGACAAGGATGTGATCCTTTGTTTTGATCACTATAGAAAAAAAAAGAAGGGTCTATTCCCATAAGGTCTCTTTGGAAATTGTCAGAGCCTCTTCCCCTTGATGGTAGGAGCTGCTGCTGCTTGGACAAGAAAAGCAGTAAGAGCCTTGAGAAGCAGGTGAGGAGGGAGGAGACGGGGTTTCCTGGAGAATGGAGCCCTCTACCTGGGGGTCCATCCATCCCTGTTGGGAATCAATATGAGAAGACTGTGATCTCCTGTTAACCTTATGCTCTGGGTGACTGTGTGGGCTTACATATGGTTCAAACACATTTTTCTTCCCTGATTTTAGTCTTTCTGTTTTGATGAAATAAGAAGGAGTATGTGTGTTGGGCTGCTATTAAAAAAAAAGTTTGTTTTTCTTTCATGTACAATTTAATATGTTCATGAATATACAAGGCAAACAGTTCAAATCTACTGTCTGCTCTGTGGATAAAAGAATTGGTGGTCTCTTCCTGTGCCTCTGAAAACCTGCTGGAGAGACAGACAGCCTCAATCTGTTTCTGACTCAACAGCACCTCACAACAAGAACTACTTGTTTAGCTTCTAAAAATAATGAGAGTAGACAGTTAGCAAATCATACTACATTCTCATTCAATTCTTCAAAGACATTTTGCTTTATATCCTTAATGAAAATTGATTAATACAGTTTTTTTTTAAAAAAAAATCATTTGTTTTCTTAGTTTTATTGTTATAAATAGGCACAGCAAATGTATGCCCATTCAACCATTTGTATATGTCTGCATTGAGGACATCTCTCAAGTTTTGTACCCGTTCTTACCCTCCCTTTTAAAAATTATTTGGGACTCAGACATGAGCTCACTGTCCCCTTACATTCCTATCTAAGTTTTCTTGTCGGATTGTCAGCTGGATTGGAAAGCCAGAAGATTTCAGCAGAAAACTGGGAGCCTCTCTTGTGCCAAGTCTCTGAAAATCTCCACCAGCAATCTGCTCATTGTGGTAGATCTCGGGGTTCTTCTTAATCGACTGGATCTTTGCCTCATTAAATCAATTGAACAGGGAAAGGACATTCGTTGGGAAATATTTCTTACCCAGTTGAAAGAGACACACACTAGTGGAGGGCTAGGTGCACTGCAGACTTTCAATAATATTCCTTGATTGAATTCCTGAAACATGAGATGCCAAAAACCTAAGCCATTCTCACGAGTCAGCCAACTGAGGATGTTTCTATCATTTTTGTTTTCACAGCATTTGGTGATGTTTGATTTAATACTTTTATTTTTCTTAGTGGTTGTGTTGCTACCAACCTATTTACAAATAATTCCACTGTTATTGCTGCTATGTGTAATCAAGTCAGAAGCGACTTATAGCTGACCTCCAACAGGTTTTCAAGAGGTTGTGAATTGCACACGAGGGGATTTGTCCTCTATTCAGTCTTTTGGTACTCTTCCACATCTTTATACCGTTAAAATTGTATGTATAAGTGTACAGTTATGTCTACTATAAAAGCAATAACATTAAATACATTTTTTCAGCAAATATACCCTTAGCAATGTGACTGGGGCTTGCTCTTTGCCAGTAGAAGAAAAAAGTTTCATCTCATTCCATAAAAGAATCTTGGTAACATAAGTGGTGAAGCTTTGGGCTCCTAATGCAAAGGCCAGCAGTTTGAACTAATCCAGCAATTTTGCGAGAGGAAGACCTGGTAATCTGTTCCCATAAAGATTATAGCCCAGAAAACTGTATGTGTGCCCTTCTGCTCCGTCACATGGAGTTGCTGTGAGTGAAAAGACCCAGTTCTATTATATTTAACAAGTAAATAGAACATTATTTCTTTTAATCACTTTGACAATATTTTATTTTACAACATGTATTTTTTTAAATTTTACATTATTTTTTAAATTGGTTTGCTTACAAAGTTTATATACATTGTGTTTCACACTATTTTTCATTCACATTGTGTTTCATACAACCGTTGTTTTATACATACACTATGTCTTATAAAATCAATCACCGTTGGGCCTTTTCCATCATTACTCTGTCATTTTGCCCAGATCCATTTGCTTCTTCCTCTCCCTCCACCCACCAAACTCTGCAGCCCTGTGGTTCTACCCCTCCCTAACCTCACCCCTTCGAGACATGTATTTATAGAAATAAGGATGACAGAATTGATGCTCATGAGTTGTAGTGCTGGAGAATCATACTGAATATCCCATGGATGGCCAGAGGAACAAATATATGTCTTAGCAAAAGTGCAGCCAGAGTGCTCCTTGGAGGCAAAGGTGACAAAGCTTTGTCTCTCATACTTTGGACATGTAGCTAGGCAAGGCTATTCCTTGGAAAGGGACATCGTGCTTGGAAAAATGGAGGGTCATGGAAGGAGAGGAGGTCACTCTGGCCCCCCAGTGAGATGGACTGATTCAGCAGCTTGACTGCTGGTCTCTAGAGTGTCAAGGATGAGAGAGATTGCCCATGATAGGTGAGATTCAGGTTGGCCATTCGTAGAGTCAATATGAAAAAATCTTTAACTCAATGACACCTAACACCAGCTGTAACAATAGTCTGTGTATTCATAGGAAGTCTGATAGCCTACTGGCAAGAAGCTGTGCTGTAATTCCAAAGGCACACAGTTGAAATCCACCTGCTGCTCCATGGGAGGAGTGTGGACAGTCTCCTCTCAGGTGGTTTACTGACTCTGAAAACCCTCTGGAGGGTCAGTAGTGGGTTGGTTCTGACTTGACAGCACACAGCAACAATCTGTGTCAGGGGAGCCCTGATGGCTTAGTGTAAGACGTGCTGCCAACTCTCAGGCATGCCGTTCAAATCCACGAGCTGCTCCCAAGTGAAAAAGATGGTCAGTCTCCTCCAGGGCGATTTACGGCCTCTCCAACCCCGCTGGAGGGTCATTGTGAGTCGGTTCCCATTTGAAGACAGAACTACAACAAAACAATCTGTCAGTCTCTAGAAGGCATACAGAATAACCTCACGGTATCTAGACCATGAATGCTGCACGTGTTCTAGAATAGTGCTTCAAGACATCTTTTCCTACAAGCAAATTTGTGTCATCTGGGTATCACAGGTTTTGAAGAACCTTCCCCCAATTCTGATACTGGCTTCTTCACATAGTCCAGCTTCTGGGATCATTCACTCTGAACAAAGCCCTGTGCGGCCGTGTGTCGTCTTCATCACAGTTCCTGTGTGCTTGAGCACTGCCTGCCTCTCTTTCTCTCTTGGTTGCCTCTCTGTTTTAGAAGAGGTGGAGATGGTCCTCTCCAGGGGCTGAGGATGACATGGCCCGGGTATGGGAGCAATCTCACCATTCTCACTTCTGAAAAACCTTGTTCTTGCTGCACCGATGGCATCAACAGAGAAAGAGATAGTAACCACCGGACGTGTGACTGCTAAGTCAGTGCTGACCCACCGTGACCGCGTGTGTGTCCCGGCAGAGCTGTGCTCTGTGGGCTTGCAAGGCTGAGATTTTGGAAGTAGATCACCAGGCCTTTCTTCCAATATACCTTTTGGGTGGGTCCAAACCACTGACCTTTCAGTGAATTACGTAACGGTACAATTTGCACAACTCAGGGATTCCTAAACAGATCGCATTACCACCCAGATTATCCTCAATCCCTCCAGGGATCTGACACTGGAGAGAAAGCTCTGTTGCCTCTGACTTTGCTGTCACTGTCACAAGGATGGCGACAGTACTCTTTGAGTAGTGACCCTCAGGAGCATCCTGTCCTGATGTCACCTCAGCTCCTTGGAAACAGCCACGGCTCCAAGCCTTCTCTCGCTGGCTCTTAGGAGTTTCTTTAAAAAGGAAATCCACCCTCCATTTGTCTCTTAAGGAACAGGGCTGAGAGAAGTCATTGGGCTGTGCCACCCACTCAGATTACACTCAGGGAGTTTGCTGGGTTTGGGAAAAGGCTTCACAAGTTACTTAGTTAAGTGTGAATTCAGATCTCAGGTCCCCCTGCACCTTTCAATCCCTCTTGGTTTGCTTCTGTGGGGAGTGCAGCTTCCAAACTGAACCAGCTTTGGAGGGAGACTTGGGGAGATCCTGGATGGGACTGCTGATGGTGAAGGTCCCTGATCTGCTTTGTGGCAGGCGCCTGGGTGACATGCCCCATGAAAGGGCCACTCAGTGGGGAAGACTCTGAATGCAGACTTGGCTCCAGCGTGAGCTGGGAGTGCAGTATCACAGGCTGCCATGTGCTGCAGGCTGGCTCTGAGCTCCGTGGGGATGCAGTGACACCCACTGGTGTCAGACGGATAGTCCCACCAGCCAGCCTTTTCTCTGGCGTGGACACAGTAGGTATGTCCCCAGAGACAAATCCCATGTCGTTCTCCTCTAGTCTGGTCTCCGAGACCTCACTCCAGTTGGTGTCAATCATCTGTGATGTCGATTGCTCACCCCCTTCCTTGAACCCCCTTCCTCCTATGCCAGGGTTCCATGGTGTCTTTAGGAATGTTTACTTATTTGAACTGTAGAATGTTGCCACAGTTGTTGTTAGATACATTTGATTTCACTACAGCCCATTGCAACCCTACGAGTAACAGATCAAAACCTTGCCGTCTCCTGATGCTTCTTCATGATCTCTGCTGTACTCACACCGTTGTCACAGTCACTTTGTCAATCCATCTCCCCGTGGGTCTTCCTGTCACTGACCCGCCGCTGTTTACAGTGTGACGTCTTCTTCCAGGAACTGGCATTTCTGGAAAATGTTTCCAAACTATAGGAGATGAAATTTCGCCTTCTTTGCCTCTAAAGAGTATTCTGGCTGTTCCGTGTAATAAAAATAGTTCTAAATGACTTAAATGTAATATTCTTTAGATGATAGGAACACTAACGAAATTGTTTGGGAAAATCTTTCTAAGTTGAATTATACTATTATTCATTTGCATATTATGCATAAGTACCTTTCTCTTTCCTTTCCTCTCGTTCTCCTTTTCCTTTAATTACTATTTTAGTGTCAAGTGAGTTATTGCTGTAGGCGCACAGAAAGCTACAAGCTCCACTATTGTAGCAAAAACACCAGAAAATTTGATGAAACCAGCAAAAATAAAAACACTAGCAGTAACTGAAACAGCAGCCGGTGCAGACTTAACCACATGGCTTGAAGCATTGTTGTAATTGGTTTAAAATGACAGCTCTGACCAAAGTGCTTTCACCTCAATGCAACTCATTGCCATCAAGTCAGAAGCGACTCACAACCGGCCCTCCAGCAGGTTTCTGGAGGCTGTGATGTGAGCAAGAGAAGGTTATCCATCTTTCACCAGCAAAGCAGCTGGTGGATTCAAACTACCTGCCTTTGGATTGGCATTACAACTCCTTACCCACTAGACAACCTGAGCTTGTCAGGAGTACATTGTTCTTGTTGTGGTTGCTGTTAGGTGCTGTCAGGTACGACTGTTAGTGAAGATCTGAACCCTGTTCTATCCTGTGCCATCCTCACACTTGCCGACACACAAGAGCCCACTGCGGTAGTCACCATATCAGTCCACCAGGTTTGGAGTCTTCCTCTCCTTCGCTGACCCTCCACCCTTCCCAGCATCATGTCCATCTCCAAGGAATAGCCCCTCGTAGCCACATGCCCAAAGTGTGTGAGATGAAGTCTCATAATTCTTGCCTCCAAAGAGCTCTCTGGCTCCACCCTTTTCAAGACATACCTACTTGTTCTCTTAGACATCCATGGGTGATGCTCAGTGCTCTTCTCCAACACCACAGCTCAAAAGTGTCAATTCTTATTTCCGTCATCCTTATTGGTTGTCCAGCTCTCAGATGCATCGCAAAGCAATCGGAAAGACTATGGCCTGGACCGGATGCACCTTAGTCCTCAAACTGACATCATCACTCTTCAATAATTTGGAGAGGTGTCCCTATCTGCAGATTTTCCTAATGTAATACATCCCTTTATTTCCTGATTGCTGGTACCAAGGGTGTTAATTGTGGATCCAAGCAAGACGAAGCTGTTGACAGTTTCAAACCCCTCTCCATCCATCATGATGTTACCTATGGGTCCAGTGGTAAGAATCTCTGTTTACTTTATTTGGAAAGTAAATAACATAGTTTTATCCTTGTGGTTGTACTGATAGATGTAATAAAAATGTCTTTGTTGTTCTAAATCAAGCTCAAGCTTAGACTCACTTCTCTCCAGTTATTACTGATTTGTAGCGAACCACCATTGGGTTTATGAAGCTGTAAATCTTAGTGGGAGGAGATTGATCTTCTTCCTCCCATAAGGCACTGGTGGCTTATTTGAACTGTAAAACTCTCAAGGCCTTTTCAAGTTAGGACTCAGTGCTATGGACAACAACAGAGCTCCTATTACTAGAACTCTGTGGTTGTTGTTGTTATGTGTCGTCGGGTCGCTTGTGACTCATAGCGCCCCTATGTACAACAGCCCTAAACCCTGCTCTATCCTGTGCCAATCACCCTGCCTCTGACACACCCATCCCGATTACCCCAGTCACTGAATCAATCCACCTCATAGAGGACCTTCCCCTCCTGCGCTGTCACTCCACTCTACCCAGCATGATGTCCCTCTCTAAAGACCTGTCTCTCCTTACAACATGTCCAAAGTATGTCAGACGAAGTCCCAGAATCCTTGTCTCCAAGGAGCAGCCTGGTTTAACCCTCTCTAGGATCAATCTATTTGTTTTCTTGGCAGTCCATGATACATTCAATACTCTTCTCCAGCACCACAGCTCAAAGGCGTCAATTCTCCTTCTATCCTCCCTAGTCATTGTCCAACTCTCTGATGCATAACAAGTGATTGCAAAAACCATGGCCTGTATCAGGCGCACCTTAGTCTCCAGAGAGACACCGTTGCTCTTGAGTACTTTAGAGTAGGAATATTTTTATTTTAAGAATGTCTGCTAAAATATTGTGCAAGGTTGCATTTTATTGTAGATAAGGTGGTTATAAATAAGAGCCAACTTGATGTCACCCAACAACAATAACCACAACAAAACCCCTCATGGACAGTGTTTTGTGTCACCCCCTCTACCAGTACTACCCAGTGTGATCTGAACCCCTGAAGTCCCTCTAGTGTCTGGGGACTCTGAGTTCTACTAAAAGATACATTCTGTTGTTGTGTAGATGGCTGTAATGTCAGGCAGCCAGCCAGCAAAGGACAGTCTTAAGTCTGAAAATTTCCCTTTCCTTCTTAAAGAGCTAACTCTTCAGCAGGTAGGTTGACGCTTGGGATGCTAATGCCTATCTTCATCCTCAGAGAAATTTATCCAATTATAACTCGACGGCTTGACAGCATGATTGTGGGCAAGTTGTTGTCGGGTATCCTCAAGTCAACTTTCATGCATAGACAATGAATCAAAAGTCTGTCCTACCTTGCACGTCCCCACAGTCTCTGCCATACTCAGGGGCATTGTTGCAGTCACTGTGTCAATTCACGCCGTTGAAGATCTTCCTCTCTTTTGTTGACCTGCTGTCTAAGCATGATATCCTTGACCAGGGATTGAACCCTTCTGATAACATTCTCAAAGAACGTGAGACAAAGTCTCATCATCCTTGTTTCTAAGGTGCACTCTGGCTACATTTCTTCCTAGACAGTTGTGTTGTTTGTTGCTGTGTTGTGTTTGTTTGTTTTTGGCAGTCCATGGTACATTCAATAACCTTTGTCAATATCACAATTTAAAGACATTCATTCTGCCTAGTGGCAAGAAGCTGCACTGCAATCCCAGAGGTATGCAGTTCAAATCCACCAGATGCTCTGCGGGAGAAGGAGGGACAATCTCCTCCTGTACCAGTCAGATCTGATTTGATGGTATACACAAAAAAAATAATAAAATTTGAAAAAAAAAGAAAGAAGACATTCATTCTTTGCTCTTCCTTATTCATGATCCAGCTGTCACATGCCTACAAAGAAACTGAAAATATCATGGTCTAGATCGGGCAAACCTTAATCTTCCGACGGACATTCTCTCTTCTTAACTCTTTGACACAGTCCTTTACAGATGTGCCCGATGCAACATGTCTTTTGATTTCTTGACTACCGCTTCCATGGGTGGTGATGGTGGATCTAAGTAAAAGGAAAACACTGTCAATTTCAGGTTTTTTCCCTCTAACTATCATGGTATTTGTCTCTTCATCTAGTGTTTGAGAGTTGTGGGGTTTTGTTTGTTTGTTTGTTTGTCTCGCTTTTGCTGTCTATTCCTCTGATGCTAACTCAGTGCAGCTGTGTCCAGGTCAACGTGATGCACACTCTGTACTTGTCCAGCACTTTCCTCATGAGGATCTTTGTCTTCCTCCGAGGTGGTCGGACTGGGTTTCGGCACATCCTTTGAAAGTCTGCCTTTAGGAAGACAGCAGCTAATTTTGTTTCTGTGAGTCATTTCCTCGATGTCACATCATAACTGTGATAAAGATAATTACATCCTAGTGTCTAAAAGCAATTATGTGCTTGGTTGAGCATATACATGTTGTTTGGTCCTTGTGTATTTTTATTTTCCTCACATTTCCGTGCACTCTTAACCGTATGCTCTCAGAAGAGTGGAGGGATTGAGGGCACTGAAATGGAGTTGTTCTCCCATTTCGATATCTACGTATGTCTCTAAAAGACCATACAAAGGTATTTTTACTTACTCTTCTAAGTCTTGATAGAACTAAGCCTAAGAGGAAGTAATAGGCAACAAGGGGCCTGTTCCTAGTTTTGTTGACAGGGTAAGAGAGATGGTTACTGAACTCGGTCTCAGGAAGGATATTGTCTGTACTAAATAAAAAAAGGGTAATAATTTTTATGGCAGCTTCTGGGATTTGGGCTAGAGGAAAGAAAGCTTTCACAATATGTGCAGAGACGTGATAAACAGAAACAAAGATTTCATGTTGGGAAGTTCTGAAGCTTCTAGAAAGGGCTGGGGTATCATGCCTGCCTATCTCTAAATCACGTTCCCTTGTGTCAGACCAGTCTTAGGGAGACCCATGCGTGTTAGAGGATAATCGGCTGTGCACCAGGGAGTTTTCAGTGGCTGACTTTGCAGGGTCATCCGGTTGAATTTGGAGTTGACTCCATGGCAACTGGTTTCCTGTTTGAACCAGGTAAGGGAAAACCACCATCAGCTACCTGCTTTGAAACACGTGGCACAGGCCAAACAATACAGCTATTTTCTCTATCATGATATAAAGGGCCCTTGAAAAATCACTGTTGCAAAAAAAAAAAATAATCAATGGGAGAAGTACTTTATTTTGAAAGTTTACTAAGCAGATTGAGTTTTCCTGTAACCATCCAAACACATTGTGTTCTATAACCTTAATTGCAATATCCACAATGTAATTCACTCTATTCCTACTTCTTTGCTTTCGTTCTTGTCTCCATTTACCCTTCTGCCCACATTTTCATGGGAAGAGATGTCAGTTCTGACCCTAAGACATTTTTCTTGAGTTCCACTTTCATGCCCATATTCTTCTAGGTTTCTTATTCTATATTTGAAATACTGACAAGCCGTGAATATGTGTGTTTGTGCCAAATTCATCGTAATGCATAGCTCTTGAACAGAATGTTTTGTTTAACTGGATATTTTTTTTCATGTAAGAGTTGCTGGTCTTAGATTGTGATTGCTATTCATTGCCATCGAGTCCCCTCCGACTCAGGACAACCTTATATGTGCAAGGAGGACTGTGATGTAGGAATTTTAAGCCTGTGATATTTCAAAAGCAAAGCATCAAAGCTTTATGCCAAAGTGCCTCTGGGTCATTTTGAACTGCTGCTCTTGTGAGTCGTATTCAAGTGCTTAAGCATTGGGCCACCCAGGGACCAAGTGCTCAGATTCAGGGATATGAAAAATCGTGGCCTGAAATGGCCCATCTGAGAAATCAAGCCCCATTGGAGTCCAGCCAATTCCAACTCATCATGACCCTGAAGGACCGAGTAGAACTGCTTCCGAAGACTTCCAAGATTATCGTCATTATGGAGGTATAAGGCTACATCCTTCATTAAGTGGATTCAGACTGCTGACTTTTTGGTTATCGGCCAGGTCCTTAATCTCCACGACACCCAGGCTCCTTGAAATGGACCATACATAATATGAAAAGCTGAATGGGAACGTGGCAAAATTCGTGCCCTTGGGTTCCCTCAGTAGATGGTGGGGTGATATTTCTTGATCCATTACCTGTGAGTGAAATGTATTCTCTCTGTCCTTGGCTGGATAGTTCAGTGATGGAACAGTGATTTGTTCCTAAGGGTATTTAGGAAAAATAAATAAAAATTCACGGTCAAATGAAACGATATGTTGCCTTTTTTAAAAAACATATGTGTTCTGTCCTGAACATCACAAAATGTGTTGGGTGGGAGATGTGTGTGTGTGTGTGTGTGTGTTAGAGAGAGAGAGAGAAAGAAGGAGGGAGAGAGAAGAGGAAGGAGGGAGAGAGAGGGGAGGAAAAGACAAAGAGAAGGAGAGAGAGAGAGAGAGAGAAAGAGAAGGAGAGAGAGAAAGAGAAGGAGGGAGAGAGAAAGAGGAGGGAGAGAGAAGAGAGAGAAGAATTTTTCTCCATATTTCAAGCTATTATCTCTTAGCTTTTTATAACAATTATTGTTGTTGTTATATGCTGTCAAGTAGACTGTATCTCATAGCAAACCTATGCAGAAGAACTCTGAACCCTGTGTGTCAACTCAAGGTAACAGTGTTGGTGGTGGTGGTGGTGGTGGTGTGTGCCATCGAGTGTCCTGCGATTCACAGCAACCCTAAGTACCACAGCCCTAAACTCTACTCTTATCCTGTGTCAATCTTCTTGTCTATGACACACTCACTCGCATTACCCTGTCACTGAATCAATCCATGTCATCGAGGGTCTTCCTCCCCCTTATGATATTTGGATTTGAATTCTTTTCCCTAGTATATTATGTTTTCATTTGTGTGAAACTTTCCAAATCATACTGGCTTTTCATTTGATCATCTATTCACATTTTGTTTTATTATTACCCTGTAACTACAATTTCCTGGGATTATTTACACACTTTTTTTTTTTTTTAAAAAAAGACTAGTTTATTTACAAAATTCAAATACATCGTTTTCGAGAACAGATTCTTCCAAGTTCCCTCATCCCCCCTCCCATCAAATTGTAGAATTTCACACACATTTTTATGGCAACAAAGAGCAGATTGAGATAATGAATCAGTTACAATATCTGATCAACCTCTTATTGTATAGTCCCTTCTCCTTCACCCAGCTTGTCTCTTTCTTTTTAAGCTCCTCTCCCTTCTTTCTCATCCCTAGTAAGCTGGTAACCCAGGAGAGAGTCTGCATTCTTGTTAGTTGTCATTTGTCCTAATCCAGCTCACGGAGACCCCATGTCTTGTGTGCAGAACAGAACTGAGCTCCATCAACTCCTTACAGCTTGGACCTTTTGACTTATCACCAGACTTATCAAGCACCTCTGGACGAGTTCAGTTGCTCAGCCTTCCTCCTGGGGGTCCAGCACTTTAAAGCTTTGTGTCGGCCAGGGATCACTCTAAACAGATAATACAAATATACCTATTTCATTTAAATCTTGTAAAGCTCTTTTCTAGTTGACTGAAATAACCTTGACTCAAATTAGGAAGGTTCTAGAAATGGCACTCTCCTTTCTGTCACTGTGGCTTCACCTGCGTGTGTTTTCAGGCTCCATTCCAACCTCTTCCCTTAAGTCCATTTACCGCACATCGTTCCACTAGAGGGTCACAAATGTGTCCACCTGTCCAATAACTCTGTTGCTTGACTTTTTTCTGTCACAACTTTCTATCAGCTTCCGCTCACTACTACCTATTTCTGGGACAATTTGAGTCATCATTCGGGGCTGCCAATTATCTGGAGAGAAATGCTGCTCTCTAATTATGTGGCCAATGCATAGAGGGTCATTAAGCCGTGCTGCTATGCAAAGCCACAATAATGAATAGTAAGCAAGCTTTCAAGCTCCCTGAGACAAGGTCCCTCCTGGCCTTGCTCATAAACATAGAAATAAGGACAAAAAGAAATGAATAAATGGTTGGCTGGATGGTATAAAACAAGAAAGGTCACCCGAGAGGTGAAAGATTATTGAGAATCTGCCCTTTTGGGGAGGGCACCTTCATTTTATTAACTTGTTGCTGGTATTTGAGTGAAGTTTACAGGGCAAATGGTCTTCATTCAGCACGATTCCTATGTGTTGTTTTATGGCCTTGACTACTATCTCTCATATTATAACAACACTCTTCTATGGGACATGCAGATAAATCTTAAAAAATATGTTTTCCAGGATGGGGAATGTTATTTTATCTCCATTTTCGAGATGGCAACAAGTGAGACT
Organism: Elephantulus edwardii; assembly: GCF_000299155.1. Classification (NCBI taxonomy): domain Eukaryota; kingdom Metazoa; phylum Chordata; class Mammalia; order Macroscelidea; family Macroscelididae; genus Elephantulus; species Elephantulus edwardii. The sequence goes on along the minus strand of NW_006399912.1, from coordinate 5,313,478 downwards.
CAGAGAAGGGTCAACAAATTTCTTGGACTCAGGCAGCCGATGAAGCCCTGAGCTGAGCTTCAGACCCACTCTTAGCTATCCCCTGAGCTCGCGCCCTTCAAAACATGCCAAGTCTAAAGCTGACACCTGAATAGAATTGGATTTGTACAAAAAGAGAATTTACAAACAGTGAGCAGAGCCACAGCCCCCTAGGCGTCTCATTTGGGCTTTTTGCTCTTCTCCCTCCAAGGTAATCATCTCGAAGACATGTCTCTGAAGTCTCGTAAATAATAGATTTGTTCTTGATGATGGATGTCAAAAGTAACCTGATTTTATCAGGAGGCCTCAAATGTTCCTTCAACCTCATTTGCTTTCCTCCCCTCTCCCCTCCCCTGCCCTCCATTGTATGCTTGTTGATGCCTGTCTCTCTCAGAGCAACAGCAAGGTAGATTTAGTTGATTGCTCAGAGCCTCCTGCATTGTCCAGGTATCAATGCCTAAGAAGCTTCCTTGCTTGGGGGCTCCTGGACCCAAGAAAGCTACGCTTTGCACAGTCTAGCTATGTTTTAGGGCCTCTTACCAAGATTATGTGCTTTCTTTACTTCTCTTTGGAACAACCCTTGCCATTTCCTCAGAACTGTTGTTGGACAATGAGTAAGGAAAATCAAAGAATCGATGCCACTGAATGAAGACGTGGGTGAAGAATGCTGAACAAATCGTGCACGGACTTACACAAGGGACAAAAACCCAATCTGTAACATGTATGGCTAAGCGCAATTGAAAACAGTGCATCTAAATTCCAAAATCCAAAATCAATCTTCACAATAGTCTGCGTGTTTCCTATTGCCAAAGGGGCCCATTAGAGTAGTGAGAGAAGATCTTCACCCTGAAACCTACAGCGTCCCTTTGCAGCAGGAAGTAGCTAAGAGAATACGCCATCCCCTTTCCCTTATGAATCAGAGTGAAGTGTCTCTCAGGGAGAAGTGATAGGGAAGGGCAAAGGACACACTGACAAAGGAGATTAATCAGAACTGGCTTTGAAAAGCACTGTGGCAATGGGACAATTAAAACAGACTTTCAAGGGGGGGGGAAGAGGAACGAACTGGGTGGGGGGAGGGTAGATAAAACAGTGCAACGGTGAATGAATGGAAACCCAAAATCTCTGTAAATGTTCATTAAAATTAATAAAATTTAAAAGATAGTATATAAAAAAACAAAAAACAAGCAAACAAAACAACCCAATCTGTCTAGATGGAGAGCCAAGATATTCCTTAGAAATAATGGGAAATTTAATCTCACTTCCTTTGGATGTGTTATCAGAAGGGACTCTTTGCCTAGAGAAGGGCATGAGGGTTGGTAAAGAGTCAGCCAAAAAGGAAGATCGATGGTTTGTCACAGCGGCTGCCAGTGATCTCGAGCCGTTGAGTAGATACCATCACGCAGAGCAGTGTGTGTCCGACCTTTTCAAGGCTTTCCAGGAGTCAGAACTGATTCCTCTCTGTTGTTGACAGTTGCCATCGTGTTGCCTTTGGCCACCATTAGTTTCATAGAAGCCGGTGGTGCTTGACTCTGAGTCATCTTCCTGATAGTTGGCATATGTGAATCCATTGTCACAAAGAAAGTGATCATGTGTTGGAGTCTTCCCGGGCTGTTGTAAGTGGCTCCTTCAATCAGTCACATTAGCAATTGTTTGGGGGAAGAAGCTTTGCCCTTTACTCCAGAGCTCAGCTTTCGGCCCTGATGATCCAAGTGAGGAAACAACAGCTGAGAGCTGACTGGGGACCGGCCCTTCCCTCGGAGAAGGCAGCCATCGATCTTTCCATTTTGGTCACGCTGCTTCTCCGTGAAAATGCTGTGGCCTCTGCAGACACAGGTCACCTATTTATTCCTCAGCTACAGGCACCCCCTCCCACCTCTGCCCAGCGTGGCTCATTAATGAGGAACTCTCAGCTGTGTTTTTGAAGGTCGCCTGGACCTAGATGATGGTTTTCCTGGAGACTCTCAAACTTTGTGGAAATTGGAGATATGTCCTAGATTCTCAGCTTTGGTGCTTTGTCCTACATAATTGATGATTATATATCTAACACAATCAGAGACATGGCAAGCTTTTCTTTTGCTCTAAGCATTCCTATAAGCCAGTGGTTCTCAGCGAAAGCAATTGTATCCTGAAGGGGACGTGTGGCAATATCTAGAAATGCTTTTGCTTGTCACATTGGTGTGTGGTAGGTAGAGGCCCCTCGACACCTATAAGGCACATAACAACACACTACGCACACACAATAAAGAATTTCCTATTGCCTTTAAGTCAATTCCAACTTGTAGTGACCTAATAGGGCTAGATTAAGGCTCCATAGGATTTCCAAACATAAATCTTCACGGGCACAGACTGCTGCTTCCCTCTCTAGCAGAGGTTGGTGTGCACGAACCATTCACCTATTAGTTAGCACTTGTGTATTCAACCACTGCACCAGCTGATATCCTTGACAATCAATTAAGAGACTCAAAATGTCTACAGCTCTGAAGTTGAGAATACTTGCTTATAAGCTATAATGAAATACACCCACATTTAATAATAAGACACATTTTCTTGCTGTAAAAGTTTGTAAGAGTTTTTATAACCTTGACATTGAAGTGAATTAACTCTGAAAAACTCATTTAATTTATGATTGGCTCGGATTTCTCAGCAATTGCTGCATCAACTTGGAAATTCTTGTAAAAGGGAAAAAACAGTGTACCACTTGTCTTCCAATGTAATGGGGCATGTATGAATACTAAATTTAACAATTAATGATCCTGACAGAATGTTGCATTTTGGAGACACATAATTAAGCAGTTATTAATTTTCATTTTGCTCTTTGAAATCATCAGAGCCAGTACTATTTTCCCCTCAATATTTAAGTATTTGGGGAGCCTGTGAAATCCAAAAACCCTGACACAGTCTATATAATGTGTGAGTAAAGCGTCCTTGATTTGTTTATGCGCCCTGTCCCTCCTCCCTCATTTCAGAAGCTCATTTCCATCAAATTGGAACAGACTCATTGATGACTCTCTGTTGGGTTTCCAAGGCTGTAAATCACATGGGAGGAGACTGCTCCCCTCTCTCCTGCAGGGTCGCTGTCAGCTGATTAGAAGTGTCAGTGAGGCACATCTTTGGGTTCTCAGTGCATTTCCCAAAGGCCTACACCACCAGAGTGCCTCCCTCCCCCCCCCCGGCCCCCCCCCACATCAAGTAAGACTCGCAAACCCTCTTGATTAAAGTTGGTGTGCTTAACCTCATTTGCCTACTTGTCAGCAGTAATCTCCCCTTCTACACATCTCTCACTGTTTCAGGATGTCTCTAAAGAGACGACGCACATGAACCTTCAAACTAGTCTCCAGACCAGCATCACTACCGGAAGTTTCTCTTTGACGACAGTGTGACCATTTCTGAAGTTCCAAGGTGGCAGAGTTAACCAGTCTGGCTGCTGGTAGGAAGGTTGGAAGTAAAACTTAGCGACTTCTGTCTAGGGATCTACTTTTGAAAAGATCTATGTACCTTGGAAATATCAGAGTAAAAAGATCAGTTTTACTCAGACACACTTGAGATCAGTGAATCGAAGGCAACTAGTTGCTGGTGACCATTTCTACTGTACCTTCTTTGTATTTGTGGTAGAGTCAAGTCAGCTTTCCTGCAGTGTCTTGAAGGATCTGTCCTCTGTTCTCTAGCCTTGTTTCAAGCCCTTCTACTCCACTAACTAGATGGTCTTCTAATCTGCCCAACCACATCAAGTTAGAGCATTTTCAACCTGTTCCTCAGTGTGTAACTTTCTGCCCTACCTACTCAATCTCCTTCCCAAGCAATGCCTCGCCATACTTCCTTCTTTACATTCCGACACAAATGTTGCCTCTTCTCAGACGTACTCAACCCCACGCTAAATCAGATCTCTCAAATATGCCTATGGAAATACCATGTAACTACAATTTGTATGCTTTATGGTTTTACCAATGACTAGTTCTGCTGTATGTGATGTATTACCCAAGGAAAAACAAATCTGTCTTGGAGAAAGGCTAGACAGAATAATTGGACTTTGGCTTGTGTACTCTGGACATATTATTAGGAGGGAATTAATCTTTAGATAAAGAGGTGATGCTTGATAAAGTAATGGGTCAGTCAAAAGGAAGACCCTCAATGATAAGATTGACCCAGTGGCTATAGCAATGAGCTCAAACATACCTGTAGTGAGGGTGGTACAAAACTAGGCAACATTTCATTCTGTGATTAAAAGGTCACCATGATTTGGAACCAACTAGACTACATTTATTTACTTATTTATTATTACAGTTTGGGTGGAAGCTTACAAAGCACATTTTTCCCCCCATTCAGCTGTTCACAAACATTTTCTTTTATAACATTAATTACAATGCCATGATCTTTTCCAGTAACTCCCCATTCATCTGAAAGCTAGACAGTGAATTAGGATGACAGGGAAAAAAATTGACACAGACAGCCAACATCTCTGTCTTGGAGGAAGTCCACCCAGGGTGTTCCACAGAGGCAAAAATGATGAAACTTTATCTCACATACTTTGGGCTTGTTGTCAAGAGGGACCAGTTCTTGGAAAAGGAAGTCATGCTAAGGAAGTTGGAGGATCAGAGAAAGATCCTCAAAGAGATGGATTAATATAGTGACTGTTACAATGGACTCAAGCATATTGGAGATCTTAAGGTTCTGGTAAGATCAAGGAAGGTTCAGATCTCTTGTTCATAGTGTTGCTTTTTGTCACAACTGACCCATGGCACCTAACAACCACCACCACAATATCTTTGCTCTTTCCCCTCTTCCTGTAATTCTAATTTTCGTTCATCCTATATCCTACCACTTCTTGACTTTAGGCTTCATTGGTATGCAAATGTTGCCCTTTTGACCTTATACGATTGGTTATTCTAAGGATTATGTGTGACCCTAGTTGTTATTATTCACCTATAATATGCATCAAAACTTGAAAACATTAAAAAAGGCCAGTTTTTTTTCTGGGAAAAAACCCCATGTTCCTTAGTTACCTGTTGGGCCTAACACAAAACTCAACTTAGTGGCTCAACTTATAGCCAGACAATAGTCTGTGTTTAAAAACAACATCAACATATCTGCCAGCCACCTGAAGGTCTCCATGTTATTATTAAACATAGCGTGTGATTTTCTATCCTATCTCCCATGCCCAGAAAAAGGCCTCATATTCAATGAAGAAATGAGAAATGTTGACTGCATGGATGAATGGACAAGTAAAGTACATGAATGAATGAAAATTACTTAAATGGACTTTTCAAAGCCATGTCATATTCAGTCTCTCAAGCCCATGCAGAATAGGAAAATAAATACAGAAGACTACAGAAGAAGTGATGTCTTTGAATTACAGTGTTGGTGAAAATGTTAATGATAGATGGACTACTAGATGAACCTTGCTCACTGAAAATGAGGAGAACTTGAAGCAATTACTGTAGAAGGTCAAAGACTGTACCCTTCGATATGTATTGCATCTCAACATCTAGAAAACAAAGATCTTTACCACTGGGCCCAAAAGCAGTATCATGATAGTTGGAGAAAATAGTGATTTGCGGATGATTTCATCTTGCTTGGATCCACAATCAACACCTGTGGCACCAGCAGTTAGGAAACCAAAAGACAAGTTGCACTGGGAAAATCTGCTGTCAAGGATCTTGCCAGAGTGCTAAAGAGCAACAATGTTAGTTTAGAGACTAAGGTGTGCCTGATCCAGGACATAGACTTCTCAGTTGCTTTCTATGCATCTGAAGGCTGGACACTGAGTAAGAATGACAGAAGAAGAATCAATGTCTTTGAGTCATGCTGCTGGAGAAGAGTATTGAACATATGCCATAAGGTCTACCAGGAAAACAAATAGATGTGTCCTGGAGAGAGTGAAACCAATTTGCTCCTTGGAAACAAGGATTGGAAACTCCATCTCACATATTTTGGGCATGTTGCCAGGAGGGACCAATCCCTGGAGAAAGACTTCACGCTTGGAAAGGTAGATAGTCTAGTCAGTACAGAAGGGGAAGACGCTGGATGAGATTGATTGACACAGTGACTGTAGCAATGGAGTCAGGTGTATCTGAGCTGGTGAGATGGAGTGGGAAAGGTCAAGGTTCAGAGCCATCGTTGATAGGGTTGCTATGAGTCATAGTCGACTCTGTGACATATAACAACACCTAAAAGAAAAAACATACCTGTCTTGGAGGAAGGATAGCCAGAATAGTCTTGATAAGTGAGGGTGCTTATACTTTGCCTTATGTGTTTGAACTTGTTGTTAGGAAGGCTCAGACCCTGGAAAAGGACATTGTTCTTGGTAAAAGAGAGGGTCAATGAAAAAAGAGGAAGACCATCAAAGAGATGGGTTACACGGCGGCTGAAATAGTAACACAGCAACACGTTTGAAGATGGCATAGAGTTTGCATATGTTATATATAGGATCACTATGAGTATAACCTTCTTTCTTTGACCCCCCACCTTTTCCAGCATGAGAAAATTCTCAATGAGATGGATTGACCCAGTGAATGTAACAGTAGATTCAAGCATATTCGAGAGTATGAAGACAGCACAGGATAGGACAACCATCTGTTGATCATAGGGTTTCTATGAGTCTTAGTTGACTCAATGGCACCTAACAATAGCAACAACATGAGCTGTAGCTGCCTACAGAGTTTCACCTAACGATAAAACAACTAGGGAAGGAATGTTAATCTACTCAGACTTGAGTGACCTACGGTAATGATCCTGAATTTTAAAAGCATGGAGAAAATATTTTTTAAAAATATGATGGTATGCTAGACCCATCTCAGATATATGCAATGTTAATATATAATAAATAATAGTTGTTATTATTATTATTATTATTAATAGGCATTATTAAAAGATTTCCAGGTTTATCTGAAACTCAGCCAGGGTTGGAGCTCCTAAGTCTTGATGGCAGACTGTGATGTTTAAAACTGTGTATGTCGACTTAAAGTCTCATAAAGATGGTGCCACCTTCTAGCTGCTGATAGAAAAAGAACATAGAGGGACTTTATTCACGATAAACTGGTAAACATCTCTGTTGAACGTACCCATTTCATTTTCACATTTGTGATTCACCCTTTCTTTTGAATCTTTAAGATTCCCATGGCTGTTTTTTCTTTAGATACGTTAAAGGTGATCAAATTGTAAGAGTTTGGAACTATTCTTTCTCATCTGAAATATTAATTTGCGATCCATACTGGTTTGCATTTTAAACTGAAGACCAACAGCAGATTTATTGAGTTGCTCTTGGTTGCAAATGACACAATGTAGTACTGTAATAAGCTAATAAATAGATTGATTCCATTTCTGTGGCTAAAAGCTAGAGAAAGAGCCAGATCTAGGAGCTCAAGCAAGGACATCAGGATTTAGTCTTTGTCTCCTCTCTTCTTTTCATTTCCTTTTCCTCCTGCAAAATTTCCTCATGGTCTCCTGCTTCTCTTCTTCACCTTCATCCTTATTCTCATCCTCTCGCTTCCTTTTCCTGTTTCTTCTCTCTCTTTGTTCCCATTTTCACTCCCTTTGAGAGACTCGAATCACAGGGAGAGTCTCCCCACAAGATGGTAGGTGGCTCCCCAAAACACCAGGCATCCTTCACTCAGGAGAACAAGGAACTGTGAATATCTTCTCTCTCAAGTCATTCTAACAGTGGTCACAGCAATAGCACTGGTTGGTTCTGGAATGAATCAGTTGCTCTGATCAGGGGAATTCTGTGCTCTAATGGGCCGCCTTGAGACATCCTTCCTACCTTAGATGTTGAGTTGCCTTTGCCTGATTCATACTGTTGATCTGAGCCTGGAAAGGAGTGGAGACATCAAAGAAATGGACAAAATACATGGAATGACACCAAGATAAAAAAAAAAAAAAAATACAAGCAAATATCCACTCCTTAAACAATCTCATTGCCAGGTTTTTGGGGAGCCTCTCACACAAGGCCCCTTGTCTGGACAACATTGAGTCAATGGAGGAAATAACCAGAGCTTTATTAGCTTCCATTTTACATTTTATTGCTTTCCTCCAAGTAATTGTGGTGGGAGAGAGCATCTTGTTACCTGTCTGCTACCTAATTGGATTCTCTCCATTCTCTGTAACTCTTAGTTCTTTCCTCTCTGGCTGATTTTGTCAAGGTAACTAGGCATTTTAAATCACAGTGTAATTTCTCCTAGCTCAGAAAACTGAACCGAAGTAGTAACTTTTAATAGGTCAATTACATTATTTTTCAGCAGCCTTGCTGCAGCCTAATGAAACGGCAGTTTAATTAGGTTGGTGTGATGCCAAAATAAATGTTTCATTCCCAGCTTGTTTTATTTACTCATTGAAAAGTAGGGGGATCTGCAAATAATAGGATTGGAAAATGTTAGAGGCTAATCCGTTTGGCTGCACTTGTTTGCAGAGAAAGGCGATGTTATCATGGCCAGTCCCGTTTCATAAAGGGGAAGACTGGGGGAAAAAAAGAATACAAATTTTTAAAAATGAGTAGTAATAATACTAGTTTCCAACCTTGGCATTCTTGAGTCAAAGATGCTCCTAAATAAAGAAATAACTTCATCCTAAACTATGAAAGACCATTCGGAAGAAAATACAACTCTAGCAGAGTCTCCTAACAGATTTTGTGCTCCTACTGGGTGGGAGGCATGGTGCCCAGCGTAATCACATCGATTTTCTCAGTAAGCCATGACAACCGTCTTGTGAAAAGGAGTTTTAGGGCCCAGAAAAGGTGGCATTCTGAGAGTGATGATAGCACGTGTTTATTATTCTAAACTCAGAGAGACAGGGAGACAAGGATAGCAGGCAGACTTATTAGGGTGTTTTCCTTCCTTTTCCCTTTTAAAATGCAACACCACCAAGCATCTCTCAGTCACTGTCAGTCACTGCCTCACTGCCTGAAGGTGGAAATTATCACCCCTGCACTGCGGCCTTAGAAATAAGGCTGGTGAGACTTCATCTCACCCATACGTTGGGCATGCTATCAGGAGGGACCCGTTATCAGGAGAAGGACGTGCTACTCAGGAGAACAGAGGATCAATAAATGAGAGGACAATCTTCAGTGAGATGAATCGACAGGATTTCTGCAACAATGGGCTTGAGCACAGATGAAATTAGGAGGACAGTGCACGTTTGGGCTTTGTTGTACACAGAGTAGGAGTGGACTCTATGGCTTTTAACAACACCACTATGGAGGCCGTCCTGGCTGAAATCACTCTTGCACTGATCAGTGAGAGACTGGTTGAAGCCAGAATGGTTCTGTCTGCACCTCTGGCTGATCTGAGTATCTGAGTCTAGGAAACTATGCGTTTCTGAGTCTAGGGTGTAAGTTAAGGAAGCAGATGATGAGGATGTTTGATAATTTTCTTTTTCCTTCTGAGGCTAATATTTACGATCTGGGTTGAAAACAACCAATCATTTCCTTTGGTCTGGATTGTTGTTGTTTGCTTCTATTGAACCATCCCCTGAAACGATGTGACTCCATGCACAATGAAACAAAATCTATCTCCACAAAGGTTTGCAGATCCAACTATTGGTCCTCAGAGTTTTCTTTGGCTGAATTTTACAAGTAGGTTTCTGAGTTATTTCTCTTAGTTTATCTTAGTCTGGAAGCTCCTCTGAAACCAGGCGAGCAGGCCAGAAATAAACAAGTTCCAGCTGACAAATGGATGGTGGGCGCACATAAGGTGAATTGCTCAAGAGTTCAAACAGAATGATGGTAATTCTAAACCCTGAAATGCCCATGACCTTGCCATTTTGTCTTTCTGAAGATTAAGGAGAACCCAGTGTTGAATGTCAATTAAAAGTTCAAGTGACTATGATTCCCAAATAATAAAGACAGGGTGAGAGGCATGGTAAGCGTCACTCCTCAAAGACATTGAAATGCATGCCACTCTTCCTTGTGCTTTGATTACATATGGCATTCATAAGCTTCATCTCATCCGTTCTCTTGTGGAGAAGAAACAATTCCATCACAAGAATTTTTCCACTCTAGTGGATAGTTATTATCTGCCCAGTCAGAGAAGGGGACATTTATATGAAATAATAGGGATATTTTTTAAAAACCTTTTTCATTCCTATGTAGCTGTGTGAAATAATAGTGAGACATTAGGCATCTTCATTGTTCTCCTTTTTCTTAGTTGCTCTACAGTTGATTCTGACTCATGATGACCTCAACTAACGCAGTAGAACTTCTCCACAGAGTTGGTTTTGTTTTTTAAGCTTTTTTTAAAAATTGATTTTTAGTCTATCACTCATCTACATTGTGTTTTATAACATTAATTGTACTTGTAGAATACCATTGTTTTCATCTCCTTGAATCTTAGTTCTATCCTCCCTTTCCCTTCACACAGCCCATCAATGAGACTGTAATCTTTTTTGGAATATACAGGTCTTTCTCCCTAGGATAAACTGGGTGAGTTCGAACCACCTACCTCTTTGTTAGGACGCTTAACCGTTGGCCTATTGTGACTCCTTGGGTATTTTAACTGTGAGTGTCTGATGTGTGAAGCGCTACTTTCGCACAGTGAAAAATGTTGGCACCTTTCCTTCCTTGCTTGGCATTGATGTTTTGACTTTCTTTCCATTTTAATTCGAAGGTTGACATGTATCCCCTGTCTCTTTTGAATAGAATATAGATCCCCCACGTCACACTCAAAAGAAACCCTTCTCATCCCATTTTTCATCTTGACATGTTTGGGAGGCTCTTGCCTCCGTGACTTTGAGGGCTCTTTAATGGCCTGTGATGGGCTGTGTGAGGCTCTTCCACGTCTTTGATAATGCTGTGTTTGAGAGCTGGTTAGATCAAAGACACAAACAAACCCTTTCTCTTCGAGAATAATGCAGTAAAGCAATAGAGGGTGCTCAGAATGAGAAATTGTTGCTCCTGTGATCCCGTGTTTGTTTGCTGCAGTTCAAAGGAAACAAAAGGAGAAATATTCTCACTGGCCATCATTACAAACCTAACTTCCCAGGGGGAGAGAAAGGGAGAGAGAGAATTCCCAGATGCTCAGGCAATTGGGGTTATGTGCCACATGTTGTTGTTGTTGTTATGTGCCGTCGAGTCGTTTCCGACTCATAGTGACCCTATGCACAACAGCCCTAAACCCTGCTCTATCCTGCGCCAACCGCACCGCCTCTGACACACCCATCCCTATTACCCCAGTCACTGAATCAATCCATCTCATAGAGGGTCTTCCCCTCCTGCGTTGTCCCTCAACTCTCCCAAGCATGATGTCCCTCTCCAAGGACCCGTCCCTCCTGGCAACATGTCCAAAGTATGTCAGACGAAGCCCCAGAATCCTTGCCTCCAAGGAGTAGCTTGGTTTAATCCTCTCCAAGATAAATCTGTTTGTTTTCCTGGCAGTCCATGGTACATTCAGTACCCTTCTCCAGCACCATAGCTCAAAAGCATCCACTCTCCTTCTGGCCTCCCTAGTCATTGTCACATAGGAAAATTAAAAATTTTAGGGAATTTCTGTGAAGCATGGATATGTGAGTATTACAAGCATATCATGTAGTATAAATTATATGCGATTTTTCCTTTTCCAGTTAAGGTGTCCAGAGCTTTGAGAGAGCTCTAGTGGTATAATGGTTAAGCATTCAACTAACTGAAAAGTTGATAGTTCAATCTCAGATAGTAGCTGCATAAGGAAAAATACCTGGTAATATGTTCCCATTAAGATGATAGCCTAGATACTACATGAAGATACTTGCCAAGCAATGTTCATAGCAGCATTAGTCACAATAGCAAAGAGATGGAAACAACCTAAGTGCACATCAACAGATGATTAAATAAAGGAACTATGGTCTATTCACAACAATGGAGTACTATGCAGCATTGGAAAACAATGAAGAATTCATGAAATACTGCATAACATGCATGAATTTAAGAAGAGATTATACTGAGAGAAATGACTCAGTTACAAAAAGACAAATATTTTATTAAGCCACAATTACAAAAAGCTGAAGAAAGTTTAATAAAGAAATAGAATTATTCCAGCATAGTTACCAGGGACAGAAAGAGTGGAAGGGAATAACAATTAATAAATAGATGATAAATACTTATTAAGATGAGTGAAGAAAAGACAACATACAATTAATGAATAACCAGACATTGGGAGTATTATAAGTAATACTGTGTTGTTGTTAAGTGTTGTCAAATCATAGACAACTTAAAGAGACACTATCAATGAAAGGCTTGAACACTTGTATAACTTTCATTGTTTCTCCAAGTTCAGAGTTTCTGGAGGCAAGCTATTTCAGAGGGCAAGTTATTTCGGAAGTGGATGTCACTCCTGCTTCCAAGCCCATTTTAATTGGGAGCTCCAACAAACACTGTCCACCAAGGGGAATCATTATCATATTTGACACATCAGTGTCACAGTGTTTAGCATCACAGCAACCAGGAGTTCCCTCTGTACAGCAAATGGACAGACAAGTGCTATACCACTTAGAAGAAAGTTTGACCAAAAACAATACCACACCCGAGTTGTGTATGAGTAATTGCTTGAAAAGCTTTGTAAAGTTTCATTCAAATTCTTTATGGCAATATATAAAACAAGTAATTCCACACCAAATCCTCTCCTGTCAAGTGTATTTTGATTCACAGTGACCCTACAGGACAGAGCAGAACTGTCCCCAGAGAGGTGCTACTTGTTTGTTATGTGTCGTTAAGTCAGAACCTACTCGTCGCTGATCTTCCAGCAAGTTCACAGAGGCAGTAATTGAACAGGAGGTGATTGCCCATATTTCTCCTGCAGAGCAGTTGGTAGGTTCGAACCATGTACCATTGAGTTGCACTGCTTACTACTAGGCAATCAGAGAGGCAATTAAACAGGTACAAGGTGAATTTCGCAGTGCACATTTGAGTTTGACTTCAAATTTGTTACCTTTGTTTGATGAGGAGTCCAATGTTAAGAAGAAGGTGTTACTAATTCAGACATTTATAGTCAGGGTGATGCCTGGCAGATATAAACGTTAAGTGTGTGCAACATACAGTATCAGGAAAATCCAAATCTTCTAAGAGAAGCAGATGCAAGAGTCAACAATTTCCTTTAACAACTCACCTGGCAATCTCAGGGTGCATTTTATCATGCAGAGGTGCTGAGAGAAGAGTTAATTCCTAAGTTGACAGCTAAATGGTTTCAACCAGCCACACAAGTTAACTCAGTAGTCATGGCCCATGACAGGGTATTAATTCTCTGTATCCTTTACTTGTGGCATTCTTTTATACTTTGGACTAATCATAGTTCTTTATATTGGCAAGTAAAATACAACCAACTTTAACTGACTAAAGGTAAAAAAAAGACATACTGGCTCAGATATGAGAGACATCTGTATGTGTGGCTTGGTTCGGGGCAAAGTTTAATCAAGTATGATTGCCAGGAATCCATCTCCTTCCATAATGACATATATTTCCTTATCTTTGGTATTCTCAGGCGAACCTCTAGAAGTAGCCACATTGTTTCCAGAACTTTCAAACCTTTTCTCCTATGTTCTCAGGAGCCTGGTGACCAAAAGAGCATTCTTTGCAGTAGTTCAAGATAAGTGCTTCATAGACTTGCATCCCTCATCAGCCCAGGAATCCAGATGAGTCTCCCTCCCCCACTATACCCATATAAACACACTGTGTTATTGTTTGATATCCTCACATCTACTGAAACTTATAGCAAACCTATAAACAATAGGTTTAAAGAACCTTACCCTATTCTGTATCATCCCACCATCTCTGGTATGCGGGAGCCCATTGGTACAAGACACTGTATCAGTCCACCTTAAGAGGGTCTTCCTCACTTTTGCTGACCTTTCTCCAAGGACTGATTAGTGAAAGTGAAGAAAGAGAGAGTGAGATGAAGTTTCACCATTCTTGCCTCTGAGGAGCACACTGGTTGCACTTACTTCCAGACAGATTTGTGTATTCTTTTGATATTCAACAGCATATTTAATGCTCTTCGCCAACACCACAACTCCATGGCATCACTTCTTCTTCCATCTTCCTTTTTCACTGCTCAACTTTCAGATGCATAGGAAATAATTGAAGAGACCATGCTTGGGTCAGGTGCACCTTCATCTCTAAAGTGATATCCTTGCTCTAGGAATTTGGAGAGATCCTTGACAACAGATTTCCCCCCCCCCAAAAACAACTCTTCTTTTGAAGAATTTTCCCAATGTAAACTGTACTTTTATTACCATAGGTGTTGATTCAAGTAAAAGGAAATACTTGATAATTTCCATCTTTTCTATGTCTATCATAAGTGGCCCAGTGGTCCAGTGGTGAAGACTTCTCTTGATGTTTGAGATACAATCCATATTGAAGGCTGTGGTCTTTGATGTTCTGCAGCAGGTGCTGAAGGAATCTTACTACTAGAGGAAAGAGCTTTGATGGTGCAATGATTAAATGCTCAGCTATTAAGTGAAAAGTTGACAGAGACACTGCCTCCTTTTCTTTTTTTTTTTCTTCCTCCTTTTCTTCCACCTCTCCTTGCTATCAAGTCAGTTCCAACTCATAGCTGACCCTCCAGCAGCTTTCTGAAGCGATATATCACAGGGGAGAAGACTGCCTGTCTTTCTTCCTAAGAACAACTCAAAAGATGCAAACTGTGCAAGCCTCTCAGTTTTTATGTTGGCAGCACAGCTTTTCATAAACGATGCCAGAGGCACTTGGTTTATGTAAATAGAGCAGTCTGTAAGCAGAGTCTTAACTCCAGGTTGCCAGTCAGTCTTTGCAAAGTTGCGGTTCCTCCATTCTTGATGCTGACCTAAACATATACCATAAAGAAGAGATTCCTTTTATCTAATGTCTGGCCGTCTCAGAATATCACAAAAGATCATTTTTGCTTTAGTCAACAGGCCCAAGATGAGATCGCTTTTACCCTACAAGCCTTGACACGCATCATTATTGACAAGCCTTTGCGATGATCCCTCAGATACAGCCATGCTTGAGAAACAGTTTTACCATTACATTACCAGAAAGACCTTTCCTGCCACCGTCTTGTGGCCTTCCTGTGGTAAGCTAAGTGACGTTTACCATTCAGCAATCACGCCATCCCACTTATGTGGTGTGCAACTTCAGAAACCAAACCAACAAAACTCCTCCCATGAGTGGGAACTGACAGGTGGAAATCTATCAGATTTCTGAGGCTGTAAAGCTTAAGGGGCGTGATTGTCCATCCTTCTGTCCAGAGCATTTAAAGGATTTGAACTCCCTTTGGTATGCAGCTATCCTGGTCAAATTCCAACATTCTAGATATCATGTTTCTGACATCCCCAATAAAGTCAGTCGTGAATTTTGTGTTTTCATTCTTGCTCCAACTACGTAAAAAATACATCTCCTTCGTCGTCTAGTGGAGCAACCGTCTTTACTCTGCGAATAGGGGCGTCTTCCCTGTTGGGACCTTCCCTGTTGCTCAATAAACCACCTTTGCCTTTACTTTCAACAGACTATTTGAGATTGCTCTAGGGCACCACCCAGCGGCTCCACTGGAGAAAAGGCCTCGTGCTCTGCTTCTGTTGAGACTGCTGCCTAGAAAAATACCACTGGGCAGCTGTAATCATTTAATGGGAGAAAGATGAGTGTCCTCTTCCTGCGTGATTTCCTGCCTCTGAAAGCCAGCTGAAGGGTCAGCTCTGAGTCGGATCCAGCTCTGAGTCGGATCCAGCTCGACAGTACTTAACAACAACAGTCTGTGTTACAGGGTCGTTAGAGGCTGGGATCGCTTTGAACACTCTGGTGGCACGCTGTGTCGTTAATCAAATAGCCGCTCTTCTCTGCTGATTTGAATCCACTCGTGGCTCTGAGGCAAAGGATGACAGGTGCCTCCAGAAACTCGGAGAGAAGTCAGCATGAGTCTAAATGGATTTGATGGCAGTGAACAGAGGCAGCACCAACAATGACTCTCGACAGTGACACTAAGTATGCTGAACACGTGAAAACAATCCTCAAAAACTCACGGCTGTCAAGTCAGAACCGACTGATGGCTGGCCCTTCGGTGGGTTTTCAGACGCTGTAAATTGCACAGGAGGAAATGACCCATCTTTCTCATAAGGAGCAGCTAGTGGATTTGAACCACTCGCCTTTGTGTTGGTGGCACAATTCCTTGTCTCCAAGCCAGTACAGTTCCCTCTTATAGCTATATTGTGGTTGTTGTGTGCCATCGAGTCAGAATCCACCCATAGTTGACCCTCCAGCAGGTTCTCAGAGGCAGTAAATCACGTGGGAAGAGATAGCTCATCCTTCTCAAGCAGAATAGTGGGGGCATTCATACTGTTTGCCTTTGGGATTGCAGCGCACCTCCTTACCACTAGACCACTAGAGCCCCCTCTATATCCATATTCATAGCCATAGTGACATCAATACCTGTATCTACCATGGTAGAAAGATGGGCAATTTCCTACCATGTGATTCACGGCCTCTGAAAATTTGCTGGAGGGTGAGCTGTGAGTTGGTTCCTACTCAACTGCATATAAGAACAATAACAACAACAACAACATATCTACTACATATTTGAAATTTGGCAGATACCACAAATACCTTATCCCTAAAGATTTTCCCCCCTTCTTGTGTACCGTCAAATGAAATCTGATTGGCACAGGAGAAGATTGCCCCTCCTTCAGTGGAGCATCTGGTGGATTTGAACCACGAACCTTTGGGTTTGCAGCACAGCTTCTTGCCATTGAGGCCACCAGAGCTTCCCACCCCTATACATTGTTATATGCATCTATTAAAAGCAAGGATAATTTCCTATAGAACTTCAGTACAGTAACTATTATTATGTTGGCACCAGACACAGTTTTTAAAGCATGTGCTGCATTTGATTGTCCTACTTCTTGAGACCCTTTTGATCTTGAAAAGCCCTCAGTCCCAATCACTTTTTCTAAATCTTTTATAATACTGGCACTTTTGAAAAGTCTTTGACTATATTCTTGTAGAATGTTTCAAAATCAGGCTTTATGAAATTGTTCTGTGAGTAGATTCTGTTTCATCATTTGGCAAGAATACTACGCAACTAGTTTTGACTATGATGTCCCAATGTGTCTTATCTGGAGGCAGTTTGTCATTGCTTTATACTGAGGTTGATCATTGGTTAACAGGATGACTGACAAATGACTTCAGTATAAACCAATTTGGTAATTAGCCCTAGACATGTGAACAAATCAAGTTCTGTTCTTAAAAACTACCCACTTAAGGCACAGTGTTACAGTTGTTTGTTGTTATGTGCCACTGAGTAGGAACCAACTCATAGCTGACCCTCCAGCAGGTTTGAGAGACCATAAGTTGTACAGGAGGTGATTGGCCATCTTTCTCATTCAAAGCATCTCGTGGATTTGAGCCACCTGCCTTTGGGTTGGCAACCCGATTTCTTACTTAGGCCAACTCTTTACTCCTTGGCCAGTTGCTGTTGTTATGTATCGTCAAGTCAGAACCAACTCACAGCTGACCCTCCAGCAGGTTTTCAGAGGCAGTAAAGTTGCACATGAGAGGATTGTCCATCTCTCTCCTGTGGAGCAAGCCGGCAGATTCAAGCCCCATGTCTTTGGGTTGGCAGCACAATTCCTTCCCACTAAGACACCAGAGCTCTCTTCCAGGCCCATAGCATCAGGTTATGAACAAGACTTGTAAAGTATGAGACACCTCTGTGGTGGGTGTTAGATGCCTTTGAATGGATTTTACTTCGTGGCACCTTCACGTGACAGAGTAGAGCCCACTCGGGCTCTCCTGGCTGTGTTCTTTTAAGGAAGTAGTTCTCCAGAATCTTTCTCCTGCAGAGTCACTGACGTCACTGTTTGTTGTCACTGTGACGCATAGTGACCCGATGAACAGCAGATCGAAACCTTGCCCGGAGTGTGATCAGACTGCCAACTTTTCATTCAGCAGCTGAGTAATTAACCATTTGCACAATCAGTGCTCCTTTGACGGACTTGAAGCTGATGCAATAGGCTTCTGTTTTTCTAAAATACTGGCGCATGCAGTGGCTTGTTACTGGATCACATTCTAACTCGTCCTGCCTGGCAAACATTTGCAAATATCTACATCCTGCAGTTGTTAACATCAAGTTCAGAAAAATGTAACCCCGAGAGTTAAGAAATTGATTAAGTGTTGGAGTCAGAATTTACACTTATCATGTCCAACATTTGAGTCTACGATCTGAACCATCTGTCTTCCACCACTGCCTACGAAGCGATTCTGATTCATAGCAACCTGACAGGACAGCGTAGAACTGCCCCATGGGGTCCTAGGCGGTAATTCACTGTGGAAGCAGACAGCTTCAGCAATCAGCCTTCCACTGCTTACCTCACTGCACGACCAGGGCTCCTTTCTTGACAGTGATAGTGGCCAGCGGTTGAGCTGTAATTCCAAAGGCTTGTGGTTCAAATCCACCAGCTGCTGCAGGTGAGAAGGATGAGCCGTCTTCTCTCATGCAATTTACTGCCTCTGAAAACCTGCTGGAGGGTCCGCTGTGGGCTGGTTCCAACTCGATGCACACAACAACAACAACAACAAACTTCACTCTGCCTGTGCCATGGTCTACTGGACCATCGTCTTTTAGAGAGTTACAGGAGGTTTCTTTATTTTACGATATTACATACATCCACCAACTCGGCATACTCTGTCCTTGTCCTGCACCATAAAACAAAATCTTGTCGATAATTCAGTCCTCCGGATACCCTTTGGGGATGACTAAGGGCAAGTTGAAGAAACAAGTATCTTCAGATCCCCCACTCCCTCTCCCTTTTCCAGAAGGATTCCTGTCATGCGTGCAAATACCCTCCGAACTCAGAGACAGAGTGGTCTCCAGCCAGGCACAATAAAGCCAATTTTGCCTCTTAAGCGAGGGAACTGCTTTGTGAAATAATCCTGTAGAACTCTCCACTAAATGAGTTACAAACTAGTCGCATGGGGCTTTCATTGAATTTACTCGCAAAAGCTCTAAAGGACAATTGTCTCTGAACCAGGTACATCAAATGCCGGCCTGCTACTGTGTAAAAGCATGGAATTCTACACCACCTACACACACAAAGAAAATTAGCTTTTGATTGAAAGGAAGCATTATTGGGAAACTCCAGGGGGCCGAAAAGAAACAAGAAGAATGAATGACACCTACAGGCAAATCCAATGGCTGAGGCCATTTGGCTAAAGACTTTTTTAGTCTGAAAGGGGAAGAAAAGTACAGTTTCTGGGGATCATGAAAGATAATCGAAGCAAATCAAAGGGAAAGGAGTAGCTCTTGAAATTCTAAACAAGAGGAACTTAAGTATGCCACGTGAACATAAAAGTTTTCTGTACTTGTTAGAGCCTTTAATGATGAAAGAAAGGATAAGTTGCATTCAAGGCTTTCATAGTTCTCTGGGTTGTTATTATTTTCGTTGTCTCTTTGCTTTTTCACTTTCTTTTAAAGCTCCTCAACCAAGACTTAGAATGGCTTCCTAACTTTCCAGGTGGTGGTAAAAGAATGAGTGGTAACCGTGGTCATTGCTGCCGTATTCCACCAAGACATGTGATGTAGACACAAGTAGAGTTCTATCACTTTTCATCACCAAGGTGCATTTTCTTTTATGGCTGTGGTTTTGCGAGTATGTACTGTGTTATGTTTCAGGTGTGGAGCCCATACGGGCTGAGAGAGGCACCGTTTCTGTGGTTTCCACTATCAGTGCATATCTAGGTTGTGAATAGCATTGAGTCTGTTCTGATGCATAGATATTCCATCTGACGGACTAGAACTGTAGGATTTTGTAGGGTGCAGATGTTTTTTTTTTGGGGGGGCAGACCACCAGGTTTTTCTTCATGCTAGGTGGATTCGAACTGCCAGTCTTTCCATTAACAGCCTAGCTTTTGGCCAGTTACATCATCAGGCTTCATTACTATCAGTGCAAAAGCTCAAACTCATTGCCAACAGAGCAGAACTAAAAGCATTCAGAACTGACCCAGGGCTGCCCCTGCAACAGGTTTCCAGAGCCTGTAAATTGCACAAGAAGGAACTACTCATCTCTCCACAGAGCAGCTGCTGGACTCGAATCTCCTGCCTTTGGGCTAGCAGTGCAACTCTTCCCCCGTTAGGCCACCAGAGTGCATTCAGTATCGTTACCAACTTGGACATGGATTCACAATAGTCCAAAGGTTAATGGAGAAGGGATTAGTGAAACAATTTGAAAGTAAAGGCCCACCATTCAGTCTGGAGACGGAAAGCCCACATCCAGGGACATGGTCCAGATCTTCTTCTTCATATCTCTTTTGGCACAAATACTCTCCACTTTTATGACACATATTTACTGCTCTTTACCTTCTTAGAAGGAGCCCAGGTAACATAGTATGTTATGTGTTAGGCTGCTTACCCAAAATCAGTGGTTCAAATCTACCAGCCACTTCGCAGGAGGAAGATGAGGGAGTCTCATTCCATTTATAATCTCAGGAAGAGACGGGGGTGGGGAGGGTCATCTTGAGTCAGACACAATGTGCAGGCACTGGGGTGGGATCTTCAGAATATCTTTCGATTTGCACAGGTGCTTCAGGATTTGCTTGTCGTCTTTGCTTAACAGGTTAGACTCCTCCAGTCCTTGAAACTGTTACTAAGGCATTATTTCCACTTTCTCTGACCATCCCTGTACTCTCTAGGGCAAAGTATGTTGTATTTTGGTGTGTCTCATGTCTGTACGTGTCTTTTTTTTTTGGTAGCATGAATCACAGTGTTCATTTTGTATGAGGTTATTTCACTGATGTCTGTCTCTCTTGTGGGATTTTTAACTTCCATGAAGTGATTTTGTTTGACCTTGTCATTAATTCTCAGCCTGGAAGCATTCATGGCACATGGTAGTCACTCAAGAAATCCTTGTTTATTGGTTAGATATCATTTATTTATTGGCATCATAAGTTTATCTAATTCCTTGCAGTATCACATACACACACATAGAAACATACCCCTGAACACAAACAGCATATGCTCTAACCAACATCTAAAATAATTTCTGTCCAAAGGTTTTAGAATCTCTACTTTTAAAAAAAATATTAATTTTAATGAAAGCTTATGGATTTCCATTCATTCATTGTTGCAAAAAATCTCTACTTTTAAGAGTAGCTAACGTGAGGTCAGAAATGAGAGGCAAAAATGGAATATGCTGGTAGTTGCCTCCATAAATATTTTCTTTACCATGAGAAGACCAGAAGAACTGGACTGTCCCCATCTATTGTTACTGAATATTTTGATCAAATACCTGTAGATGGGTTCTGATCAAACAGGGGAAATGAAGCACAGAATTTCAAATTCTCATGCCATATAGACTTTCCAAAATCATTTAGAAGAGACAACTCCCCTGAAACTTACGAACAGGAAATTTTAAACTTTGTGAAGCAAAACTCTTCCCTGAAATAATTTTTGAACCAAATAATGGTTTAGCCTAAAGAGAAAAGATGCTTGCACTAAGCATTGCACTTTTGAAAAAGGAATTATCTATATATGATCAACTTGGCAGTAAATTCTCAAAAGACAACATGAGAAGTGCAAGGGGAAGCACGTTTCTTTGTTTTTAGACTCAGAGTGAGCTCACATGCCAAAGCAGAATTGTCCCCATTAGGTTTTCCCGGCTGTCATCCTTACAGAAACCAATATCCATGGAGTTGTTGGATGGGTTCAAAACCTGATCTTTGGATTGGCAGCTAAACACAAATCACAGTACCACCAGAAAGTTAAATCTGCGTATTCTCCACACAGAACTGTTTGAGCAAGTTCAATGTTTAGATGTCCCACAGGACTCTTTGGTTTTTCTTGCTTAATTGGAATGCCCACTTCTTCATCTTCTCCCTTTAAAATAGAAATAGTGTCATTTGTGATCCAGGGTTCTCAGTTCTCATTTCAAAGACCTTTTTAATTTCTAAAAATAAAAATGTGGGAAGGCATCAAAACATAGAAAAGGGACTACCATCATCTCGTCTTTCCCCATAAAGACAAACAACCATCTACTGCATCCTTTTGTACAACAAAGGGCAATTTTCAATCAAAGAAATAGAAAGGATATCATCTCAGAAAAGGCATCTTCTTTCTTCTTGAAAGAAAAGCCAGCTTTCTCATACCCAATGTTCATTCCATGGGAACTGCCTGGTTGAATGCTTGACTTGAATTCCTTACTTTACAGACGATTGATAAAATGGGTTCAGTCTTTTTCTTATCTCCTTCTGGTGTAAGGGCCTTTGTTGGAAGCATAGTTGTATTTGTATGTTATAATTATTTTAAAGGGCTAATACAAATGTTGATATTTACTGTCAGGGTCAGAACCAACCCGTAGTTGACCCTCCGGTGGGTTTTCAGAAGCAGTTAATCGCATGGGAGGAGATTGCCCATCTTTCTCCCTCAGAGTGGCTGGTGGCCTTTGGGATTGCAGTGTAGCTTCTTGCTACTAGGCCACCATGTATTTATTATTCACAGTTCTGTAAGTCATAAGTCCAGGTTCCATTCTCGTGTTCTGCTTCTCCAATGGCTGAAATGAAAGTATCAATTGCCAGGAATATTCTTAGGACACCCTCAGGCAGAGTACTCTTTTGACCCAGTCAGATGGTTGAGAAAAACCCAAAAGATCTCTCCTTCCCTATTGTTTATTTACCAAGGGTCATTCTTAGCTTCTAGAGCTGACCTATGTTTCTACCTCCTGGTTTCCTTTCTTTTCAAAGCCTAAGTGGTGGATTGATAATGTTCTCATGTTTTTAATATCTTTTTTTAGTTTTTCTCTTCTCCTTCCTATACTATCAGGAAAAGTTCTTTGCTTTTAAGGCCCCATGGAATTAGTTTAGATATATTACTTTTTTCATATGTTTATGGTTTTTATGCAAACTGTATTCCTCATTTATATACAAGTATATATATAAAAATTATGTATATGTATGTGTGTGTGTGTGTGTGCGTATACACACACACACACACATACATACATATATGCCAGTCTCACTAATTCCAACACACCAACCCCCGTTGTCCCAGTTACTGTATCAATCCATCTCATCCTGGGTCTTCCTCTCCTACACTGTCCCTCCACCCTTCCAAGCATGATATCTTTCTCCAAGGATAGGTCCCTCCTGGCCCCGCATGCCCACGTATGTGAGGTAGAGCTTCAAAATCCTAGCCTCCAAGGAGAAGCTTAGTTTTACCCTCTCTAAGACAGACCTGTTGGTTTTATTGGTTGTCCATGGAATGTTCAAGACTCTTTTCCAGCCCCACGTCAGCACCGCAGGCATCGATTCTTCTTCTATCTAGCTATCTATCTAAAATACTAGTTGGCTTACAAAGTTCATATACATTCTTTTTTCACACTGGATCCTTCCCCTTGCCTGTACCCACCCCTGATTTCAACTCATAGCAATAGAACTTGTATAGAAGAGACAACCCACTCACAGTGCACCATCCTCACAGTTATTTCTGTCTAAGCCATTATTGCAGCCACTGTGTCCATCCATCTCATCGAGAGTCCTCTTGTTTCATTGACCCTATGCTTTAGTAAAGGCTTCCTGGCGGCTTGGTGGTAAGGAGTTACTTTTCCAACTCAAATGCGTGAGGTTAGTCTCTGCCAGCTCTTCCATGGAAGAAAGATGGGTCGTCTCCTCCTGTGGCATTTATTGCCTCTGAAAACCCACTGGAAAGTCACTTGTGTATCAGTTTCAACTCAACAGTACCTACCAAAGCATGATATCTTGCTCCTGGGTCTGGTCTCGCTTGATCACATAGTCAAAGTCTATGAGATAGAGTTTGACCACATGTACTTCTAAAGGGGCATTCCTTCTAAGATAGGTCCTGTTGGTTCTTCTGTAACACAGAATTTCCATGGTTTCTATATAGTGTAATTAGAATCTCCCTATGGCAAAGCCTGTCACCGTCATCATTTCTGCACAATCCCTTGCTCACACGTGATAATCTCCGCAAGTTCTGTGGAGTCTCTCCATCACAAAAGGTGAGATGTGGCACCTCACAACAACTCTATATAAACACCTCCATGTCTTCATTACTGATATAGTCATAGAGTCAAATATGGAGCAACAACTGCTCACGAAAGAAAGAGTGTGTAAGCAGCTGCTGAGACACGGGCCACTGGTGCTGGGAGCAGTCATTTAATTGACCTTCATATGTATAAATAAGTAAGAAACATAGACACAACCAGTGCTGTCTTTGTTGTTTCCCATGTTCTCAGTGTTGTTAGTTGTTTTCTAGTCATCTCGGACTCATGAGCGTATGTATAACAGAACAAAATGTGACCTAACCTTATGCCATCTTCACCACCATTGGTATGTTGGAGTCTGCTGCAAACCCTTTATCAGGGGCTATTCTGTTGTGATCCATGAGGTTTTCATTGGTTAATTTTCAGAAGTAGATTTCCTGGCTTTTCTTTCCAGCCTGTCAGTCTGCCAACTCCACTGGTATCCCACCCTGGGCACCGTTGTTGCTTGAAACACCAGTGGTGTAGCTTCTAGCATCACAGCAACACCCAAGTCATGAAGTACAAACTGATAGGTGAGTGATCAACCACGCATGCCTGCCTATCTCTGGATGCAAGTGAGTGTGAAATAGTACCCTCACTACATATTCATTCTTTCAGACGGTGTGGCTACTCCACATTTGATCCCTTAAATACATTCATAATTGGAGGAAATAAATTTTTAATATATTATGCCAATGTTGTTTCAGTAGATTGTGAATTCTCAGTGCCAACTCACAGGAGCACAATAGGACAGAGTTGAACTGCCCCCTGGGGTTTTCTAGGCTATCATATTTATTTAAGTAGGTGGTCAGCCTTTCTTCTGTGGAAGCTCCTGTGGAGCTTCTAAATGGATTCAAACTGTCAACCTTTGGTTAGTGTGTAACCTTTACAGCACAACCCACAGCAATCAATAAATTGTAGCTCATGGAAGTCCTCCATTAGTTTCCAAGGCTGTAAACCTTAAACAGGACCAAATTGGCCTATCTTTCTTCTGATGGTGTTTGGTAGATTGGAACCACCAACCTTTAGGTTAGCAGTCCAGCAGACAAGGTGCTACACAACGAGGGCTTCTTCTTGTTGTTATTATGTGTCACTGAGTCAACCGAGACTCACAGCAACCCTGTGAACATCAGATCTGAACCTGGTCCTATCCGGTCCCTTCCTCATCATCTCTGATATACTTGAGCCTATTGTTACAGAGTGTCACTCCACAGGGTCTTTCACTCCTACAATAGCCACCTCTCCTTCCTCTCTGACGCTGACCCTCCATTTTTCCAGCATGATGTCCTTCTCCAAGGACTGGCGCCTCCTCCTAACAATATACCCAAAGTATGTGAGATGAAGCATTATTTTCCTTGCCTTCAAGGAACACCCTGGCTTCTCTTTCTCCAAGACAACACAACCCAAAGGCATTATGCAGAACCCTGCCAGAAGGAACAACAGGAGCTGTCCTATCTTGAGGTCCTGGTGGTAAGGCAGGAAAAACAGACCCATCTCTGCAATGGGTCAGGGCTCAGTTAATTTGTCAGATGATAGAACCGTCACTGTATCTCTTTCAGCTGTAGCAGCTGGGACACAAGCACTGAAGTCCTTATCTACCAGTCCTTGATAGCATCTCCTCTCTCCCTCCTCAGCTGCTTTACTTCTATCTTTAATGTGTGCTATTATATTTAACTTGAAAGTCGCCCAGAAGGCAGGGCGCCCAATTCTAAATAAAGAAGGAAATGCCTCTTAAATGCACTAACCAAGCTCACTATTTCAAGTAAGATTAGCAGATCTTGCACACCCAAGAAATCCTTTTGAAGGGCTTTAGGAAATTAGATCAGAAAATGCATTTGCTTTGTGAGACTGGATTTTTACATTTGTAGCCTATTCAATAGCAAATAAAAGAATCTGCTTGCATGCCTCGGGCCTCTCCTACGTGATGAGTGGCTTCATCAGCGTCCCGTTATTCAATCTTCAGGTGGCAGGGGGAGGAGTGCAGAGAAGGGGGCATTATATAATTTCATGTACAAAATATTGAGGATTTAGACATGTTAGCCACACGTTTGCTATCTCAGAATGGGAGCATTTAGGAAGTCTGCATTTCTCACCACCTGCTAACTGAAAGGTTGATGGTTTGACCCTACCCAGCAGCTCCCTGGGAGAAAGACCTGGAAATCTACTCCTATAAATATCAATATCAGTATAAATAGCTTAGTAAACCCAATGGACAGTTCTACACTGTCATAGGGATGGGGCCACCAGGAGTCCATACTGAATGATCAACACCCAACATGTTTTTCATGCATCTCATTTTCCTTCCTTCCTTCCTTCCTTCCTTCCTTCCTCCCTCCCTCCCTCCCTCCCTCCCTCCCTCCGTTCCTTCTTTCCTTCCTTTCCAAATATGGAAATTAATTGTATTGTTATTGTTAAGTGCCATCGAGTAGTAGGCCCTATGAACCAAAGACCTGGACATTTGTATAACTTTCGTCCTTTCTCCAGGTTCATAGGGTTTCCGGAGGCAAGCTATTTTTGGAAGTGGATGCCACTCCTGCTTCCAAGCTTGTTTTAATCGGGGAGCACCACCAAACACTTTCCACCTTGGGTAACCATTATCGTATTTGGCACATCAGTGTCACAGTGTTCAGCATCACAGCACCCACGAGTTACCTCTGTACAGCAAGTGGACAGACCAGGGCTATAGGACCTAGAAGAGTAATTGTATTTTTACTGTTGTTATTATTGTGTGTCCTGGAGTCAGGCTGCTTCATAATGGACCCTCTCACAGGTTTTTAGAGTCTGTAAATCATACAAGAATAACTTGCCGCTTTTCTGCTGAGGAGCAGTGGCTGGATTCAAACTGCCTGCTTTTGGGTTGGCAGTGTAACTCCTTACCCATGAGGCCACCAGAGCTCCCATAGCTTCTGGTTGCTGGGCTTCTTCCAAGTGGTAGGCAATGATCAGATGTTATAAATATTGATGACTATACCATCATCCTCTCTGCCAAGTATTAGCATTCCCATATGAGGAAGCTAATGCTCAACCAAGTGATGGGATCTACATGGAACTCATGCCTGTGTGTCTATGAAGTTCCTAGTCTCCTGTGCAAAATTTCATGAGTGTGTGTGTGTGCACACACTTTCATGTACACACATACACACCCCTCTCCAAACACAGTGGCATCAGGTCTGCAGCTTTATTATCTAGTTGGAAGATTTACCCTGGAAGTTACTATTGCAAACTCCTGCTCGTCGCCAAGTTGCTGACTTCTTCCAGGTTTAATGAGTGTGGGCTTAAGGATGGCGAACACAGCTGTCTTCTCTCGTGCTGTCGTGTCCCTGCCTCACTGGGTCCTCGGGCCTTCTCTCAAATGTGATGCTCAGTACAGGATGTGAGTTCACCAAGCGTTGCTGAGATGAGATTGGGTGCTGAGAGAAAGGATGAAAATAGCTTGGCACCTGCATGATACTGTCACAGTGGACGCCTGACATTCTGCGTTTCTAGAAAGCCCATGTTGTTCTTAAGCAGCAGGTGCCATCCAGCCAGCAGTGGCTCATAGCACCCTTAATACAACAGAAAGAAACACTGCTCACTCCCGTGTCATCCTTGCAGCCGTCTGTTCTGTGTTTGAGCCCATTGTTGTAGACATAGTGTCAGTCTACATCACTGAGGTTCTTCCTCTTTGCCCTTGACAGCTTTCTTTCCCAACATGTTACCAGACAAGTCACAGACAGCAAAGAGCAAACAGTGAAACCTGGTGTAAACTATTGTTCTTGTTGTTAGGCTCTGTAGAGTCGTAGGCAACTCATAGCAACCCTATGAACAAAAGGCCTGAGCACTGTTCGTTCACAGAGTTTCTGGAGGCAAGCCATTTTGGAAGTGGATGCCGCTCCTGCTTCCAGGCTTGTTTTAGTGGGGAAGCTCCAGCAAACACTGTCCACCATGGGTGACCATGACCACGTTTGACACATCAGTGTCTCAGTGTTCAGCATCACAGCAACCACAAGTTACCTCAGTACAGCAATGCACAGACCAGTGCTATACCACCTAGAAGAATGTTTGACAGGAAAATAATTTGAACCTAGCCCAAGGGCCACAGGCCCAAGGACCCCTTTGGGCTTAAAGCCCCCTCCTGCCTTAAACCCTAGGCCAAGCCTGACTTGCCTGGCCCCTGGAGGCAGAGCAGTCCTTCACATCAAACACAAGCTCGAAAAAGCACTTGACTCCAGTAGCCCTGTCTGTATTACACAGTCTATTTATCAGTTGTAACAAATGTGAAATTTAAAAAAAAAAAATACAAGGCGTAATAATTAATAATTGGAGAAACTGTTGATAGGGGAGAGGGAACACGCAGTACTTCCTGCACACTTTTTCTGGGAGGCTAAAGTTGTTCTACAAAATAAAATGTCTTATTAAATAAAAGAACTCCAAAAGAACGCAGACTCACTGACTTTTCCTTTCTGCTACCATCCTTCTGACTATCTTAAGAGGAAGCACTCAGGGTGGTGGAGCCTCTTTTTAATGAGATTTGACAGCCGCTCCTTGTTGCACAGGGAAATTTGGACTCAGTCTCAGCACTCAGGCTGGCAGTGGGATCCAGCCCAAGCCAGCACATGTTGTTCTTTTCTGTGTTGCGTTTACTTGTACGGCTCCTGGCTCTTTGTGATACCATTCTCGGTTGTCAGTTGATGTTTGAGATCCTATATGTTGCTTGGTGCCATCGAGTCAATTCCTACTCATAGAGATGTCTGTGTAGAGCACAATTTCCCAGTAAAAATCTCTACTTGGCAATCTTATATTTTCCCCTCTACTAGTTTATTTATAAAATTCAAATACAAATTCAAACAAATTCTTTGCATTTCCCTCAACCCCCCTCACACATCAAACTGTGCAACCCAATGATTAATTCCCCACCCCCGCCCCCGCACTGCACATCCACATCCCTCTGTTTCCAGCTTCTCCCACCCCTCCTGGATCGCAATACTCATTATACAGTAACGGTCTTATACGATATTTATCCTTGCGGGACTGAGTTTGTTCACTAAGCATAATGCTCTCCAGTCCCTCCCAAGTTAGGTAATAATTTACAAAATCATTTCTCCTAGGTGCTGCATAGTATTCCATTGTGTGAATGTACCATAATTTCTCAATCCATTCGTTTGTGGTTGGTCATTTGGGCTATTTCCATGTTCTTGGTAATCTTTATAAAAGGAAAATGTGGTATCTTACTCCTGAGGATCTAATGGGTGGATTTCAACCACCAACCTTTTGGGTAGCAATCAAACACTGAACTATTGCATAACCAGAACTCCTGGTAATATTCATTTATTCGTTTATGCATAAGGTCACAGTGAGTCAGAACCAGCTGCATAGTACCTAACAATGGCACCCACCCCTCTCTCTCTCCCTCTCTCCCTCTCTCTCATATACACACAGAGGTATCTACATTGTTGTTGTAATTGTTCTTTTCAACTTGACCCCATCCAACTCAGGGTGACCCACATGTGCCAAGTGGAAGTGTCCCATGGTGTTTTCAAGTCTATGTCCTCTGATAAGCAGATCACCAGGATTCTCTTCCAAGATACCTCTGAGTGGATTCAAACCACTCGTCTGTCAATTTGTAGACCAGCACGTAACTGTCTGTGGCACCAGGGATTCTTGTGCATCTATCTCTAGATATTAAGTGATATGCTTTGTACAGAGAGCTCTGATGGCCTGGTGGTAAAGAGTTGCACTGCCAGCCCAAAGGCAGGCAGTTCAAATCCTCCAGCTGCTTTGTGGAAGAAAGATGAGCAGACACCTCCCGTGTGATTTACAACTTCTGAGAACCTGCTAGAGGGTCAGCTCCAACTTGATGGCACACAAGAGCAATGCTTTACCTAAGCATAGATAACCAGTTGATTGAGACAAGCCTTAATTATATTTTCTGAGTTTTTTTAGACTTTTCTTGGTTTCACAAAACATGTGCATTCTATCACCCTGTCACACCTAAGTAGGTGTGCAAATGAATAGTAAACAAAAGGACTACTGATATGGGCAGATAAGTGAGGGCCTCAGAGAGCAGCAATATTGTGAAGGGGATGTGTGGCTAACAGGGATTCATCCTGTGTCATCCATTAGAAATGTTGAGGAGATTTGACTATGGTAAACAGAGTAGCTCCTGGAACTGCATCCTCCGGCCTCACATCTCTCTCTTTGTTTTTAATTTGGCCTTTCGGATCACTCATGCACATCCGGAGACTCTGGCCTCCCTCCTCCCCATCCTGCAACTTGGAGTGAATATTTATTAACTACCCGGGGAACATAAGACTCTTTGAGGACACTTGAGTTGATCTGTATCCTCGGAATGTGTCCTCATCATATTGAAGTGGAGAAGCAATTCATAAGGAATGACAGGACCTTATCGAGAACAGATAGAGACAAATCCTTTGTCTAGTGAGAGGATAAAGTGCTCTGGAGAGGAGCCGTCAGCAAATAAACAGATTCCAGTGCCTGGAAAATGAAAAAAATTACACAGCTGGTATGATGTGACCCTAGGAGGCAGGCTAAATAAAACTGTTTACTTGTCCTAAGGTGAAAAGCAAGAAAGCTGCTGCGATCATCAGTGGAAGATGGTTTGAGAAGGATGCACAAAAGGGAGGAGTGAGGTCTGTGACTAACAGGCTTACATAGGCTCCATGTGAAGAGGCTGCTCAGCTTCCACTTCTGAAAAATGAACAAATAAGTCTTCTTAGAAGAAAATGCACCCAGAATGTCCCAGCTTTCAAGTTTCCCCAAACCCTTGGAGCACCTGGCTTTGTACATCCACCTGTCTACCAGCTAGCTTCCTCTCTTTAGTTTTCCTCCCTTCTGAGAATCTCGGCGTCTGTTCTGAATCAAATGCAGGGGGAGTTTCATTAAGGTATGGCCTGAAATGGTCTTTATCTCACTGGAGATAAAATAGAAGCTAATCAGATCAAGACGGGAGACCTCAGTACTACTGAGAAAGAATTGCCAGGAGTGGAGTGCATCTTTTTGGACTTTGGCCTTTACTCTGGATGCTTCTTGGTATCGGGGAAGACCAAGACACATGGAGATCTCCAAGGAATGCTGGGCTTACAGATGCTGAAACAAATAAGGACCGTCCTCCAGAATCAATGGGGAGAAGGGGCCTTCCATCAGAACTGGCACCCTGAATGTGGATTTCCACCTTAAATTGTAGGAGAATAATCATCTATTTGTTAAAGCCATCTACATGTGGTATCTCTGTTATAGTGTAATACTGGGTAACTGAGACAGAATTCATCACCAAGTTTTTGAGGACCTTTATTGTTCTTTCAAAGGCAGACTTTCTCTAATGACGGTGCCAGTAAACACTATCCTTCTCCGGAGAGAATCAGGGAGTTCTTCCTTTTCCTGCCATCTCTCGCTGGTCTTCTCTCATCTCTGTCACCGCCTCTCCCCTCTCATCTTGCTTCAACTGTGTCTCAATCTGAAGGCTTCTCTGCTAAGCAGTCTGTTACATGTTCGTTGACAATCACACTTTATTATAGCTTTCAAAAGCTGACCCCTCATTCCACACACTCGTGTTTATAGAGAACTTCTGGCATTCTGAAAGGAAACAGATAGCAGAGACGCCAAACCCTCTATTTGCTTCAGCTGATAACTGCGGTGGCCGGTGCCGAGCAGCTTGGTGATTACACGATGTAATTTACTACAAAAGACAGTTAATATTACTTACAAACCTGTCATCAGTTCTGGGGAAATCAGAGTCGAAAACAGCTAATGGGACAGATCTGAATGTGCCTAAATATTTCGCTCTGAGAGAATTACAAGTTTATAGATTGACCATTTAAGGAACAGCCCCGTTATGAAACATCCTTGCTCGTGGGCAGACAATGTAAGTAACAAGCTAGATTATATCCTTTTATACGGATCAAGGACATGGCAACAGAAGAAAGTAAGAAGAGGGGAAAGAAATTACCCCTTAAGAGGAATTCAAATGCTGCCCTTCCGAATTATACCTAGGGATATTAACTGGGGAATTAGAGCTTTGAAGAATTCTCTAATATGACTAAACAAAGTCCCTCAAGTAAGTCCCTGAATTAGAAAAAATGTGGGAAAATACAGCCTCTTAAATGTGATTATCGTCAGAGCTGCAGCAACTGACTGAGAAAGGGCATTGAAGGTAGAGCAATAAAAGGAAAAAAAAAAAAAGAAAGAAAAGAAAATGTATCAGAACTTCTGTGTCAGACCAGAAATTACAGAGAAGCCACAGTTTAGGGATTTAAATGACCCCTTTAGTCCAGTTCTCAAGTTCTTGTGCAGTAAATTAAAGAAAGGTATTAGGTAACCAATTTAAGATTTTTATTTTTTTTTTTTTTACCATCATGAAATGGAAGAATCCCCCCTTTTCCCCCCTGAATGACTAATTGAACAATATGATTCCAATTTGGAGTACCAATGGGGCAGGTAATAAGGTTAGCATTTAAGTTTCTATGGACTACCTTCTCTTAGGGATTTTTCATGAGAATTTCTTGACCAGTTGGTTATTCTTTAATAGAGTTTAAGGTGATGCTCCACGGCCCTTCGGTGAGTATGTCCCGCTGTGAGGACTTGTGTATTGTTGTGACACTAGAGCTATGTATGTCACCAGGAGTTCACACGCCTGCAGAGTCACCGGGCGTGGACAGATCTTGGCAGCATTTTCAGCCTCAGATTAGAGGGAAACAATGACAACTGACACATGAAAATCAAGCGTGAGGACCTTCCAGATCACACCCCAACATTTCCTGACTCTCACCTGGTACACATCATCAAGCATGAGCATTTGTTAGGAGACTGTCATGTCTTTGAAGTAGAGGCTCTACGGAGACGCTCATGAGTTGGATTCGTACAATGGCCACGAGGAGACTGAAGTACACTAATTAGCTAGAGGTCAATGTCAGACCTGGCAACATTGTTCCTTTGCATCATGACTTGAGGTTGATTAGCAGACAGCTGTCTGTCTATTGCTATTACCACCCATGTACAAGTCATCAATGTAACTATTTATAAACCTTCTTTGTAGCTGTCTACGTAGCTATCATTTGTCTAGCCATTCACCTATGTATTGCCTATGTAGCTATCTATGGATCTGGTATTTATCCATCTAGTTCTCTATGGTGAGTGGGAGAAGGAAGCGCAGTCTTCTTTCATGTGATTAATGGTGAAATTCTGGGGCGGGGTGTGGGGGAATATGTGTATAGTGCTCTCACTGGTATCATAGCCAGGACTCAAGAAAGCCATGAACTCTTCTTCCTTGTTGATGAGTAAGCATTGACAAAGAAAGATATTTTCCAATTAATCATTCATAACCTTTTTTTTCTATAACATTGATCTCTCTACCCTCAATTAAATCACAATTTCCCCACTTCCTCCCTGTAGTTCCAATTTCCACTGATGCTTCTATAGGGAGCTCTGGTGGTGTAGTCTACAGGTTGTTACACTGCTCACCCAAAAGCAGCCTTTCTCTGTGAGTTCAAATCTTTGCGAGGTGAGCAATCTCCTCTCGGGATTCACAGCCTTCAAAATCTGCTGGAGGGACAGCTGTGAGTCAGGATCACGTAAACGGCAGTGAATTAGAGAGAGAGAGAAATTGGGCCTTCTACAGTTCTCTGTGTCTGTCTTTTCTTTAGTGATGTTTTGCTGATTATTCTCTTATTATTTTCCCCCTTCTTAATATATTATCTATTAAAGTTTACTCTTCTGTCTCTGGTATACATACAATAATCTATATGTAAACCTTTCTTTGGGTTTTTTTATAATGGTGCTATTTTGCACACCTGTGTTCATTAACAGCATTTGTTACAATTGAAAAGAGAGAGAGAGAAATCGAAGTATTCATCATCAGAAGAATGGATCAAGAGAAAATAGTACATCCTTACAGTGGAGTACTATGCAACATTAAAAAGCTAAAGAGTAACAAAACACTGTGTAGCATGGGTGAATCTAGAGGACATTATGCTAAGTGAAATAATTCACAAAAAGAATTTTTTTTTCTTATTTTTCACTCTGCCTATAGGGATTTTAAGGGAATAGTACATAAATGTTTGAAGTTAGTTCCACAGTTTTCCCCCTATTGATCAAGATCCATCTCCTGGGTCCTTGGCCAAATGTTCAGTAATTGTCAAAACTTGTTATTTTTACTATGTACCCCCGAAGTGAACTGAAATCACTTCCACTGAGCCAATTAGGACTCTAAGTTATCCAATAGGATAACTGCTTTTAGGAGTTTTAAGGCTATAAACTGTTATAGAAGCCAATTACCATATTTTTATCTTGAGAAACAACTGATGGATGGGCTTGGACTACTTATGTTTTAGTTAAAATCTACATAATTTACCCATAGGACCACCAAAGCTTCTTTTGTGCTGAAGTGTCTATTTATAACATATAACTATTCTGTAAGAAGCTCTGGTGATATGTTATATGTTGTACTGCTAACCAGTGGTCAGTGGTTCAAATCTCCTAACTGCTCCATGGGAGAAAGATGGGCACTCTACTCATAAAGATTTGTAGCCTTGGAAACCCAAGAGAGAGTCACTATAAATGAGAATCAACTTGACAGCAGATAGTTTTACTTGATTTGGTATGGCTACCCTATAGAACACAATAAAACTGCCCTGTAGAGTTTTCAATTTTTCAAGGCATTGATCTTGGAAATAATGAAAGCAGCTTGCCCAATAAAGGAGCTGATGGGTTCAAACCTCTGATCTTTTGGTAAACAGTGTAACCATTGTAATGTAATCATTGCACCAAGAAGTTTCCTTCAACACAGTAAAAAATGTGCCTTCAAAATCACAGTGTGTTTGCCCAGCTATAATTAGGGCTCAGTCATTAACTCAGATCATTTGGATATAAAACTCTTCTCTCTTAAGATGTGAGACAAGAGAGCCAAGATTAAGTGGCTAGAAACCAAGCAGACCTGAGCAGAGTAACTGCTCCCTTTTCAGCAGTCTCTTCCCTAAGAACTTTATAAGAACAGCAGCAAACAGCCATTTGCCAGAGTCTGAGCTGCTCTGTCTAGAATGAGAAAAGATCGCAGCTATCTCTCATGACTAGGTGGGCAGTCCTCCCGCTAGAAGTAGGAAACCAGAACTGCTGACCCCCAAGATGTTGTGATGTTCCTGCAGAAAGGCCACCTGCAGGTTGGGATCGGGCATGGTGTTGGGGCCAGGCAGGGACTCCTGGGAAAGCCTCTTCTCGTTCCAGTTCTACCTGGCTGCTCTCCAAGGCAGGCAGGTACTCAATGATGCGTGCAGAGCTCGTATGTTCATCCGTGATCCACATCCGGACTGGAGATGAGCTGGAAACGTCAGGCTCCTGTTCCACTCACTGCTTCTTCTCTTCTGGGTCTCCAAGAGCTATCATTTAGCATGTAGGCAATGGTAGATTTTTAGAGCAAAAAAAAAGACAACTGAAGTCCACCCCCACAACATGCAAATAAAACCACCGAGGCTTAGCATAGTTAGGAGTTCTGCCCAGATTCCTAGAACTAATGAGCAATAAAACCAGAACTCTTACTGGAAATCTTGACTCAGTCCAGTGCTCGTCCCACACCTTCCTCTCATCAATGCACATGAGACAGAGAGCCTCCCATTTCCAGTAATTGTTTACTGAGCGTGGTCATCCTGTCTCCGTCCTAGTGTCAGGGAAAAGAAGACAAATTCAAAACAGAATTGCAAATAGAACACCATCCGTATCATTTTTGGTCTCAGCTGAATTATTATTATTATTATTATCATCATTTTCATTCAACCATTCCTACACATTTTATTGTATAACACTAATTACAATGCCCACAATGGAATCATGCTTTCCAACTCTGTTCTTCTTGCAATTCTCACTTCTCTTAGTCCTTCTTCCTGCCATCTGGGCTTTATCTGTAGGGAATTGCTGCTGTTTTGAGCTGATGTGGTTGTGCTTGGTTGGTCTAAGGCATCAGCATCTTCCTGGTGGTATTGCTTACGTTAAAGACCTGCGTGTTATTTGGCTGAAAGTTGAGATACAGGCTTTGATTTTGTCCCAGTTTTGAAGAATGACTAAGGGCCACAGAGTTGAGGGTCCGCCTTATCAGTCTTTATTGGACCAGTAAGCTTGGCCTTTTTCTGGTTCTGGTTTTGTTCCATCTTTTCTCCCCTATCTATTTAAATCTACTGTGATCACTTTTAGAGGGATCCAGAGTGATAACTGGTTTATTATTATTTTAATCATATGTAGTACAAAAATAGATCACAGAAAGGCTGGATTACAACATTCCTCTGGGCCAAGATTCTCAGTAATGATTAAGGCCTGTTGTTATTGTTGTGTACTTTGGAGTCTATTCCGACTCATAGAGACCCAAAGGGACCATGCATAGCTACCTTGTAGAGCTTGCATGGAGGTTAGTTAAAGGCAGAGCATGATGACTTAACTAGGAGGGAGTGACAACCTGGAAAATATGCTTCAAATGCTGTAGCTTAGGATATTTCAGGAAAAGTGAAGACCTGAAGTCTAGTATGATACATCCCAATTTTTAATGAATCTATTTTTAAAAAAATCCAGTGAGCACACACTTAAAGTAAGAGAACCTCTACTACCTTTATAAACCACAATCAAATCAATCTGTGTGATGTTTATGGACTCCTGATAAAAGATTCTTGATTTTGCAATTAGATGAGTGTTTACACCATTCCCACATAATAGAATCATTCAGAGAGCTTGGAAAAAAATATCAGACCATCCAAACAGATGCCTGCACTCCCATGTTTATTGCTGCATTATTTACAATGGTAAAGAGGTAGAAGCAATCCAAATGAACATCAATAAAGAAGTGGATAGAAAAACTATGGTATATTTGCATAATGGAATACTATGCAGCACTGAAAAATAATGAACTTATGCAACACAGCCTGGGTGACCCCTGAGGACATTATACTGAGTTAAATATCTCAGTCACAAAAGGATGAATAGTGCAAAACACTATTGTTATAAAGCAAGGAGAATAGGAAAAGAGTGAATAGATAGTAAACACTGCCTTGGAACAGATGAAGGAAAGAACTGTTTAAAAGGAATATATGATTAAGCATTATATGTATGATGCAAAGTGGACTGGGGGAGGGGTGGAGGAAAGGAGGAAATTGTGTAACAATTAATGAATATTTTTTAAAAAAAATGAACTGGGATTGGGGAGAGAAAAGGAGTGGAGGAAAATGTGTAACAATGAATGAATGAAAATCCAAGGTTTGGGTAAACTTTCATTAAAATCACAATTAAAATAAGAAGTATTAGAGAAACAGAAAAATACCAAACTTTGAAAATGGAAAAATTAAAATGATGCACAGCCTCAAGTGCACTGGCACTAGGAGAACTCGATGGTGCTCGACTACCACTGCTGGTCACGCTCATTGGGACCAGATAAGATCCTGGCTACAGTGGGAGAGAAACAGAATGCAATTCAAATTCTGAAAGAAGGTGTACTGGCCTGATGGAGGCTAATGGAAGCTCCAAAGCTGTGGCCCTTAGACACCCTTCACATCTGGAACTGCATCTGTCCCTAGGATCACATGTCAGCAAAACAGGCCAACAAAGTGGGCCCAGAACTATCAGCCACAGGAGACCAAAGGGAGAGGCATTTGCCTCCAAGCAAAGGTCAGAAGGCAGGAAACA
Source organism: Elephantulus edwardii (assembly GCF_000299155.1). Taxonomy (NCBI): domain Eukaryota; kingdom Metazoa; phylum Chordata; class Mammalia; order Macroscelidea; family Macroscelididae; genus Elephantulus; species Elephantulus edwardii. The sequence goes on along the minus strand of NW_006399912.1, from coordinate 5,275,864 downwards.
AAACAAAAATGCCAGAGCTTAAGTTCAGCCCCAGATGAGCACCTGCCGGCTAGCGTCTCACCAGGCAAAGCTCTCGGGTGATACAAATGTGCAGCCAGGGTTAACAATCACCAATATCAGCGGCAATGTCAGTGACAGCTGATGTCCTACTCCATCCCCCGTCCTCCTCCACGAGGACATCTGGGCCAAGATTGCAGGACAGCAAGATGGCCCTAATTTTAGGATTCACGTCTCGATAATTGGCTGCATTTCTTGTTCCTGGTCTCTCACTGCTTGAGCATTTTACAGCCACAGGCAGATGCTTCTTCATCTTCATTTGTCATGTATCCTTTCTGTAAAGTTTTGATCCCAAACCTTATGATCCGTCACATCTCTCAAAACGTGGACTGTTCAGTACAGTTCGTGTCTTAGCTTCTTAACTTTGATCTGCTTTTCAGGTTCCAGCTTTGTGGGTGTGTTTTTTTTCTCTCCCAATGTGACGTGGTGATTTGACCAGCTATCTTTGGTTCTCCAGTGTACTGGACAGCCTTGACCTTGAAAAGCAGGCGTCTCTGTTGGAGCCTGCGAGCTGTGCTAGGCTCCTGTTCCGGCCTCCATCTGCTTCTCCTTCCTCTCCTGTTGTTGACACCCTTCCCTCCTCCTTGTATGCCAGGACTGGGAAATCAAAGTCATAACCCCAGGAAGCCCTATGGGGGGGCGGGGTGGAATAGAATAATCATCCTATCGTCGGGAAGACCACAGACGATCCCTCTGAAAAGACATGTTTCTAAACGTCTCAGGACTTTCACTGTTATTTTTGTGGCATGGTTATTACAGAGGACAGTAGGCATCATCTTCGGTGGCGCACACACACCCTTCTGCATGGCTTTGGTGACTTACTTTGCGGTAAGTTGCTCTCACTGCTAAGCCAAAGGTTGTATGTCTCCAGAAGTTCAGATCCACCAGTGAATCCAGTCCTCTCCCATGATGATTTACAGTCAGAAATGCAGTGGAGGGTTTCTGGGAGACGGAGCTAACTTACCTGCAGTGAATCGAGATTTGAATGAGTTGGCGTGTGCACTCAAATACACACACACACACATACACACAACCACACACACACACCCCCCACTCCACCTACATGTTGTTGTTGATGTTGTTATGTGCTGTCGAGGTTCAATAATGTCATTAATTACAATGTCTGACCAATCCATATTGTATATTAAGGCTGTCAATCTTCATGGGCGGAGAATGCCTCATCTTTCTTGTATGGAGTGCCTGGTGAGCATCTAACTGCCAGTCTGTTGGCCAGGAGTTCAACACTCAACCAACTACACCACCAGGGCTCTGCTTCCTCGGGTGCAGCCTACAGCATCCCAGGGGGAAAGCGAAGATGAAAAATGCCAGCAATTCATGGTATGAACCAAAATACATATACACTCCTGTCATTTCGCCCCAAATGGAAAACAAAAATTATTTTATTATTCGGAGTGAATTGTTGTTGTTATTGTGTGCCGTCGAGTCGCCTGCGACTCATAGCGACCCTATGTACAACAGCCCTAAACTCCTCTCTGTCCTTTGTCAGTCGCACCGTCTCTAACACTCCCATCCCAATTATCCCAGTCACTGAATCAATCCACCTCAGAGAGGGCCTTCCTCTACTGCGCTGTCCCTCCACCCTCCCAAGCATGATGTCCCTCTCCAAGGACCGGTCTCTCCTCACAGCATGTCCAAAGTATGTTAGACGGAGCCTCAGAATCTTTGCCTCCAAGGAGCCACCCGGTTTAACCCTTTCCAGGACAAATCTGTTTGTTTTCCTAGCAGTCCATGGGTATTCTCAATACTCATATTAAAAACAAACTCAAACTCATCACTACTGAATCTGAACCAACTCATAGCTGACTCTCTGTTGGGCTTTTTTTTTAAAAAAACATTTTATTATTTTGTGTGTGTATCATCAAATCAGATCTGACTGATACAGGAGGAGATTGCCCCTCCTTCTCCAGCAGAGCATCTGTCTGGTGGATTCGAACTTCATACCTCTGAGATTGCAGTGCAGCTTCCTGCCACTGGGCTTTTAAGACTGAACTGCCAGGAAGGAGGTTATCCTTCTTCCTCCCGCAGAGCTGCTGCTGGATTCGAACAGTCCGGGATTGTGTGACTTTTGGGTTTGCAGTGTTAACTCTCTATGAACTGTGGCACCAGAGCTACATGCGTACACATACACATACACACACACACAGACACACAGACACACACACACACACACACACACACGTTGCTGCTATTTTTTGTGGTCGAGTTGGAGCTGACCAATAGCTGACCCTCCAGTGGGTTTTCAGAGTCAATAACTAGCGCAGGAGGAGATCGCCCGCCTGTTCTCCCGCTGAGCATCTGATGGATTCGAGCCACATACCTTTGGGATTGCAGGCTAATTTATTACCAGGAGGCCACCAGAGCCCACAGATGTAAAGCTGGAACTGGAAGGGACAGCCTTCCTTTCTGGGTCTCACAGGATTTCCACTTTCGACAGGCTGCAACCTTACAATTATTTTATCACTCTCCTACTCGTGGGAGACATCTGCTTTTTCCTTCTGTGACAGTTTTCTGCCTTATAGAAATTTTGGATTTTAGAAACATTTACCACCTATGATTGTTTTGTTAATAGGTGCTGTCAAGAGAATTCTGACCCATGATGAAGACTGTGTAGAGCTGTCCTTTAGGGTCTTCCTGGCTGTAGTCTTCATGGACATAGATCAACAGATAATTGTCGGAGGGGCCGCTGGGGGGCGGGTGGCTTGGAACCACCAACATTTGGCTAGCTGCAAATTCTTTCATTTTTGACCCACCAGACACATTGACTTTGAGTCTACTCCAACTCAGATGCGTAGGACAGGGTAGAAATGCCCCCATTGTTTGCAGCTGTAAACCCTTAGGCCATCTTGTCTTTGTCCTGTGAAGGGCTATTGGATGAAAACTACTGACCTTTATCTGTCAGCTGCCCACTCTGGTTTCTTTTACATATTATTCTAAGGTTCTATAATGATGTCTCATCTATCAACCCATGCTTAAGACTGGTTGAACTGTAAAAAGTAACGAGTGAATGACTTTTTTAAATGAATTTTTTTCATTTTAATTGTGATTTTAATGAGTTTACAGAAAAGATAGATTTTCATTCATTCCTTGTTGCACATTTTTTCTCCCTTCGTTCCCTTCCCCTTCCACCAGTTCATTTTCTATTTTAAAAGAACTTCATTCATTGTTACACAATTTCCTCCGTCCCTGAGTGAATGACTCCTTTTTTTTTTTTTAAGTTGTGGTATAAATTCTAATTAAAGGGAGACATTACATTCAGAATTACTCGTAGTGATGTTTTCAAAAGACTTGAATAACTTAAAAAAAAACAACAAACACATGATCAGTTCATAATGAAATCAATTAGGAAAGAGTGTCGGGAAAAGATCATCCACAATTTTACCCATTATAGTCGGTCTTCTGGGATATTGTTCATTAGTACAAGTAGAGTTTAGAGTTTTTATTTATTAATTTAAAATATTGTCAGGCACAGTAAGACACTGTGGTCGTATAGTATTTTCTCTCTCTCTCATTATGTATGCTGTGTTTGTATATATAATATATATATGTTATATATATTATATACATGTGTTATACACACACACACACCACACACACACACACACACACACACACACACACACACACACACACAAAACAGAAATGGACTTTGTAGCACTGTGTGCTTTCCAATACAGTAGAACCCATTGCTACCAAGTAGGTCAACTCATACCAACCATGCTGGATACAATAGATATGACTATATAGTTCCCAAGGATGTAAATGTTTAGGAAAGTAGACCACTAGCCTTTGACCAGAAGTCGAATGTCTTAACCATAGCATCACTAGAATTCTTTCTGTGCCATGTGTTGTTGTTGTTAGGTGTCATTGATTGCACTGTGACCCTGTGAACAACACATCCTGCACCATGCGCACTTCTCTGTCTTCCAGCCCATTGGTGCAGTCATTGCACTGATCCGTCTTGAGATTCTTCCTCTGTCCTGTTGACCTTCTATTTTCTAAGCTTGATGTCTTTTTCCAAAGTCTTGTGCCTCCTGGTAACATGCCCAAAGTGTGTGGAACTAAGTTTCATCATCTATGTCTTAAGGAGTGACCTATTACACTTCCTCCAGGATAGATTTGTTTGCTCTTTTGACAGTCTGTGGGATAGTCTATGCTTTTCTCTGATACCAAATTTCAAAGGCATTATTCTTCTCTGGTTTTTCATAGTTATGCTCCAAATTTCACATGCATATGAAGCAATTGAAAATATTATGGCTGTGGTCAGGTGCACCTGTATACTGACGTCTTTGCTCTTTAACACTTTTACAAGACATTCTTTTTTTTTATTTTAAATTTATTCTAATGACATTCACAGAGACTTTGGATTTCTGTTCATTCATTGTTGCACTTTTCTCCCTGCCCACCTCTGCCCCCCAATTTGCTTTTCTCTTTGAAAAGTAAAAGAAAAAAAATCTTTCATTGTTATTCAAATCCCTTCCTCCAAGTCCACTCCACTATGCTACCTTTGTTCTAGACTCAGGTCATGACAATAATATCTAATCATATATCCCTTTTAAACAGTTCTCTCCCTCATCTGTTTCAATGCAGTATACATTATTTATCCTCTCTTTCTCAGTCTCCCCCTAACCCCTGTGTCAGTCCTCTTTTATAACAGTAGCATTATAACAAGATATTCTTAATAGCAGATTTGCCCAATGCACTACAACAAGTCTTTTGATTTCTTGACTGCTCCTAGTTACCATGGGTGTTGATTGTTGGTACAAGTAAAATGAAGTCATTAACACATTAAATATTTCCCCCATTTATCCTGATGCCTATCAATCTGATTGTACATATTTTCTTGTTGTTGAGTTGTAATCCATATTAAAGGCTATATAGTCCATGATCTTCCACACTATGTGTTTTGAGTCTTACTTGCTTTCATCAGACAAGGTTGTCCCTTCTGCATAATGAAGGTGATTGATGAGTCTTCTTCCAATCCCAATATAATATACTCAAAACTCATTGCCACCGATTTGGAACCATCTCAGTGGGTTTTCAGGAAGGTAGAAATTGCGCAGAAGAAACTTGCGATCCTTCTGCCTTGAAACCACTGGTGGATCTGAACCACTGAAGAGGTGCCATGTTCACCTTAGCAGCACAGCTCTCTCCAGACTGAGCCACCAGAACTCCCCTGATGCAGTACTGTAAAGACAGCAGCTATGTGTTACCTGCTAATGACCAATATTCCAATGAAGGGGGAAAAATCTTGCTTAAGATGAATGTCCTCATTTAGCTTTTTGGATGGTCTCCAGGTTACCCAGAAGGGTCCTTGGCTCAACGTAATACAAACACTGGCCCAGTTTGTGAGAGGACAAGAGTTTATTGATGAAGGTGGCCTCAGCAGAAGCAGTTTGGGTGTCACAGGCCGCCCAAGTGTCTGTTAGCCCTTGGTGGAATTTCAGGGTTATTTATACCACAAATCAGGATGGCTTAGACACACGATTATTCTCAGAAATTGTTTTAAGGAAATCTATAATCTACGGGCGAAAACTTCAAAATCCTGACTATGGTATTTCTCTAGGACTGTTTTCCTAGGACTGAGAAACTTTCCAAGGGGTGCCTAACCTTCTAGAAAGTAGTTTTCAATGTTTCTGAGGTCACCAAAGGTCTGAAAGTTTCTGAAACAAAGAAACAGCTTCATTTACCCAGGAGAGGGGTGTTGTGTGCTCAGATTTTAACCCTGTCCTCTCTTATCCATGCTCAGATACTCTTGCTCTGATGTTGACTGCCATGTTGAGATAGAATGATGGCAAGTTTAGATTGAGAAGAAAACTTGACCCCAAACACTTGGTCTCTGTGTAAGTGCTGCCAAGTGGCTTTTTCTCTCCATGTTTTATCATCTGTTAAGTCACAAAGTGGTTTCCACTGCACAGGAATGTGAGAAAGTTAAATGAGAGAGTGTATTGAAAGGGCCCAATACAATAGGCATTTAAGGAATCCATTCTTCATCCATTACTCCTCATTTTCTTACCTCTTCAGTCTTATTAAGGAGCACTGATGGTGTAGGGCTTAAACATGCCAGGCTATTAATAGAAAGGTCAATGGTTTGAAACCACTTAGCCACTCTGCAGGAGAAAAATGGGCACTCTCCTCGCATCAAGATTTAGTCTTCAAGACCCAGTGGAGGTCATTATGAGCTGGGATCAACTCAATGGGAGTAGTTTTAGCTTTGTTTTACAAAAGTCTTATTGGGGGTGTTTTTAAGCCTTTTTTTTTAAATAGTCATAATTTCTCAAGTCTCTGGAGAGCCTCATTGATTTTTTTAATGAGAATAAAGAATAATAATAATTAAAATTATTATATATGTGTATGTTTATATTTTGGGGTATAGGAGAGCCTGTTGGCACAATGGTGAAGTGCCTGGCTTCAAACCAAGAGGTTGGCATTTCAAACTCACCCACCAGATCTGGCAGTTTTTCTCCGCAAAGATCAGAACCAAGGAAACCCTAGGGTCCATTCACCTCTGTCAAGTATGAGTCACTAGGAGTCAATGTCAACTTCATGTATGAACTTTTAAAGCAACAGCAAATATCATTTGCTCACTACCATTCTGTTGATTCAGACTCAGTGGCCCTCTGCTGGATTTCTGGGGCTGTAAATCTTAAAGAGGAGGAGACTGCCCATCTTGCTCCCTTAGAGCTGCTCCTGGGTTTGAATTACTCGGTGTCTGTTCTGAATCAAATGCAGGGGGAGTTTCATTAAGGTGTGGCCTGAAATGGTCTTTATCTCACTAGAGATAAAATGGAAGCTAATCAGACTTTCACCAGAGGCTCCAGGGTGAAAAGTGGACAATCTCTATCCGTGCCATTTACAGCCTCAGAAACGTGATGGGAGGTCAGCTATGAGTCAGATTGGGCTGGAGACATGATGACAGTGAATTTTGTTTTGAAATAAATTTGATGATGGCAAGTGATCCGAGTCTGGTTTTGCGTCCTCTTATCCTTCCCCCTCTGCCTTCTTAGCTCTTCTCAGTTCCCTGTTTGACACTCCTTTTTTGTTTAAAAGACCTCATATAGTTTCAGCGTCTTCATTTCCTTAGCATAATCAACCCTGGGAAAACGCTCTGCTCTGTTATAGTCTGAGTTCGAGATGCATATCTCAGAGATGTTATTGAGTCTGTTCCAGACCATTGCAATAAAGTGAATGTTGCAATAAAGCAAGCCACATTTTGTTGTTTTTGTCTTTAGCAAAACAAACACAAAATGTATGCTTACAATATATAACTAAAAAAACCCCAAAAAAGCAATTAAAAAAACATTCACGGTGCAAATTAAAAAATGAGGAAAAAGTTTAAAAATTTTTAAAAGCAAGCTCTTTTCCGGTTACTGCAGCGATGAGAACCATTAGCAGCCAAGTCTCTTGCGACACCCTGTAAGAGGCAGGGTAGGAAGTCCTGCACGGGAACAAGCGCAAACGCAAACGCAGAAAGTTTTTGGAGACGGTGGAGCTACATATCAGTTTGAAGAACTATCTCTCAGAAGCTTTTTGGGGACCATCAGGCTTAAGTCCACCCACGCCCCAAGTTCTCAGTGTGTGTTCTTGGGGATCAGCGGCACTGTGATGAAGCCAAAGCTGTGGGGATCCCCCACATAGACATCAAAGCGCTGAAAGAAAACAAGAATTAGAAGCTGGTCAAAAAGCTGGCCAAGAAGTACGTTGCCTTTTTTGGCCTCTGAATCCCAGATCAAGCAGATCCCAAGAATCCTAGGTCCAGGGCTGAATCAGGCTGGCAAGTTCCCTTCTCTGCTGACCCACAATGAGAACATGGTGGCGGAGGGAGACGAGGTGAAGTCCACCATCAAATTCCAGATGGAAAAGGTCCCGTGTCTCACGGTGGCTGTTGGCCATGTGAAGATGCCAGATCATGAACTTGTTCACAACATCCACCTGGCTGTCAACTTTCTGGTTTCACTGCTCAAGAAGAATTGGCAGAATGTTTGGGCTTTGTACATTAAGACCCAGTGTCTGTACTAAGATACAGCTCAATAAATCTTACTGTTAATACCCGCCCCCAAAAGATTTAAAAGAAAAAAAAATCCCAAAACAGAAAACTTTTGCGTGTATGATACTTTAGCGGTGGCATGCTGTGTTAGGTGGTGAGCTGCTAACTAGATGGTGAGTGGTTCTAACCTAACAGCTGGGCTGAGGGAGAAAAGCAGAGGCAGAATCTTCTTAAGATTTACAGCTTTGAGAAACCAGTGGAAGGCTGCACAAGCGGACGACGATGATACTGAATTTGTCAAAACCAAGAACTCAGCACCGAGGGGCTTGAGTTTACTAAATTCTCGGCTTTATTTAGTTTTGCCAGTTTTCCAACTAACCTTCTTGTGGACATCCCAGAATCCTATCCTTGAAGGTTATGTTCGGTCTTGTCATCTCGCTTTGATATATGAGTGTTTTTGAGTCCTTTCTTCATTTGTTTGTTTATTTGCTTAGTTTTATGACCTTGACAGTTGTGAGAAGTGTCAGTCAGGTTATTTGTAAAATGTCTCTAAGCTCAAATCGGTCTAATGTCTTTCTTGTGATTAAACGGGGATTATTCATTCATAGCAAGAATATCCTCTTAATATTTGAGGTTTGGGTTTAATTTCCAGCCAGTGGTCTTTATGCACAGACAACCACCCCTCTGTCAGAGGCTTCCATGTTGCTATGATGTGAACACGTTTCAGTGGACTTTGATGACTAGGAAGAAAGGACTGGCAATCAACTTCTAAACATGATCCAATGGCAATTCTTTTTTATTTTTTTTTTTAGGTTACAGTATTTTTAAAAATTAATTTTAATGAAAGTTTACAGACACTTAGGGTTTCCAGTCATTCTTTGTTGTACTCTTCTCCCTGCCTACCCCCTCCCCCCCCAATTCACTTTACTCCTTGATGAGTAAAAGAAAAACTCTTTCGTTGCTATGCAGTTTCTCCCCCCAAGCCCACTGCACTGTACAGCCTTCATTCTGAACTCCTGTCATGGCAATAATACCTAATCATATATCCCTTTAAACAGTTCTTTCCTTCATCTGTTGCAGTGCAGTATACATCATTCCTTCCCTTCTTCTCTGTCTTCCCTCAACCCCAGTGTCAGTCCTATTTTACAATAGTGGCCCTATGCAGTATTTGTCCTTTTGTGACTGAGATATTTTTCACTCAGCATAATGTCCTCTAGGGTCACCCACTTAGCATAGTATTTTATGAGTTCCTTGTTTTCCGTGCTGCATAGTATTCCATTGTGTGAATATACCAGAGATCCTCTATCCATTCATTTGTTGATGGACACTTGGGTTGTTTCCAGCTCTTTTCTATTGCAAACAAAGCCACAATAAACATGGGTGTTCATATATCTGCTTGGGTGGTGGTTATGGTTTCTTTAGGGTAAATTCCCAGAAGTGGAATTGGTGGGTCAAATGGTATTTCTATTTGCAACCTTTTGAGAAAGCACCATACAGCCTTCCATAGCATCCCAGCGGTCTGCTCTGTCCAGTCTCAGGGATGACACAGGACTTAAGCAGTGTTTCCATTTGTTGTGAGTGGACATAAGGTAAAGTCAGGTCCAATGCAACAGTTAACAACAGCAAAAACAACAACAAAGTAATAAATTGCCTAGATATGGAAAAAATATTTGCTTTTGCAAGACAACTGTTTCCTTAAAACGAGAGGCTGAGATTACTAGAACTCAGCTTGACAAAGAAAGCCCCCGTGCAGTTCAGCATTGCAGTAAGGGGAGACAGGTGCCGTTCTCAGCATCTGCGTGTGCTTTGGAATTCACATGATAAATACCGAGGTACAGAGACTGTCAGCCTGATTAATACTTTACAGGCACAGGGCATGTGCCTTCATCTATAGGCACTATGCTTGCTGCGTGGGTCCCCCACAAGGCAGCCATCAGCATCAGCTTCCAAGCAGCTCCCCCACCGAGCGCTTCTCCTCCGTGTCATCTGCTCAGCTGTCATCTCTGCTAAAGGATTTTCAATTTGGAAAGTAATTTGCAACAAGGAGCAGCTTGCTGAAGGATGGGGAGCAATTTTGTCTGAATGCCCAGGGTGGGGTCTGCTCAATAACACAACAAAGTCCATTTAAAGACGCATAGGACGGGCCAGGTGGAAAGCTTCTCACTATAGCAGTGCTTGCTTGGTTAAACATAGGCTTCCCCAACATCTTCCTCCTTCCAAAATGTAAACAATTAAAGAGAATAGCATTTCTTTGTAATGGCAGTGGGTTGGTTGCATGTGTTGGCAAATGTCTAAAACAACCATTTTAGACAGCAGTTGCCAGATAGAATATCCTCAGTATTTTAAAAAAAAACAAAAAAAACACCAAGCAGATAGACCCAAATCTCAAAGTCATTACTGTTGAGTAGGAAATAACCTATAGCTGACCCTCCAGCAGGTTTTCAGAGGCTGTAAATCACACTGGAGTAGATTGCCCATCTTTATCCCATGGAGCTGCTGGATCCAGCTGCCAGAGAAACAGCAAAAATAACATCAAAGGAGACAATTCAGGAGAAAGGACTGTGTGCCCTAATTCTGAGGAAAATAACAACAGAAGCCATTGAGAATACTATGAAGCTTCCACAATATGTAATTTAGCTTTGGATTTGCAGCAAACATTTCTGTGGTCTATGTTGTTGGTAGGTGCCATCAAGTCAAGTACAACTCATAGCGACCCATGAACAGATGATCTGAACTCTGCCCTGTCCTGTGCCACTCAGTTCCTCATCTTTGACACCCTCGAGCCTATTGTTGAAGTCACTGTATCAATTTCCCTCACTGGGAGTCTTCCTCTCCTTCCCTGATCCTCCACCTTCCCAAGCATGATGTCCTATAGAAGGTATTTAAATGGTTAACTTGCCCTGTTGCTGATTGGACTGTCAGAAGGTTAGGTCTACCCAGAAGCCTCTTGGAAGAAAGGCCTGGCAATTTAATTCCAGAATATCAGGCACTGAAAACCCTATGAAGTGCAGCTTTATGCTGACTCGCGTGGGGGCTCCACGAGTTGGCATTGGTTCAGTGGCAACTGGTTTCAGGAAGCCTTGGACGTACAGTGTTTAAGCTCTTGAATGCTAGTGAAAAGATCAGAGGTTCAAAGCCACTTGCTACCCTTTGGGAAAAGAGACTAGGGGATTTGTTCCCTTAAAGATGATAGCCTCTGAAACCCTGTGGTTTCAGGGTTCAGAATACAGTGCAAAGCGAAACCCTACTTTGCTCCATAAGGTCACTGTGAATTGGAATCAACTCGACGGCACAGAGCAGCAAATAACTATTAAACATAATCAAGTAAGGGAGCTCTGGTGGCCTAGTGGCAAGAAGCTGAACTGCAGTCCTGAAGGTGTGCAGTTCGAATACCAGATGCTCAGCTGGAGAAGGAGGGGCAAACTCCTCCTGTGCCAGTTGGATCCAATTTGACGGTACACCAAATAAAAAAGTAAGTAAAATAAAAAAAATCAAGTAGAAATCTATATTCCATCATGTGACAGTGCCCATGTTTTAATAAGTACCAAGAGTAAGTATAGCATAGTCCCTTCCACCTCCCCTTCTTTTTAAATTGGAAGAGAAAGAGAAGCAAACATACCAAAAATACAGAAAGACCTACATAAAAGCTTCAACCCAAATGGGCTAGGGAGTAATTTCCCTTCTGATGGGATACTATCAATGTCTTTATAGTTTGAGGCTTTTATAATTAGAAAGTAATGTGCTTGATGTCTATCAGACATGTTTGAATGTCCCATCTAAGATAATGTTTTCTACAGACTGTATCATTGAAATAATGTAAAAGAAATCATTCTCATTTCGGATGCATTTCTATTTCCTCCTACAGGTGAGGATTTTGGAAATGTAAAGAATGCGTTTTCTCTAAGTGTTATGTTGCATGCAATCCCTGCCTTCCAATCTTTTTATCATACTGAGTGGAGAGAATTTGGTATCATTAAGCATTTTTTCATTAAATAAATCTACACAGAATATGAAAGGGGGCCAGATCTCCCAGTGCTCGCTGTTACCAACCAGGACTGGATAAACCTGTCATTTTTGGGACTCTGCTCCTAATGGAACACTCTTGTGCCAACCCCAAGGCAAGGAGTTCAAATCCACCAGTTGGTCTGAGAAAGATGTGTAATCTCTTTCCATGTGATTTACAGCCTCTGAAAACCCATTGGAGGATCAGCTATGAGTCTGTTCTGACTTGATAATACAGAACAAGACCACCAATCTAGAAACACATCTGCAGGCATATTCGGTGTTAGTGTCTCACGTTATCGCACTTCACAGATACTGTGTTTTTGTAAACTGGAGACTTGCAGCAACATGAAGCAGTTCTGGCACCATCATTTTTCTAGCAGTGTACCCTTCTTGTGTGTCTTTGTGTCACATTTTGGTGGTAGTTGGTCCCATTGAGTCATCTGTGACTCACAGTGATGCTCTGAACAACAGATCTGAGCTTCAGCGCCATCCTCATCATTTCTGATAGACTCGAGTCCATTGGCTACAGTCACTGTATCAATCCATCTTTCTGGGCTTCTTCTTCCCTTTTAACTAACGGTCCACCTATCCAAGCATGATGTCTTTTTCCAAGGACTAGCCTTTCCTAATAACATGCCCAAAGTATGTGAGATGAAGTTTCACAATCCTTGCCACATTTTGATAATCCTCAGAATATTTCAAACTTTTTCATATTGTTACTGCACACTTAACAGACTACTCTTCACTGTTGTGTCTTGGTTTTTTTTAATATGCCATCGAGACAGTTTCCGTTTCTAGTGACTAACCATTGGGTTTCTGAGGTTGTAAATAATAGTGGCAGGAGACTGCCCAGCTTGCTTCTACAGGATTTGAACACATGGAGATCCACAGCCTTTGTACATGTTGTATAGCAGTACAACTTGGCATGGCCAGCAACTCCAAGGCTCCTTGTAATAATTATTGCTGTTGTGTGCTGTCAAGTTGGAATCAGGTGATTGCTGACTCTCTAGGGTTTTCAGAGGCAATATAAAGTAAAGGGGGAGATTGCCCATTTTTCTCCTGAAAAGCAGCTGGTGGATTTGAAACAGGTACTTTGGGATTGCAGTGCAGGTTCTTACCACTAGGCCACCATACCTCCCCCCCATATTCATTCATTCTCATTCTCTCTCTCTCTCTCTCTCTCTCTCTCTCTCTCTATATATATATATATATATATATATATATTCGTACCTATCTCTATATATCTATATCATCTCTAGCAATATAGCTATATATCTCTTTATTTATATGTAACAGTCTTGTATAAACATAACTTTTACATGCACTGAGAAAGCAAAAAAACAACAATAAGAAATGTGTGGCTCATTTTATTGTGATATTAAGTTAATTTTGGTGGTCTGAAACCAGCCATATCTCTCAGTTTTGTCTGTACATATGTGGTCCATCATTCTGGTATGCATGGCCACAGGCAAGGTCATAATTTCCTCCCAATAGAGGACTTGCTTCACATTAAATGTGCATGTGCTGTCGAACGGTTTTCCTCGATCCAGGAGGATCTCAGGGCTAATGCTTGTATTTCTCTCTCCTTCTAAAGACTTCATTTCAGGCATTTGCCCATTCACTTATATGTGAGAAATCAGAACCACGTGCACTGCAGATGGGTAGGGGATCAGACGTCACATTTCCTTCTCATCGACCCTGTCAGTCTGGTTCATGGGATTGCATGTCTTTCTTCCCTAATCATCATGCAGTGGGCCACTCCCTACGTCCACTCTTAGTTCTGCAATGCCACGGGCAAGATCCAAACTACCAACCTCTTGGCTAGTCTCAAAAACACCCTCAATGCCATTAGGTCAGCACTAACTTCTAGCTAAGCCTCTGTTGGGTTTCTGAGTTGCCCAGGAGGAGATTGCCCATCTTTCTCCTGTATTGCTGCTGATGCATTTGAACCGCCAGAGAGACTTGACCTTTGGGTTAGCAGTACAGCTCCCTTTGGGCAACACCACCAGAGCTCCCCTGGTGGTCAATAGTGGAGCACCAACTATTTGTGCCACTCAGTGACCAAATCCAGTGGAAAAGAATTTCAAAAGCACAGAGAAGGGGAGCTCTGGTGGCCTAGTGGCAAGAAGCTGCACTGCAATCCCAGAGGAACACGGTTCGAATCCACCAGACGCTCTGCCGGAGAAGGAGGCGCAATATCCTCCTGTACCAGTCAGATCTGATTTGACGGTACACGCACACAAAATAATAAAAAAAAAAAAAAAAGCACAGAGAATTCATCTGCTTGTGAAAAGACTAAACTGGGAGTGGAATGTCTCTTTTCCGTTGCTATATTTTCCCATTGTGGAAACCTAATCATATGGGCAAGGATATCTCCTAGGGGTGTGAGAAAGGTAGCCTAGCTCCAGAATGATGCAACAACTTACCTGAGCAAGTATCTGGTGCATGGCGGGATTTGGATTCAGATTCGTACGTACTTGGAACTTGCATCATGCCATTAGCAATCCCACTTTAATACAGTATGCTTTGCCCTCCTGATGTCTGGTGAAGCTGGCTGCAGAAGGGAAGGAAATGCTTGGGTTTATCCACAAGCCCCAGGTCTTTGCATTGATGCTTTGTGCTGGGCAAAGCCACACCCCGCACGTCTGTTGAAGAGCACGGTCTTTACTCCTGGCGCCACCTGCCTGTGAGATGAAGAATGAGCACAGCCAACCGCAGAAGCAGAGCCACAAGCCTGAGAATGCAGAAGAGTTATTTATAGTACTAAGTCCCTGGCAGAAAAGGCAGGGAGATTGGAGCCTAATCATCACCAGGGAAGCCAGGAAGTCCATGACAACAATGAGCGGCTGAAGGGTCAGGGTTGCATTCCAATTAAAAAGACGTCCAGATACTTAACACATAAGGCCCTTAGCTGGAGAGTGACGGCATGTTCTGGCCCGAGAGGAACAAACAGCTCCTGATGCCTTCTGCCTCCGTTCCCTTAAGCAGCGAGGCAGCACGTTAAACACTATGACTGCAAACCCAAATCTGATCATTTCAGGTTCCATGACAATGAGTCAGTCAGTCAGTGGAGTCAGTCAGTCAGTGGTTTCCTTGCTGTGGGCGGCATATCTTGATGCAAGGGATGCTGTTCAGTCCTGTTTGGTTGTTTTGCTAGCTGTGCGTGTCAACTCTCACATCACAGTGAGGAGAGCTTGCTGATCGACCCTCTTATTGCTGCATCTTGTGTGAATCACATCAACTGAGGTTCTTTCCATGTCTTGCATTCAGTGTCTCTCCAGTGCCTTGCTTTCTTGACACACACACACACACCTTTCTACCTAGATAATATTCTTTTGTAATTTAAAGAACTAGAACAGATAAACAAAATCAAGTAACAAAACCAAAGGATTCCTTCATATTCATGACCCAGTCATCTACAGGAGGGCTAGCATGGGTTTGTACATGCCAGTTCCCACCAAGATGGAGCAGGACCAAACCATATTTTGTTATGCTGCACAAAAGGGTTGCTGTGAGTCACAGCTGACTCCGTGGCATCCGAAAACAATAACAACAAAGATCTTGGGTGCTAATACAAGGCTTTGTTCTTCCTTCCTCACACCTACCTTCTAACTCCACTTGGAGAAAAGATTGCTTTCTTTTTCTTTTAAAGCCTTGTCATTTGTAATCGTGAGGGCCAGCAGGTCCAGATCTGCAGGGCAGATTGCACACTAAGCCCGCTGACGCTGTAGTCAGGAGCCTGGGCATTGTACTGCTGGCTGATTCGTAGGGAACTTGAGTAGAATTTGATGTCGCAGCCCTGAGGTAGGATTTCTTCCCCAGGAAACTTCAATTTTATTTTTTTTTTTTTCCTCTCTTAAGGCCTTCGGTTGATGGCATAAGTCCTGCCCACATAATAGAGGATAATCTCCTTTACTTAAATAAGTATTTACTGGTTGGAGACACTAACCACGTCTAGAGAATACCTTCACAGCAAGACTTAGATTAGTGTTTGATTAAGGAACTGTTTGATGAAGCAGGATGATTAATTAACTGTTTGATTAAGCAATATTTAAATTAGTGTTTGATTAAAGAGCTAAGCCAAGGAGCACTGGTGACTCAGTGGGTAAGCGCTAGCTGTTAACCAAAGGTTAGTTATTTGAATTCACCAGTCTCTCCATGGGAGAAAGGTGGGACAGTCTCCTGTGAAGATTTTAGCCTTGCAAACCCTTAAGGGCAGTCATGTCCTATCTTACAGGGTGGCAGTGAGTCAGACTTAACAGGATGATAGTGGGTTTTGCAGCCTCGCCAAGCTGGCCCATAAGACTCATAAGTCCTATTCTAATAGTAATTCTTCTAAATAGCAAAGCTCGAGTGATCAGTCTTCTTCTGTGCTCATTAAAGCAGCAAAAGTGAACTTAGAGGAGCTCTGGTGGCCCAGATGTAAGGAGTTGTGCTGCCAGCCCAAAGGTAAGCAGTTCCAGTCCACCGGCTGCTCCATGGGAGAAAGATGGGCAGTCTCATCCGGTGAGATTTACAGCCTCTGAAAACTCACCAGAGGGTCAGCTATGAGTCCCTTCTGACTTGATGGTACACAACAACAAAACAATGAGCTTTGGTAGCGTAGTCAGTAGTCCATGAGGAGTCGCGTTGCTCACCAAAAGGCTATATTTCTCTTTCAGATCAAATACATCAACCACTTTATGGGAAATTTCCGTCTGTACAGTTTACAGCCTCGGAAACTCAACAAAGATTCAGATAATGAGTCAGTCTCAATGCAGTAGTAATGAGTCTTGAGGTTTTGGGTTTGTTTTGTTTGTCTGTTTTTCAGTATCCAAAGCCCTTTATTGAAAATCTGGGAGAGTAGAGAGAATTCTCTCAAAAACTGCCTCCTGGTCTACTTGGGTTAGGTATTAATTTACTTAACATATTACAGTCTCTGGTTCAAAGTCACATGCTTCTGACATTCAAAAGGATAATAGTTTCTAGTACACAGACAGCTTAAGATAGAGTTTACATATAGCTGAGGGGAAAAGAAAGCCATTTCAAAAGACAAATAGTAGTTCAAGAAGGATACATTTCCTTTCCCATTAAATAGACTGCTTAAAGTTATCTGTATGACTAGAGAAGTTAAAACAGGGTCTGAGGACAAAACAAATGGTATTTGGACAGTTCAACCAGTATTGCAAGCTGGAAACCTAGGATGTCAGTCAAATTTTTAGAGCTGTACCGTGTGTTTGAGTTTTGAAAAAAGGATTTGGTATTCACTTGCCAGTCCAAGTTTGTCCTGGAGAGAGTGAAATCAGGCTGCTCCTAGGAGGCAAGGATTTTGAAGCACCATCTGACGTAATTTGAGCATGCTTCAAGGAGGGACAAGTCCTTAGAGAGGGACATCATGCTTGGGAGAGTGGAGAGGCAGCACAGGAGGGGAGGACCCTCAGTGAGCTGGAGTGACTTAGTTACTGGGGGTAGGTATGTCAGAGACAATAAGATTGGCTCAGGATAGGCAGGGCACATAACAACAACAACAACAAGATATATTGTCTAGTGCCATTGACTTGATTCCAATTTACCCAACTGCCTCATAGAGTTTTCTAGAATATAATCATTCCAGAAGCCAACTGTCACATCTTTCTACCCTGGAGCAGCTCAGTCAGTTAGAAACGCAAAACCCCCTCTTAGGAGCCAATGGATTGAAGGTCTTATCACAGGCTCAGCTCAAATAAAGATCATACCATTCTGGAGAGTACACAGGTCAAACCAAGCATCTGGAAGGAGCACTTGACAAAGGAGGTGCACACTCATTTGATGTGCTAAGTGAATGCATTGATTTTTAAACATAATTGAAGAGCCCTGAGAAAGTGAACTTGAAAGAATTCATCACAGAAAGGGGCAATGGCATATTTGTTGCAGAGCACATGTTGACCAAAAATGCTTAGACCGCTCTCTGGCCATTAAAAGATGTAGGCGTGACTTGTTAGTGTGACTTGTTAGTTTCAGTTGATGCCTGTATGAAGTGGGAATAACTATGGAATTTTGGAATTTTTTTTTTAGTCAGTTCTGGATACAATGTACTTATTCTGTAATGTAAGTGTTTTATTGAATGGCGGTAAGAAGAAATAGATGAATATATGAATATAAAATAAGAAACATGAATACACAGAAGGACATTCATCCAGCCCCGTTCTCCTTAGTATCTCTTTTTTCCTAAATAGTGATCATATTTTTGCCTTCTCACTCAAATGATGAGAATTGATTGTATTGATATTCTGAGTACTTGCAGCATGGGGAAAAGCAAATGCATGGGAAGTAGCAAATGCTAGATTTAGTTCTTCGATGTTTTTGTCCACACCGTTCTCTGTGAAGCTAGGCAGTACCACCTTCAGAAGATGCTAGTGAATGTATTTCTGTTCTTATTTTTTTTTATTTTTATATGATCTTGTGTTCTTAAACTCTTTAAGAGCCAGCCCTTTGATCAAATGTGCCCTATCTTAAACAAAGCTCTTTTGGCCAAGTTCATTATTCAATGACTTTGGAAGTCCACCAGTTAAGACACATTCTCTAGGCTCCTAGGTTCTCTAGAAGAGTCTCCGAGTGACACAAATAGTGAAGCACTCAACTACTCCCTGCATTGTTGGTGTTTCAAATCCACTCAAAGGTGCAGTAGAAGATAGGACTGATGGTCTGCTTCTACAAGTCCACAGCCTCGAAAACCTATTGGGGCAGTTTTATTTTGCATGCATGAGGTCATCTTCAGTCATAATTGACTCAGGGACAGCTCAAAGAGCAGGGACAACGTCTTAGATAGTAGGATGAGAAGTCCGAACAGGATGCTGAACTCAAGGCCCAGCCCCTCATCGTCTTCCGTTCTTGTAGTGAGAAGTCAACATTAGCATGGAAACAATTAAGTTAGCAAATACAAGGTGGCAGGAAGGAGGGCTTCCTAAAGGCTGGTGTTAAGATGCTGTCATGTCAACTACAACTCATAGCAACCTCTGAAGAAGAGACTGAAACCTATTAGCCTTGGAGAAAAAAAAATGTCACAGTTTCCCCAGGCCTGACCTCCAGGGCTAACCACTCCTGGAGAAAATCTAATAATGTCTTTTTGTTATTTAATTTTGGGGGTTGTTTTGTTTTGTTTTTGATAATGTCTTGAGAAGAAGACTAGATGACCAGATCCTGATAAAGCCTTGGGCCTGATCACAGATTGACAGAATCCCTACCCCCAAATTCCTGAGCAAACTACCCTCCCTTCTAAGTCTCCTTAACAGTCCCCCACCCCCCCAAAAAAGGAAACTTCTGTCTGTCTGTCTGTCTGCTCGCCACTCTGATCCTCTCCATGAGTGATCACTTGACATCCCACTCAGACCACTTAATAAATGTCTGTTTGCTACTTGGGACCAGCTTCTTTTCTTGCTCTCTCTATCCCGTGCCATCCTCAAGACCTCCGTGCTATACAAGCCCTTTGTTGCTGTCAGTGTGTAAGTCCATCTTGTTGAGTGTCTTCTTCTCTTCTGATAAAGGAGATAGAACTAATGTGGATTGTGTTTTTTTTTTAAACCTGGTCTTTGCTAGATACCAGGAAGATGGTGAGTGAGCTGAGGACATACATGGGAGGGACAATGAAATCCAAGTTACAAAAAAACGTGTTGAGTGCAACCTCTAAAAATTTTTTCTTGTTGTTCAATGCTATGTGGAAATCTACATCTCATCTCATATTTACATGCTGTTATGAATTGAATAGTGTCCCCCAAAAAATATGTGTTAACTTTGCAGGGCCATTGTTCTCAGCTTTGTGTTATTAACCTTCATTTTGTGAATGGATAGAATTATCTGTGTGTTGTAAATCCTAACCTCTAAGATATTAATGAGGCAATATTGGTGAAAACCCTGCTAATGAGACAGGACAGAATCTAAAGGACTGTATTTCATGTCAATCTTTTGAGAGATATGAAAGATACTGAACAAGTGAGCAGAGATAAGAGGTAGCTACTACCAGTATGGACTGAGGCTCAATGTCAAGAAGACAAAGATTCTCACCACTGGACCAAATGGTAGCATCAGGATGGATGGTGAAGAGATTGAGATTGTTCACAGCTTCAGTTTGCTCAGCTCCACAGCCAACACTCTTGGCACCAGCAGCCAGGAAATAAAAAAACGTATTGCAATGGGAAAGTCTGCTGTTAGGGACCTCTCTAAAGTACTCAAGAGCAATGGTGTCTCTTTGGAGACAAAGGGTGCGCCTGATACAGGGTATGGTCTTTGCAATCACTTGTTATGCATCAGAGAGCTGGACAATGACTAGGGAGGACAGACGCCTTTGAGCTGTGGTGCTGGAGAAGAGTATTGGATGTACCATGGACTGCCAAGAAAACTAATAGATTCGTCTTAGAGAGGGTTAAACCAGGCTACTTCTTGGAGGCAGAGATTCTGGGGCTTCGTCTGACTTTGGACATGTTGTAAGGAGAGAGAGGTCTTTGGAGAGGGACATCATGCTGGGTAGAGTAGAGGGACAGCGCAGGAGGGGAAGACCCTCTATGAGGTGGATTGATTCGGTGACTGGGGTAATCGGGATGGGTGTGTCAGAGACAATGCGATTGGCACAGGATAGAGCAGGGTTTAGGGCTGTTGTACATAGGGTTGCTATGAGTCGCAAACGACTCGACTACACATAGCAACAACAACTACTATCACCTACAACCGATGAGGAAGAAAAGCTAGAACCTGGGCCATTAGGCCTAAGCTCCCTGTGCTGTAAACCTCCTAGACCCACGGGGAAATTTATACCAAGACACAAGGAGGTCTTTAAGGGAAACTAATCCCATAGATGCTGAAAGGAGACAAAGAACAAACAGAGAGAAAGAGAGAGAGAAGACAACTTCTCCTAGAGTTGACACTCTGAATTCAGACTTCTAGCCTCCTAAACTGTGAGAGAACAAACCTCTATTAGTTAAAGCAGCACTGGATATCAAAGACAAATGATAACAATTAAGAATGGTTTTGTTTTCTGCTATACACTTGGGCTCTGACTCATGACATTCCATATGTATACATTAATAAAGTGTTACTTAGTCATGTGCCATCCGCAAAGCAGATCAGACCATTGTTATTCATGGCTGATTTTTGGAAGCAGATTGACAACCTTTTATTAGTCTGTCTTAGTCTGGAAACTCCTCTGAAACCTGTTCAACTTTATAGTAACATACTGTCCTTCCTCAACAGCCAGGTGGTACCTGCTAATGAGATCCATTGGCCAGGAACTGGACCTGAGTTACCCACATTGCTATTCTTGTTTTTTTCTTAGATATTGTCCTCTAGCAAACCAATAGACAACAGAATGAAACACTGCCTGCTCCTGGACCATGTATACAATTGTTGGCATACTTGAACCCATTGTAACAGCTAATGTGTCAATCTATCTTATGAAGGTTATTCCTCTCTATTGCTGACCCGTTACCCACATTGCTATTCTTGTTTTTTTCTTAGATATTATCCTCTAGCAAACCAATAGACAACAGAATGAAACACTACCTGCTCCTGGACCATGTATACAATTGTTGGCATACTTGAGCCCATTGTAACAGCCAATGTGTCAATCTATCTCATGAAGGTTATTCTTCTCTATTGCTGACCCGTTACCCACATTGCTATTCTTGTTTTTTTCTTAGATATTATCCTCTAGCAAACCAGTAGACAACAGAATGAACACTAGCTGCTCCTGGACCATGTTCAGAATCATTGGCATGTTTGAGCCCATTGTAACAGCCAATGTGTCAGTCTATCTCATGAAGTCTATTCCTCTCTATTGCGGACCCGCTTCTTTATCAAGGCTGATGTCCATCTCCATAGAATTGATCCTTCCTGATAACATAGCTGAATTATGTGCTCCAGATCCTTGCTTTTCTCCCTTCTCAGGACCATTATGGCTCCATCTTCCTCCTAGAAGGCAAGAATTCTACTAGTGAATCACCACTGCCCACATAGTCAAAGAAAGGGACACCATGTATATATACATGACTGAAATGATTATACTCTTACTCACTGAGCAATCCAGTTTGGGTCAAAAAACTGTCTCTTTGACAATCTGTCTTTAGAATTTGTGAAAGAAGAAAAAAAATTCTGTCTCTATTCTACTTGAAATCCGTGGCTGTTTTTCTGACTCTGGGATGAGCAGCGTTTTCGCAGGGCAGTCTTTATGATCACAGACAGAGGGCTCCGGAACAAGTGATGACGGTGACTCAGCCACAGTCCCCGGCATCTCACACAACACATTCCGCGGAACAGAACAGCTCACCTTCAACCTGCTTTGTTCCATGGCGCAGTAATGTTCTGTCCCTTGGGACTTAGAGCACATCTTTCCTCTGAATGATTTTGCAAAACCATCACTTATTTGGAAAAAAAATAAAAAAGCCTCACGTGGTAGCTGCGCTGACAGTGACAATGAACAGAAATGGATTTTGGTCGGTAAAATGTGTGGCAGCTCTTGAGACCAATGGAAACCCTCAGGAATAATTGCATAAGCAAGAAAGGAGAGTAAACCTAGATTTCTCTCCTCCTCTAACCTAATGTCAAGCCCTTAAGGATACTTCCTCAACTCATTAACCTCTCACAGTGCTCAGTTGTGATTTGGGGGTAAGTGTACAGAGCAAATTCGTTTTTTAGTCAACAATTCATACATATATTTTTCTGTAACAATAATGGATGGAGATTATCATAATGTAAAAAAGCAATCTTCTCATTTCCTTTGTTTACCATTTCTAACCCTAACATGATCCCTTCTTATGAACTTCTTTCCTGGGTACATGTGGTCCCTTTGATCTTATATGCCTGGTTGTTTTTAGAAGGTCACTCCTCCCTCGTATTCCTGTTCATCTTATATTGCTCTTGTTTATGTCTATAAAGACAAAGAGAGTTATATTTAGTTGTTGGTAGATGCCATCAAGTCAACTCCGATGTACAGCAACCCTATGAACAATGGACCAGGAACTTAGCCAATTCTGCGTCATCCTCATAATATCCACCATTGTTGTAGTCACTTTGTTAGTCCAACTTGTTGAGAGTCTTCCTCTCTTTGCCTGACCTTCTTATTTTCCCAGCATATGGCTTTTCCCCGCCAAGGACTGGCATTTCCTGACAACACTGCTGGAGCATATCAGATGAAGTCGCACCATCTTCCTTTAAGGAACACCCTGATGCACTTTTCCCAACACAGACGTGTTCCCTTGGCAGTACATTCAACACTGTTCACTAATATCATAATTCAAAGGCATGGAATCTTATTCCATCTGTGTTATTCATTGCCTATCTTGTCCTGAATAATCCACTCATATGCATGGTCAATTGTATACGAAGCACCTGAACAGACCATGGGTTTTGGTCAGATGCACCTTCATCTTTAAACTCACCCCCTTGCTCTTTAGCACTTTCAGAACATCCTTCACAGTAGTAGCTTTGCCCAGTGCAACACATCTTTGGTTTTCTTTTTCTTTTCCTCTTCAGTATTTTTTTATTACTGATTTTTTTAATGCAACATATATTTTTTTACAGTATATCCTTTCCATTTAATCTTTCCTCATTCATTCATTATTGCACATTTTCCTCCCTGCCCACCCCACACCCCAGTTTGTTTTTCTCCTTGAAGAAAAAAAAATGTATCATTGTTATACAATCCCCCAATCCACTGTCCACTTTAATATGCATTTCTTTTTCTGTAATCTTGTCATGAAAACAATACCTAATCCTATCTTCCTTTTAAACAGTTATATCTTTGAGTTTCTTAACTGATGTTCTCATTGATGTTGATTGCGGACGAGAATAAAACTAAATCATTGGCAATTTTACTTGATAGACCTATCTATTGTTTGCCTGAAAGTTAAGCCATGAGAGTTAAGTTCATTTTCAATCTTAAAGGTTAACAAAAGGCCATATTGTGAGGAGTTTTACTAATCTCTTATCACAGCCATAAGCTTAGTATTCTCTATTTTTTGAGTTTTTGTTCCACTTTATTTAGGACCATTTATTGTGATCAACAGAGAACTACCAGAAGTGCAGGCTGGATTTAGACAAGGTCATGGTACTAGGAATATTGTAGCTAATGTTAGATGGATCTTGGCTGAAAGCAAGGAGTACCAGAAGAATGTCTATCTTTGTTTCATTGATTACACAAAGGCATTTGACTGTGTGGATTATAACAAACTGTGGTTAACTCTGAGAAGAATGGGAATCCCAGAACACTTGATTGTGCTAATTTAAAACCTATACTTGGACCTGGAGGCAGTCGTCAGAACAGAGCAGGGAAACACTGCATGATTCAAAATTGTGAAGAGTGTACGCCAGGCCGTATCCTGTTTCCATACCTTTTTTTCAATCTTTATGCAGAACAAATTATCTGAGAGGCGTGGCTCTATGAGGAGAAATGTGGCATTAGGATTGGTGGAAGAATTATCAACAATCTGCGTTATGCAGATGACACAACCCTGCTTGTTGAAACTGAGGAGGACCTGAAGCACTTGCTATCGAAGGTCAGGGACTGCAGTCTTCAGTATGGATTGAGGCTCAATATCAAGAAAACAAAGGTTCTCACCAATGAGCCAATTGGCAGCATCATAATGGATGGTGAAGAGATTGAGATTATTCACAGTTTTGGTTTGCTTGGCCCCACAATCAACAAACACTCTTGGCACCAGCAGCCAAGAAATTAAAAGACATATTGAGATGGGAAAGTCTGTGATTAGAGACCTCTCTAAAGTGCTGAAGTGCAATGATGTCAGTCTGGGCACTAAGGTGCACCTGATACATACCATGGTCTTTTCAATCACTTGTTATGCATCAGAGAACTGACTAGGAATGATAGAAGGAGAGTTGATGCCTTTGAGCTGTGGTGTTGGAGAAGAGTGTTGAATATACCATGGACTGCTAAGAAAATGGACAGGTTTGTCCTGGAGAGGTTGAAGCTGGTCTGCTCCTTGGAGGCAAGGATTCTGAAGCTTCGTCTGACATACTTTGGACATGTTGCTCTGTGGGACCAGTCCTTAGAGAGGGGCATCAAGATTGGGAGGTTGGAGAGACAGCGTGGGAGAGGAAGACCCTCAGTGAGATGGATTGATTCAGTGACTGGGGAAATTGAGGCAGGTGTGTCAGAGATAGTAAGATTGGTACAGGATAGGGCAAAGTTTAGGGCTATTGTACATAGGGTCGCTATGAGTTGCAAGTGACTTGACGGCACATAACAACAAAAACAACAACAACAACAACAACAACAACAACATTGTGATCCCTTTCAGAGTGGTCAGGAGTGGTCCTGGGCCACATCTAAGCAGCTAACAGGTGTTACCACAGCAAGAATACCATTAATTTAAATGAATGAATATTAGAGTGTCAATGTGTGTGATATGTATAAGAATTTTCCTGCAGCAAAGTCTCCAATAAGAAAAGGGGTAAACACCAAAACACCAAAAACAAAAAAATGAACTAACAACCTAGGATTTCTTTTGCAGATATTTCCAATGAATTTATCTAACACTTTTAGAACTTTAAGAAAGTGTTTTCTCTCTCTCTTTCTTTCTCTTTTTGTTTTGTTTTCCTTTTGCACAATAACACAACTTCCTACGTTCTTTCTTGCCATGATGGAAGCCAACCTCATCATGATTTTCAGAATTAAGTGATTTAAAAAGAAAAAAAAAGAAAGAAAAATGTGGAGCAATCTGCCTTATCGGTCTCTCTTCCAATTAATTTCATCTTGTTTCTGTCATTTCCACCATATTTTTCAATCCAGCAAGCCTCATTACATTTGCAAGTGCATTAAATTAGAGCCTCTATAGAAGGGGGATGATGATTATCAGCTAATTTAATTATGTTTCTACATTTGCAGCATTTAATGATGTCTGCCATTGTTGTTGGGGCTTCTTACATTGGCTCTCGGTAGAAATTAGCTCTGATCCCATGTAAAGTTTATGTTATCAGATAATACTTGACAGCTCATTGAGGTGCACGTTAGGTAATTTTTGAATCTAATCAAAATTGATTTGTGTGCAATCAAATTACAGGAATAAAGAAACAGTTTTACATAATTTGGTTGCTAATTATAGTGTTGTCTGCCTCGGAAGTCACACCAATGTGCGTCTCTTCTTTTTGTACCGACCTTTCATCAAGTTCTAAAACTCTGCATGTTTTTAAGTCTTCCGTCGTTGTTGTCAAGTTTCATAGTGATTTAGGTCTCCTGATATTATGCTACAGATCAGATTAAAGATAGAAGACCCCTCAGTTTTGGGTTTGATTCAACAATTATCTCCTGGGTTTCTTCGGTTTTTAAGAATTTATTATCTTTTTATTGTTAGTGTTGAGCCCATAGGCAGTAGTGTGTACAGTAGTTCAACAGCTTCTATATATACTTTCAGAGACACTGATTATATTCTTGGAGTTGTATAACTCTTCTCACTACCTCTGTTGTAAATTTTCTTTCCTCATTAACAAACACTAACCCCTTAAATGTCTCACCCGATATTTTGAGTTGCTCTTGTCAGTTTGATCTTCTCTCTTTCACTCTCGCTCTCGCTCTCCCCTCACTCTCCCCGTCTCCTTCCCTCCTTCCCTCTCCCTCCCTCCCCACCTTCTCCTTTCTTTTTATTAAAATGTATTTTCCTTCAATCATTCATATACACAGTGTTTCATTAATTGGGATTCTCTCTGTGTAGTAGCACTCTTCCTGCTTTCCCCCTCGGTTCTTCAGGTCCGTTCACATTTAGTTTCTACTTTCTGAGATTCGTTTTGAGGTCTATTGCTACCCTTTTTGGTCTCCTGTGATTAAATGTTCTCAAGAGCAAACAGGAGGCTGAGCTGTTGTTTGATTTTGAAGAAAACTTCAGGGGATATTTTTGAGTTAAACATAAAGTTTAAAGATGATCTTAGGGCAGCAGTTGTCAAGATTGCTTGAACCTTCTAGGCTCTGGAAAGTCTGGATTCTACAAGTGTTTACAATTCTGTTAGACATCTCTCTCCATTTTGAACAGGGTTCCTCTCTAGAATCTCTGATTAAAATATTCAGCAATCGTTGTCGGGTACTATACATACAATTCTTGGGGTCTCGTGGCAAATCAAGCAGCACTTGGGGATCTTATCAATGTTGGGCAGATGACTTACAATTTGGGGATTCAAATCACTCCTCCAAGTAGAAGAGAAAGTCTCTGAGAGTGAGATAAGTTGTTTTTCTGGGGCTAGCCCTAAAATCCCATGAGACGGATGAATCATTATTCTTTCTTCTTTCCTGGGGTTCTTTGTTGTTGTTGTCATTGTTGCTGATAGATGCCATTGAGTATGACTCATAACAACTCTGTGAACAACAGGTCTGAACCCTGTCCTATCCTGTGCCATCCTCACACTTTCTGATACACTAGAGCCCATTGTGACAATCACCATGTCTTTTCACCTGGTTGAAGGTCTTCTTCTCCTTTGCCGACTCTCCACCTTTCCAAGCATCATGTTCCCCTCTGAGGAATAGTCCCTCCTAGCAACCTGCCCAAAGTATGTGAGGTGAAACTTCATTCTTGCCTCCAAAGAGCACTCCGGCTGCAGTCTCTCCAAGGCATATTTGTTTGTTCTTTTGGCTATCCAATGCCCTTCTCCAACACCACAGCTCAAAGACATCAATTCTTCTCTCATTCTTATTCATTGCCCAGCTCTCAGATGCACAGTAAGTGATCAGAAAGACCATGGGCTGAATCAGACGCACCTTCATCTTCAGACTGACATCATTACTCCTTAATAATTTGGAGAGGTCTCTAACTGCAGAGTGTGTCTACTTATTTCCTGACTGATGGTACCAAGGGTGTTAATTGTGGATCCGTGCAAGATGAAGCTGTTGAGAGTTTCAGTCTCCTCTCCATCCATCATGATGCTGCCTATCTTAGGATTCTTTACCAAGTGAAAATTAGGTTCATAAAGCCCATAGGGATTAATATACAGTGGTCACTTAGGTACTGCTGAAATGACATTGGTGTGTTTCTCTTTGTTTAGCATAAACTTTTATAGTGGATTGTGCAAGATAATTTGAAGAACTTTCAAGTAATAAATATGTTGTTGTTGTTTGTTGTTGTTATGTGCCGTCGAGTCGCCTGCGACACATAGCGACCCTATGTACAACAGCCCTAAACTCCACTCTGTCCTGTGCCAATCGCACTGTCTCTGAC
>NW_006399912.1:5242406-5245459 GCF_000299155.1 Elephantulus edwardii | reverse complement strand
ACACATCAGCTGATGGTAGTTCCTTATGTTGGGATCAGTGTCTCTGAAGTATAGAAAAAAAAAAGAATAAATATGTCAATGGTTATAATAACCTGATGACAAATTGGCGTGATTCTCTTTATCCCCATTTTAAGGATGACAAAACTGAGGCCCAAACAAAAACCAAGACCATGCAGAATTCCAATGCGAGTGGTCTGTCTCCAGAGATGATTCTCCTAAACACGGTACCCTGTTTCTCTCAGTGCTGAAACTGGTTCTTTATCATCCACACCCACCCCTACCTACTGTGTGGAGACCTTGGAACTGTTTAAGTGAAAAGCTGTTTTTCAAATCAGTTATCCAGTGACCCACAGTGTAGAAAGCAGTGCCTCACACCACAGGAGATGAATGACGGACGAGTGGAATTTGCAGGTGAGGGTCAGGGTTCTGAGTAGGTGTGCTTACCTGCCCTGCCCTAGGTATTGTTTACCTGTCCTAGGTGAGTTTAGGAAACAGGATCCCACTTATAAACAATGTGACGCTTAGAGGTAGCAAGCATGTGAAAGAGAGAAAGGGAGAGAGTGAAGTTTACCTTATCAGAAGTTACCGCAACCTAGTAACACTGAGTATATAAAGATTGAGTATATAAATTGATTCCGTGATTGGGATAATAGGGATGGGAGTGTCGGAGACAGTGCGATTGGCACAGGACAGAGCGGAGTTTAGGGCTGTTGTACATAGGGTCGCTATGAGTCACAGGCAACTCAACGGCACATAACAACAACAATATAAAGATATGAGAAAATGGGAAAGTCAGCATAGAGGAGGACTGCAGGAAGTTACAGTTGACCAAGGAGGTAATGGATAAAAAGATAACAATTACAAGCCCCGACAGTCAATAGAGGAAGCCCAAGTGATGAAGTGATTAAGCATCTCAGCTGCTGAGTGAAAGGTTGATCGCTCAAATTCACCAGCCACTCCACAGGAGAAAGATGTAGCAGTGCACACTTCTGGAATGATCGCTGTTGTTCTTGTTGGATTCTGGCAAGGCAATTCTAGCCTTACTTCTTCAAAAACACTTGTGTTTCTTTCACTGGAAGTCCACAACTATTGTTGGTTTGATGTACCATCATGTTGGAACCCACTCGTGGCTGACCCACCAGTGTGTTTCCAGAGGCTGTAAATCACACGAGACGAGATAGCCCATCTTTCTCCAAGTGGTGACTTATGGGTTTGAACCACGATGCCTGACTCTGTGTTGGTTGGCAGCACAACACCTTATCCATTATTCCTTGCTAATATCATAATTCAAAGCCACTGATTCTTCCTTTGGCCTTTCTGGTTCACTGTCCAGCCTTTCATGCATATGTTGTTGTTTGTTGTTACGGGCCATTGAGTCAGATGAGGCAATTGGAAATACCATAGCTTGGGTCAGGATCTCAAAAGAGCACAGAGCCTTGGGAGCCCTGTGGGGCAGCTTACTCTGTCCTATTAGTATATTATTAGTTAGACTTGACTCAAATTAGATAGATTGACTGTTGAAGAAGAAATCGTATTCTTGAATCATATTCTAACAACAAGGTACAAAAGCAAGAAGGGTAGGTAGTTCTGTTTGAATGAGGGACGTCTGAAGGTTTTGATGGAAGATGAAGCTAGAAGTAAACTGACAATATAAATCTGTCCTGTGGACCAGTGATAATATCTGAGTCAAAGAGAGTGTGAATCATATGATAAATGATCAAAGGAGAGCTTCAGTGAAGCATTATATAAATCTGAGTAACTTAAGACAATCACCCGAAAGCAGGTCAACTTGAGTCTTTTTTTATCTTCAAGGCCTTCTCTCAACATCATGCAATGTGTCCACGGCAGAACAGCTATTTCAGTGAGGCTGTCTCTGTGTGTCTCTGAAGGCAACTGTGAGTCATTGTTTGAACAGATACGTGTACTATCCAAACCAGATGCCCTTGTCCACTCATGAAACCAAATCAGCACCCAGGCTATCTTTTTTTGTGTGTCACCTTATTGTTACCTTCTGCCTATCTCACTTATCTCACCGTCCATTCTGAAGGGTAGATTCTTTAATACCTACACTCAGAAGAAAAACACATTGTGTGTTTTGTGGTTGGAAGTTTTTCAGAATTCCTTTCCTGGGAGCATTGAGTGGGCTCCTCATGAAACCAGATTTTGTTCACTGATACGATGTGTGTATGAGTGTGTTTGGGATTTTGGGTGATGGTATATGGATAAGCTCAGGTTTTATTTAGTTAAGGTGTGCCTGATACAGGCCATGGTCTTTGCCATTACTTGCTATGCTTCAGAGAGCTGGACAATGACTACGGATGATAGAAGGAGATTTGATGCCTTTGAGCTTTGGTGCTAGAGAAGAGTATTGAATATACCATGGACTGCTAGGAGAAAAAACAGGTTCGTTCTGGAGAGGGTAAAGCCAGGCTGCTCCTTGGAGGCAAGGATTCTGAAGCTTCCTCTGACATCCATTGGACATATTGCAAGGAGGGACCAATCCTTGGGAAGGTGGAGGGACAGTGCAGGAGAGGAAGACCCTCAATGAAATGGATTGATTCTGTCACTGGGGTAATGGGATAGTCATGTCAGAGACAGTGAGATTGACAAGGGATAGAGCAGGGTTTAGGGCTGTTGTACACAGCGTCGCTATGAGTCTCAAGTGATTCAATGGCGCATAACAACAATAACAACAGCAGCATATTTTTCAGCATTTTCTTTGCAAACAGAAAGCATGAAAGAGTTTTAAACACACATCTACTCACCACCAAGATCCTGCAATTAATATTTTATCACATTTTCTTTGTCAGACCTAGTCATCCGCCCATCAGTCCATCAAAAGGGTCTGTGCATTTCATGGCGAATTATAGGCGTCAGGAACACTTTAGGACGCATGTCATCGTCTAGAACTGGAATTAAGTCTGAGGTCCTTTAAAAAATATTTTGGTTAAGTTTATTTGAGGAAGAAGGATTGGCCATCCACTTCTGAAATAGCAGGCCTCTGAAAACCCTCTGTACAACATTTAGATAACAGAGATGGCAAAGGAGGTTGA
>NW_006399912.1:5212318-5241211 GCF_000299155.1 Elephantulus edwardii | reverse complement strand
CGATTGGCGCAGGACAGAGCAGAGTTTAGGGCTGTTGTACATAGGGTCGCTATGAGTCGCAGGCGACTCGACGGCACATAACAACAACAAAAACAAGTTTATTTGTATTGAAATACACAGATATTTATTGTGCTGTTTGATGACATTTGACAAAAGCTCACACTTAAGCAATGTAAGTACCTATCAAGATATATAACACTTCTAAGAAATTTTGGTGTGATTTTTATAGATTTGTCTACATGTAAAAATTTACCAGTACATGTTTATGCTACATGGTAAGTATTGTATGTGGATGAGTTGTGTACAGATAAATTAGAAAAGAGTGAGAGAAAGATTTGATAAGTAACAGTGAAGACAGAATGTTGGGAAGACGTGACAAACAATTTAAGAGTTATATAGTTAGGGGAGCTTTGGTGGCCTAGTGGTAAGGAGCTGCAACTACAATCGCAGAGGCGCACAGTTCGAATCCACCAGATGCTCTGCCGGGGAAGGAGGGTCAGTCTCCTCCTGTAACAGTCAGATCTGATTTGACGGTACACTCACACAAAAATAATAAAAATTAAAAAAAAGAGTTATATAGTTAGGCTTGTATTTGGCAATTACAAGCCTAGGAAAGTCATAGCCTGATCTTATTAGCAATGTCTTCAGAAAGAGCATGAACACACAAAATGTGCAAGATTCCGCTGATGTAATGTCCAAGATAAATTGAAAGAAACACAGGATAGTTCACCTAATTGAGGATATTTAATGACCTCTTGCTCTCAGAGTACCATCAGCTACAATTGCTCAAAACCAGCCTTGATTAACATTTAAGTTTTGTTTTGTTTTTTTTTACGTCACAGATATTTAATTTAGCCTCAGCTGTTCTCGGTCAAAAAAGAAAAAGAAAAAAAGTTAATTCTTTTCTTCTTCTAACCCCGAAGCATACAGATCCAGTGAACTTCCAATAAAGGAAGTGAGAAGAAGGAGAGTCTGGGTTGCAGTCCTTGGGTTATGAACGGGATCTGTTTCTACGTGTGCCTTGAAGTCAGAGTTGCAAGTCAAGTTGGAATAGGTACATACAGTTCTCATTTAGCCTGACGTAAGTGTAAGAAAAGGCTGGAAGTCTTTTTAGTTATTTAAAAGCTATGTGTGGAGCAAGCCGAGTGGATAGTGATGAAGAATTTGTTGGGAGTAGAGGTTGGCTCATGGAGTTCTGGTGACTCCGTGTTAAGAAGTTGTGCTGCCCACCCATATACTTTCTAGATTTTCCAGGAGTCCCACTGGACAGTCACCTCCCAAGCCATTTACTGTCTCTGAAAACCTACCCTGAAGGGTCAGTTATGAATAAGTTCTGACTCAGTCATTTGTAATAACAACAATAGAGGTTGGCTCAGTCACATAAAAAGAAAGTCTTTGAATAGGTTCATGCCTATTTTACTCTCTTGAGAGTTTGCATTTCTGCCCAGAGACACTGAATCAGAATCTACAATTTAACAAAATCTATATGGGTTATGAATGCAGATTCTATAAATGCACACAAATGAACAAGAATGACGCACTTTGAAGACCTTGATGGACCACATTAATTTCCAGTTTAATTAGTTCTTCTTTTGAGCTACCTTTCCTATTAGCAATGGCCTCTCTATTTAAGATCCTTTTAACCGGATCTTTTATTTTTAAAAGTTTTCTATTCTCCTTTTAATACTTGCTTAATGTTATAAAGTGCCCAGACTAACTCATCTTAATGACCCCTGCTTCATAAATGCTAATATTACATTTGGCCTTATTTCAGTAGATTTTTTTTTTCAAGACCATTGCTTTCAGAAGGACAAAAATGGAAAGATTAAACCCTTTAGTGTCATGTGCCTGCAAAAATCCTGTGGTTTCTTCTGACAGGAAGAAGGTTTTCAAATTCCCTCCTTGGTCTAAGCGTCTATGCTTGACATCTCATTATATTACCCAGCTGTTTCAGCTTCACCTTCACCCAGTTAATTAAGTAACTCATTGAATGCATTACAGTGCTCAGTTTTGATTCCCCTATCCTGACAGAGAGGGCTGAGGGGATGCATCTTCTTCCCTCCCCACCACTTTTTCTCGCCTCTTTTTTTTGCTCTTCTACTTCCTACCAAAGAAGGTAAAGGAAAGAGTGTAGAGAGAGAAAATAAGGTACTAAGAAAGTGAGGGAAATGATAACAACAGGAGATTGAGTGGCAGCTAAAAAGGAAAATTAAAGTAAATGGGCAAACCAAATAAAACCTAAAATGGGGTATGTGAGAGAGAGTAAAATAATAACATTTACCTTTAAAACAACTTCCAGAAAAATAAAAGCCGAGACACTTCAAGTAGTGGAAGCAAATACTATGTCTTATAAAACTTCATTTTGGGGACAGAGACCCCATTGAAAGGACTATCTAGCAAGTCGGGGTTAAGCACGGGCTCAGATCCATTCATTAACTTGCTTTTTGTCACCTACCACTCGATTCTGACTGGTTGACTTCTCAAGAGCTAAGATCAGATGATGACTCACTTGATGCAGGACTCAGAGTGAGAGTGAACCTTGCTGGAATTAACCTTTTATAACTTGAAGGCAGATCACCCCATCTTCCCCTTCCTCCCCAAGGAAACTCTTCGTCCAACTGACTGAATGCTCACAGCAGGGCTCATCACGGAGGTGACTGCATCGTATGAGATCTCGTGATGATGGTGGTTAAGTACAGAGAAACAGAGCAAGGACTGGGAATCGTTGCCTAGCCAACTTGACACATCCATCAGCATCACAATGTTATATACAATCTTTTTCACCAACACCATCATTCAAAGGCACCATGTTTCCTTTGGTCCTGATTCACTGTCCCCTTCTTCATGCATATGAGATGATAATTAAAAATAACGTGGCTTGGGCTGGGAACACCTTAGACCTCAAATTGACGTCTTTGCTTGCTAACACAACAACAGATGTAAACAGAAGGAGACCAAAGTGGGAGTAACCCTTCTTTGTGTCTTGGATTGGTTGGTGAATTTTAGCTGCAAACCTTGAGGAGGGGACAGGAGTGGACAGGGATCATCTGCTGTTCATAGGATCATTTTGAACCGTGTTAGACTCAAAGCCACATAACAACCACTAGTCTGCCTCTAAGCAGGACATAGACAAGTTGTGACATTGTCTCCAGTGAGAGTCACTGAAGAACAGCATGTCACAGGAGTTCTGGTGGCCTCATGCTAAGAAATTGTGTTGCCAACCCAGAGGCACATAGTTCAAATTCACCAGCTTCTCTGAGGGAGAAAGACAGGAAATCTCCCCCTGTAAGATTTACAGCCTTTGCAAACCCCCTGAAGGGGCAGCTATCAGTGGGTTCTGACTCAAAAGAAATGCGTTTGAGTTGGGTAGCTAGCTACTCTTTATAAGGGAACAGAAATCTCCTTGGGAGATTCTTCAAGATGTGTGCCTTTTCCACTGATGATGGATTTCAGCAGAATAGAAAGGATTCTTCCCGGGTGTTAAGGCAGCCCCAGCAGAGGAGTTTAACTTAAGATGTTCCTTTGATGATGTTGTGCCCCAGTGCCACCCCACAAAGCCCCTGCCTAGCTAAAATGCCTGCCAGGCTGAACCCACCTGGAACTTATTGATAAAGCCTAAGCCACCACAAGCCCTGTGACCTCAGAGAGTGACTTAGGGGGACTTTATAGGCCAGGCCTCTTCTTTTTTCCCCATTATATTTGCTATTACTGAAGCTGACCTTTTTCCTTAAAACCCATTAACCTTATACAAGAGGGCAGGGCAGTTTGAGCTCTCAGACAGGATGCTGATGGGAATGGTAAGCTTCCAAAATAGATTGAAAGCTTCTTGTTAGATGTCCTGGGGGAGGATGAGAGACAGAGTCAGAGATGGAGAGATG
This sequence comes from Elephantulus edwardii, assembly GCF_000299155.1. Taxonomy (NCBI): domain Eukaryota; kingdom Metazoa; phylum Chordata; class Mammalia; order Macroscelidea; family Macroscelididae; genus Elephantulus; species Elephantulus edwardii. Next base: position 5,237,333 of record NW_006399912.1, on the reverse strand, counting down.
GAGAGATGGAGAGAGGGAGAGAGAGGGAGAGAGAGAGAGAGAGAGAGAGAGAAAGAATATGCATCAGAAACAAGTAGATGGTGTGTCTTCCTGAAGTATGGCAAGTTTTAAGTCGAGATGTCCATTTACTGAGCACTTGGAAATGGCAATATTAGCTTTACCTACCTGTTTCACATCTGAGAATTTCAGGTAGGATCAGGATGCCTGCATCAGTGCAAGGTGAAAGTCAAGCTTATTTAAATGCCCTGAATTACTGATTCTATGGCCTTATAAAAGTAGAATGAAAACTCACTGTCATCCAATCAGAGCCAACTCATAGCTGACCCATGAGTAATTCCCAAGACTGTAAACTGCATAGGAAGAGCTTGCCTATCTTTCTCCCAAGGAGCTGCTGGTGGATTTGAACCATCAGAGAGGCACAACCTTTGGGTTACCAGTGCAGCTTCCTACAGACTGCACCACCAGGGCTGGCCTCTAGAGTTGTGGATAAAGAAAGAACCTCTAAAAGTTAGGTGGAAAGGACTCTTTAGTCACCAGTTTGTAGGAAAAATGTGCAATTACCACATTTTTAAATGGAAACCATTCAGCCACCATATTTTTTTGCATAGATAACACGCACCCACTACATTTGTTTGTCAATGGCTCTCTCTTGGTGATATTTTCTAAATGTGTACTCTATGGGGATTTTTGTTAGTGATACTTTTGGCTCTTTTTTTAAACGGAGATGTGTACAAAGTTGTCATAAGCAGTACTTACCAAAATATTTTGCAAGAGGAGGTAGCAGCTGGCAAACAAACTTAAAAGGAATATGTTATTTGCATTTTTTAAAAAAATATGGCATTTGCTTCCGTGGTCTAAAAGGCGTGTGTACTAGTGACTTTGGAAGCATTGGTGGCTCAGTGGTGAGATTCTTACCTCCGTACAGCAGACCTAGTTCAGAGTTCAGATAATACATTCCAGGTGCGGCCACTCCTACCTTGTCTGTGGATAGTCTTTGCCTGTTGCTAGGATGCTGTAGAGGTTTGAGCTGTGTTTACAGGCTACTACAGATCTACTTTTGAAGCTCAGATGAGAAGGCACTGTGGGTCACACATATCTGAGAACCATCATCAGGATGATGTAAGTCTAGGTTGTGTTTCATTCTCTTGGGCGTGGGGTTACTGGGGTTTCCGTGAGTGTTCATGGGGACCAGACAGGCTGGCAGGTAACAACAGATAAAAAAGCTTTTAAAGTCGAGGCTCTGTGTTAACACTTTATAGCATTTTGATTGCATAACAATGAAAGAATTTTTCTTTTACTTTTCAAAGAGAAGAGTGAATTGGGGGGAGAGATGGGCAGGGAGAAAAGTGCAACAATGAATGAATGGAAATCCAAAGTCTCTGTAAACTTTTCATTAAAATTAATTTTTTAAAAATGTATAGCATTTCTCAGACCTTTAGAGATAAGACCATGTGTGTATATGATTATTTATATATCAATTGTCCTGAGTAATTGGCAAAGACGCAAAATGGAGAGAGAGCTCTGGTGGCCTAGTGGGTAATGAGTTGCAGTGCCCACTCAAAGGCTGCTAGTTCAAATCCACCAGCTGCTCTGCAGGAGGAAGATGGACAGTCTCCTCCTGTGCAGTTTATAGCCTCTGAAAACCCCATGGGGGCTCAGTCCCAGGGTGAACCTATTTTGACTGGATGACACATAACAACAGCAACAACAAAATGGTTCAACAAACTAATAAATGGTGGGACTTTCTTCTATTGCATATTCGTTTGTTTATCCTTTTTTTTCTGGGATCATTTTCATTTATTTATTTTTTTATTATTAATTTTAATGGACATTTGGATTTCCATTCATTCATTGTTGCACTTTTAAGGGAGCTCTACTGGCCTAGTAGCAAGAAGCTATGCTGCGATCCTGAGGGCACAGAGTTCAAATCCACTAGTTGTTCCATGGGAGAAGAAGGGGCAGTCTGCTCCGGTTCAATTAAAACCCACTGATGATCAGCTATGGGTTAAAGGTGCACAAAAACCACCATACTTTATAGGGAAATGAAGAAAAATATTAACTATTTCCGAATTCGTTGTTGTTATGTGCCGTAAAGTCACCTACAACATATAGTGACCACAGTACAGGAGTTCTGAACCCTATCCTGTCCTGAGCCAGTCTCACTAATTCTTTTCTTTTTTTTATCCTTTTTAAAAAAGGTAATTTATTCTCTAGGCTATGTGACTGCTTTAAGAAAACAGTTGTGCATCCTATGACAAGGAAACGGATTAATTCCCTAGTTAATCTCTCCAACATTCAGATCTAAGTTCAGGTGCCAAAATTTGTCGGCTCTGTGACCTTGGGCAGGAAATTTAACCTCTCTGACCCTGTTTTCTCTAAACTCAATCATTTCGCTTACGTGTACCCCATGAGAAGACTAATAAAGTGGTTTTTTAAAAAATTTTTTTATTTTAATGAACATTTACAAGTATTTTGGATTTCCATTCATTCATTACTGCACTTTTCTCCTTGCCCACCCCTCCCCTCCAGTTTGCATTTCTCTTTGAAAAGAAAAAAAGAAAAATTCCTTCATTGGTTTTAACCATAATAACCACCAGTACCAACTGCCGCCTAGTCTCTTCAAATTCCCAAGGACTTCATATGTGTCAGAGTAAAATTGTGATCTACAGAGTTTTCAGGGTCTGGTTTTTCAGATGGAGAACACCAAAGTTTTCTTCCAAATGATGCCGAAGTGGACTTGAACCTACAACTTTTGGGTTCCCAGCTGAGCTCATAAGTATCTACACTTGCTCTGCTGTTATGAAATAAAATAACAGTGGGAATAGTGGACAGTGAAGAGAAGGACAAGAAGAGCATTCAGAACTGCCTGCAGACTTTCAGTAGTCCAGAACCTAGATAGAAAAACCAATTATCCTGTAAGTATACATCCCTCAAAGTCATCGCTGTTATTGTTGTAGACCGTCGCATCAGAACTGGCCCAAAGCTGACCCTCCAGCAGGTTTTCATAGGCAGCAAATAGCATGAAGGAGATCGCCCATCTTTCTCCCGTGGAACTGGTAGATCCTAACCCAGTACCTTTAGGTTGGCAACACAGTTGTTTACCACTAAGCCACCAGTACTCCTCAGGGTAAATACTGCACTGAATTATAGGACAGAAATCAGCCATCACGTTGAAGACAGTAGAGGCAAATATCATGCATTTTAGGAGGATGTTAGAATAATGAAAATCCCAATCTACCCGTCTTTAAATGTGTCCACCTTCGCAAATTGGAGTAGTCCTTTTTACTTGCTCACCTTATTCCGGACAAGATTGGTCACGGTGGTGCTTTAGGATATAGGGATACCTTGTCAATGTCAATGTCAATGTCAATGTCAATGTCCTTTCCCAACACATGTCTATGTTCAACACATCTTATAAGCCTGGCAATGAAGAAGACTATGTAATCAAAGCTTTGGAGAGGGGAGAGGAGTTTTTCATTCTCTTTTTGCCTCTAAAAAAACCAAATGGCAGGATTGTATGACATTTGGGAGAGAGGAGGGGGCTGGTAGAGAAATGTAATTATCCTAAAGTATCTATTTTAAGACACATGGAGTTTTTTCCTGTGCTCATGTCAGAACTGATAGGAGTGTTTTATCGAAGAGCTCACAGATAGATCACAAATGTGAGAAACAACATGTACATTCATTTTTCCTATTTCATTTTTATGGGAAAAAAGCCTAAATGGTTCTTTCTGTTTTGATTTACTATTCCCCTTGGGACTTGTAAAGTCAAGGTTCATGTATTTCGATGTACACAGTTATGACACTAAAAATACAAACATTTGTTTCTGGCATTTGACATTTTACCTCCAAGATGTTAAACTTGGGACTAGTTCCCTGGAAGAAAATGGTTCTGTGATGCAGAGAAGATATGTACACACAGATTGAACAAATTTTTTGGTCACTCTAGGTTATATTGTGTGTATCCTGCTGAGAAAGTTCTTGGGTATTGCAAATGGTTAATATGTTTGGCTGCTCTTCTGAAAGCTAGCTGTTCAAGTCCACCCAGAAGTGCCTTGGAAGAGGGTCCTGATAATCTGTTACCAGACAACACTTGCCCTGTGCCCATGAATTGACCATGACTTGTAGCGACCCCATGTGCAATAGATGTGAACCTTGCCTTTCCTGTGTCTTCCTCTCTGTCCCCATCACCTCAAGGCCATTGTTATGGTCTCTGTTTCAGTCCATCTTGTTGAGAATCTTCCTCACTTTCTCTGGCCCTCCGTTTTTCAGAGCATAATGTCTTTTTCCAAGAACTGATCCCTCCTGACAACACACCCAACATATGTGAGACCAGCTTCACCATCCTTGCCTCCAAGGAGAACCCTGGCTATGCCTCATCTAAGACACACTTGTCTGTTCTTCTCTCAGCCCCTAGGATATAAAATATTCTCCTCCAACACCACCACTCACCAGCATCTGAAAACCCTACAGAGTACAGTTCTACTCTCACACACATGGGCTTAGCAGGGTCCGATTCACATGTTGTTATGTGCCGTCAAGTCGCTTGTGACTCATAGCAACCCTATGTACAACAATCCTAAACTCTGCTCTGTCCTGTGCCAGTCACCCTGTCTCTGATACACCCATCCCGATTACCCCAGTCACTGAATCAATCTACCTCATAAAAGGTCTTCCCCTCCTGCACTGTCCCTCCACCCGACCAAGCATGATGTCCCTCTTCAAGGACTGGTCCCTCCTTACAACATGACCAAAGTATCTTAGACAGAGCCTCAGAATCCTTGCCTCCAAGGAGCCACCCGGTTTGACCATTGCCAAGATGAATCTGTTTGTTTTCCTAGCAGTCCACGGTACCCTCAATACTCTTCTCCAGCACCACGGCTCAAAGGCATCAATTCTCCTTCTATCCTCCTTAGAATCACATAGCCACTGGTTATTCTTCCAGTAGCAAAAAAAAAAATCTACTAGTCACTGTTGTCCTATTATTCATAACATCCATCCTAGGACGTCGAGAGAAAAAAGAGTGTTGACTCCAGCTCCACACTCAGTTAGTTTGAGCAGGTGTCTTGAGCCGTGATGATCATTCTGGTGATGGTGATGACTTAGGAATAGGCAATAAGGCTTCCCCTTTGGGTTACTTACTGTGTATAAGGAGCTGTTAATCATCTAGGAAACTGAATGCCAAGCCAAGGGCACAGGGACAGAAAAATAATGCTTCCTGAGAAGCTGTGCTTGACAAGATGGCTCCAGGCCAAGTGATACTGCAAATATCAATTCAATTTCTTTTTTAAAAAATTAATTTTAATGAAAATTTACAGAGACTTAGGATTTCCAGTCATTCATTGTTGCACTTTTCTCCCTGTCCACCACCTCCCCCTCCCAGTTCACTCTTCTCTTTGAAAAGGAAAAGAAACACTCTTTCACTGTTACGCAATCCCTCCACCCAAGTCCACTCCACTATGCAGCCTTCCTTCTGTACTCCAGTCATGACAGTAATACCCAATTAATCCCTTTTAAACAGTTCTCTCTCTCATCTGTTTCAATGCAGTAGACATCATCCCTCCCCTCCTTCTCTGTCTTCCCTCAACCCCGATGTCAGTCCCGTTTTACAACAGTGGCCCTATGCAATATTTGTCTTTTTTTGTGACTGAGATATTTCACTCAGTATTCTTCCAGGGTCATTTCTGAGGAGACTAGTGGGCCTACCCAGCAACCCACACATTTCTGTTGATATTTTCAAAGCTGACTCACCTCTGTATATTAAACTGCGGGCAGAAGAATGTGTCTTCTCCCTCAACCTGAAATTATTTGCACTAGCTCTATTGACCCTTGATTTTGTGGCATCTCCTCTAATTGTCATAAATTTTGTTCTAACTTGTAGATATCTAATACATATGAATAGTTATTATTTGAGAATAGCTAACTCCTAAGAGAAATTGACATATTCAATGAAATGGTTTTGTTTAGTCCATACCCACTTAGGATCTGCAGATGAGTAGTTTAGTGGGTGTGGAGACCATTGAATAACTATTAAGAGATTTGTCTTTGTAGAAATTACATACTTTATTGCCCCTATGATACCATTTAATAGCTTCAAATAACTATGACTTAAAAGAATTAAGGCCATTTTTATAAATAGTTGCTACCTCAAATAAAAAGTAAGAATTACCATTACATTGGCAATTATAACAACTTTTTGATCCCTACCTATGTGAATGAATACTGACGACTGAAAAAGAATTGAAGCATTTGAATTTTGGTAGTCTTGAAGAATATGGACTATCATGTAGACTGCCGAATAAGAAATCAATCTGTCTTGGAAGAAGTCTAGTCAGACTGCCTCTTAGAAGTGAATCTGAGGGAGCTCTGGTGGCCTAGTGGCAAGAAGCTGCACTGCAATCCCAGAGGTACTCATTTCAAATCCACCAAGTGCTCTGCTGGAGAAGGAGGGACAAACTCCTCCTGTACCAGTTATATCTGATTTGACAGTACACACACATCATCATCATAAGTGAACCTGGTGAAGACTTAATCTCATGTACTTTGGAAGGACCAGTCCCCAGAGAAGGGCATCATGCTTAGTGAAATAGAGGACCAGCAAAGAAGAGGAAGATCTTAAGAAGACAGACTGATACAGTGACTGCAACAACACACTCAAGCAAAGCCTTGATTCTGAGGACAGGGCAGGTCCTAGAGCTCTCCCTTCTGCTCGGGATTGCTGCGAGGCAGAGCTGACTCCTTGGCCCCTAACCACAGCCACACCACAGCGGCTCAGGCACAGCCGCTCACCGTGCCTTTTTTCACTTCACCCCAGCATGCTGCCTCAGGCTACGTGGCCACCCAGTTGCAGTCAGGATCTGAAGAGAGCTGGACCCAGTTCTGAGGCTACTTCCTCATGCATTTTGATGCACGTGTGGAGGTAAAATTAAGATGCAACTTTTCATTGCTTTCTTCCCCTCGGATGTCATTAAGATTCTTTCAGGATTCTAGTTTTTCCAAATGTTCACTGGGCTCTATTTCCTCAGGAAGTTGATGTGCTAATTAAGATCCATGCTCTATTCTTTATTTTTATCTTTAATGCGAATGCTTTTTATCCTTTTTTTCCCCTTTTCTCCTTTTTAACAGTCAATGTAGGCAATAGCTCCATTTGGAGTGTATCAGATACAGGACATGTTAGGGTAGTAAATATGACACAGTATCATTATAGCTGTTAGCCACCAGGGAGTTGACCCCTGACTCGTGGTGACCCAGGCAGGACGGAACAGAGGCTTCCCTGTCTTGTATCATCATCATCTTCATCTTCATCATCATCATCATCATCATCACTTGTGGATCTGATCATTGCGACCCATAGAGTTTTCTGGATCTTGTCTTGTCTGGAAGCTTCTCTGGTGCCTATTCAGCCTCCTGACCTGCAATGACAGATGGAAGATGCAGCGGTGTGACTAGGGGGACAGGGATGCCTCCTGCCATTGTTAGAAGGGGTGACACCAAAACAACCCCAGGGTCTATGGTAATGGGGTGGCGGTAGTGCGTGAGATGAGATGGGCTGCTAGGCAGCGATGTCATCATGACTGGTGTCATGATAGGGCCAACGGCAGAGGAGAAGAGCTTTGGGGAGCCATAGAGATGGGGGGAGGCAGGGCTTCGGTGTCCACAGAGTGATTCACTAGTTGATTTTACAAGTTGGGGATGTCGACACCATGAGTTACTTATCCGCTTGACTCCAGTCCTAGTGAAGCTAGTGGAGTGATGATGGCACGTGGAATGCGTTGACTGGGAGTCCAATCCAAGCCTTCCTCTGGGAGGTGAGACTCCTTCTCCAGGAACCACTAGTGTGGTCCCATAAACCCAACTCAACTCATTGCCATCAAGTGCCAACTCATAACTGACCCTGTTTTGGATTTCCAAGGCTGTAAATCATGTAGGAAGAGAGAGATCACCCATCTATCTTCCTTGGAGCAGATCATGGTTTCAGCCCAATGGAGATATGCTGCCTGTGGGTCAACAATGCAACTCCCTGTGGACCCCATTACCTTAACTCACAGGTATGACCCAATGGGAATGGATTTTTTTTAAATTCCCTATAGAAATAGATTTTTAAAAATTCTCTCTGGAAAATTCAAGTTCAATTCTGACCCACTGTCCCTGTTGACCTAAAAGCAAGTTAAATTATCTTGGCATCAGAATAAAGATCGATGCCTTTGAACTGGTGTGCTGGAGAAGAGTACTGAGTATCCTATGCACTGTCGAAAGGACAAACAAGATTGTTTTGGAGGAGGTAATACTCGAGGGTTCGTTAGAGGCAAGGGGGGTGAAACTTGGTCTCATATACTTTGGGCAAGCTTTCAGGAAGGCATCAGTCCTTAGAAGAAGACAGTTCACCGTGAAAGGTGGAGGGTTAGAGAAAGCAGGGAAGACTCTCAACAAGACTGACTCAGTGACGGTAAAAATGGACATCTGAGCGATGATGAAGAGGACGGCACAGGACAGGGCAAGGTTCTGCTACGTTGTTCATTGTGCCGTTGTGAGTTGTAGTCAACTTGATGGCATCCAATAGCAACAGCATATAAACGAATAATGAATATCCCCGAGATGCTAATCACCCCTCTTTTCAACTGTTTTAAGGCAAAGACAAAACAAACATTAACAATGACTGCGGCAACAGCAAAAGTTCAAGGAGGCTGTCGGCTTATAAAAATAAACACAACGGTAGCCATATACTCAAATGAAGCTTTGATTTCTAGCGTAACCAGTGAAGTATTGTGTCATTGGTTGGTGCAAACGGGCACGTGATCGGCTGCTGCGTTAAAGCAGCTGATCGATGATGCTGTGTTAGCATCTGTCAGATTGATGTGTGATGGATGGTTCAAATCCATCTAGAAGTGCCTCAGAAGGAAGGTCTGGAGATCTTGCAAAATAAGCTGCTGAAAACCTTTTGGACCACAGCTCTTCCCTGATGAGGTCTCCAAGCGTGAGAGTTGATTCAGGGTCACTGGTGGTTAGGATAACTACGAAGTTTCTGGCTGACTTCAAGGATCCCCGTTTGCTTTTCCCTGCCTCACTTCCTCCTGATCTTCAGCTAAGTTGTTTCATTCGAGTGCACTAAGCTTCAATTTGATAATTGCATCCTCAAATCGTTTAATGAAGCTACCTATCAAAGTATAAATAATCACCTGGTAATGTGGTATTTGCAAACTGCATCCTAGCTGTTTATACTCCACCTGGGATCACACAGGAGCTTCCAGAGCAGGGTTGTTGTGTCAGTCGTTGGTATCACTGGGGAGTTCCAGGGTCCCAAGGGGGTGGCCTCCTAGTCAGTTTCCCCATGCCATGTTTCTAGCTTCACCTACACGTTTTCCTGGCCCTGACCTATTGTGCACGCTCGCTCTCTGGCTATTTATAAATCCAGAGAAGCACGGAGCACTGCAGTTTTGCTGGCTTGGTGCTGCGGCACCCAGACCTCTGTCCTGGGCATAAATCTTGCAGTGGGTTTCTAGGCCAGTTCTGGGGTCCCTCTAAAGAGCCATCAGGGCTGCTCACACCCACCATGTTGCTCTTACAGATACTTCCTGTCTTTGATGATATGCTTTGCTTTTTGTCAAAGAGTCACTTCAGGGAGCTCTGGTGGCCTAGTGGCAAGAAGCTGAGCTGCAATCCCAAAGGCACATAGTTTGAGGCCACTAGCTGCTCTGTGGGAGAAGATGGGCAATCTCCTCTTGTGTGATTAATGGCCTCTGAAAACTGGCCAGAGGGTCAGTTAAACTTGATAGTATACAACAACAACAACAACAACAACAACAACCATCTTTCAGTTAACACCTGAACAAGTAACACACTACACTGCCAGGACTGCTTCTGTTGTTCGGCCAGCAGCTGAGTTGGAGTGGTTTTGTGTTAGGCTTCCAATATGCGTAAGGGCCATAGTTTGGGGATTGAGAACAAGTTGCCGGGTCTTTTCTCCCTCTGAGTCCCAGGGTAGTTTCAGATCCACAACTTCCTATAAGCAGCCAAGCACTTCTCTGGGGCTCCAACAAGTCTCCTGTCTTCCTTCAGCTCTGTCTCGTCTCTCCATCACCCTTTCTGTCTCTGTCTTCTAGGCTGAGTCCCATAATTATTCATTGTCTTGTTAGCTTCAGTGCAGCTGTGTCTACAGTGACTCACAGTGACCCCTGAGCAGCAGATCTGAACCTCGCCCTGTCCTGCACCATCCTACCAACCTCTGCCAAGCTCAAGTCCATTGCTGCAGTCACTGTGTCTAGCCTTCTCATCGAGGGTCTTCGTCTTTTTCACAGACCCTTCGTTTTTCCCAGCATGGTATCTTTTCCAAAGGGCTGGAGCCTCCTGACAACATGCCCAAAGTGTATGAGATGAAGTGTCATCATCTCTCCTGCTAAGAAGCATCCTGGTCACACTTCTGCCAAGACACATGCATTTGTTCTTTTTGGCAGTCTGTGGGATACACAATAGTCATCATCAACATCAATTAAAAGGCTTAATCAACACCTCAATTCAAAGGCATCCATTCTTTTTCAGTCTACCTTATTCATTGTCTGATTTCCAAATGCAGGAGAAAACAATTGAGAAGACCATGGATTAAATCAGGCGCACCTTAGTCTTTAAACTGCCATCCTTGCTCTTTAGCACTTTCAAGAGGTCCTTCCATAGCCTGTCTGTCCACTGCAACACATCCTTTGATGTCTTGACTGCTGTTACCATGCGTGTTGATAGTGGATCCCAAGAAAATGAATCCCTGGTATATTCAATCAAAACTCCATCTATCGTAATGTTGACTTTCGGTCCAGTGGTGAGGATGTTTGCTTTCTTGTTGGTGAGTTCTAATTCATACTGGAGGCTGTGGTCTTTACTCTTCTTCTTCAGTAAGTGCTTTACATCCTCTTCATTTACTGCAAGCACGTTTGTGCCATCCTCATACAGGAGGGTGTTGATGTATCTTCCTCCTACTCCTAGCATAGCATGGAGGTCCACTCAGAAGGACAGAAGGGCTGAAAGAAGCATGTATTGGGGTGCTGATGTGATGTGCACTCTGAGGTGGTGCTGTGCAGTTGCGTGCTGGGGCCTCCTATAAACAATAGAAGACTTGCTTAGCTACCCCCCCCCCACCCAGTGGTTTCCTAAGATGATAAGTCTTCTCTCAGGCATGTTTTTGAAGCACACCAACTTGTTGTGAGAGCTTGCCTCTGACAGCTCCCCAAGAAGTATTATTCTTAAAAGCTGCGCTAAAATTATTCACCTCATGTAAAAACAAGTGTGATTTACATCTGATATGGGTATTTACTTTTACAGTTAATTAAAAGCGCTCTCATTAAACTCCTGCTGTGATGCCAATGCAAAGCTCTTATTTGCAAACAGACCCTTGGTTGCAGCTCACCTTGGTGACATATTGCATCTACCTGAGAGGGGGCTGCCTTCCCTCAGATCACATTTAATTATGCTGAGCCAGCAGTCCAGCCTAGTCAGGCCTTCTCCCTCCAGCTTGGTGAGATCAGCCCGGCTGGGTTTCCAGATGCTGAGGCTTTGTGTCTCCTGCAAATCCAGCTGCAACAACAACAACAACAAAAGGTAGAGTGGAGAGAACAAAAGAATTCGTGGGGAGTCATTCACAAAGAGATTGATCTACATCCTACTTTGATGAGTACCCACAGGGCTCTTAACAGCTTGAAAGTGAAGGTATCATTATTGGTCTTTTCCAAGAATACAGGAAAGAGAAGAAAAGCAAAGATGTCTGGAAACAGTTGGTCTAAAAAAAACGAAGGGAGTTTATAATCCTCAACTTCCTTGACCCCAAGACCAGAAGAACTAGATGGTGCCCAACTCCTACTGCTGGCCACTTTAAAAGGGATCACAGTAGAAGATTCTGGATAAAGTGAGGGAAAATGTGAAACAAAACTGGGGAGAAAAGTGCCTGGCTTACTGGTCTGATAGTGATCGGTGGAACCTTGAGATTATGGCACTTGGTCAACCTTTGAACCTGGAACAAAACTCAATCCATGACTCCACTCTCATTCAGACCTAGCATATGACCAGTAACACCAGGGAGCATTCACTCCTTAGAATAACCAGTCATGTAAAATCAAAACCAGCAGCATTTGTCCAAGGATAAGGCCCTGCAGGTAGGAGGGGTAAAATGGATAGCCAGTTGGAAATGAGAATTACAAGGAGGAAGTGACGACTCTGAACTTATGTATGGATATTGTAATGAATGTGACAGCATAAAATATGTATAAATGAGTCAATGAGAAACCAGCTTGCTTCCCCCTCCCCCCAAAGCCAAGAAAAGTGGTTTCTTTTGGCACCCTGTGTAAAAGGGAGACAACCGAGAGAACTAAAGGGAATCAGTACTGGCATCAGGACAGCTTCTCCCAAGGCCTAAAAAAACCAATCTGCTTTTTAAACATTTGCTCAAATTACAATAAAGGGGGAAGGGGGAGGGAGAAAGAACTCATGAGGGTGTGTGAATTCTTGGGGAAGCATTCTCCTAGAAAGAGTTGGAGCATCTAAAGTGCACGCCCTGTTCCTTATTCATGTGAAAGTTGGGTTTCATGGCTGTTCAGTGGCTCTTCTGGATCCACGGCTCTTTCGTAAACTGGAAGGGAATCTTATGCTTAGAGAGACAGAGGGTCAGCGAAAGAGGTGGATTGGCACAGTGACTGCAGCAATGGCCTCGGTGTATCACGGAGATGGTGAGAATGGCAGAGGATACGAATCTGTTCATCACAGGGTTCCTATGAGTCGTACTTGACTCGACGGCACCTAACAATAACATACTCCATTTCCACAGAAAGTATTTTCTTTGTTAGTTGCCTTTGAATACACTCGGATTCCTGATGACTCGGTACACAGCAGAACAAATCACTGTCTGGTGTTACATTATTAATATGTTCCAGTCCATTACTGGGACCACTAGTATTTAAAGTACCGCCCACTGTAGAAGACCTGTCTTTCTGGACTTGATGGGACACTAGGCTAGCTAATTTTCGAGGATTAGTCTTCCTAGTCCATCTTAATTTGGAAGCTCCACTGAAACCTGTCCACCAGGGATGAGCCTGCTGATAATATTTGAAATACCAGGGACAAAGCTTCCAACATCCCAGCATCATACAAGCCACTGCAGTGCAACCCACTGATAAAAAAGGAGTAGAATTCCTGCAAAGCATTCATAAAGCCAGCAACATTGCATTCAGTGCAACTACCTACGTAGCCAGCTAAGATAGATACTACTTTTCTGGTTGAGCGAGTTTTTTGTTTACATGTGTTTTATTATGATTTAAGAGGACTTAGCCTTTAAACTCTCAGTATCCTTCAGGTTTAGACTTCAACCCCTGTATTGTCAAAATAATGTCACCTTCAGACTAATGATGCACAGAATCTTCTTAAATGCAAAATAATAACATGCCTCTTCAAAGGATCACATTCACAGAAAATAAGCCTTATTAATGAAAACATATAGTCATCAGAGACTTAAATTCTGAGACATTATTATTATTAATTATTTTAAAAAGATGCTATTTCTGAAGTTTGCAGAAGCAAAGCTTGAGATCTTGTGGGTTGCTGAGCTCCTTTGATATTTTGCAAAGTTATTTGCTCCCATCTCCTGGCCATGTCTGGTATTGCAAGACATGGGCAAATTTGTGAATGGCGAAATGTTAGGAAGAGGAAAAGTATGTCAGTGCAAACGTTTTATATACTCTTAATGTATTCAAAGGACTTAACCTTATTTGAATCTCAGTATCTTGGATGGCATGAGCTCAGCTTCTGAATAATTCAGCTGAAAGGCACTCATAAATTCAAATTTGCACTCATTCCGGTGAAAAGCACCCATCTGGTGTTACTGATGGAAGCTCTGTCGCCTGTATTTTAAAAAAAAACAACACAAAACCCATCAGGGTAACAACCCACGAGGGACAACTCCCAACAGAGATCCCAGATTCGTGCAGATTATTCGTTGGGTTACCGTCAAGCATTGTCTGTTACAGTGCTGGAAGATCTTCTCCTCGAGTTGGACCACACTCAGAATACATAGTGGACACAGCCATGTACTAGAGAATAGCAAAGGTTATGGTGACGGTGTAGGAATGGACAGGGCTTCCTTCTATTGTTCATGAAGTCACTAGGAGTTAGAATTGACTGGAGAACAACTAACAACCACAATCTATTTACAAACCAACATGGGGATGTATATTTTTTTTTTAATTTTGTTTGTTGTGTGTTTTAAAAATTTTTTTGTACATGTTCACGTTTTTGTTTATTTTATATTTATAATTCTTTTTTCTTTGTTTAAAAAATTTTTGTTGTTGCTATGTGCCATCGAGTCGTTTGCGACTCATAGCGACCCTATGTTCAACAGCCCTAAATGCCGTTCTATCCTGTGCCAGCGTCACTGTCTCAAACACACTCACTCCCACCACTCCACTCACAGAATCGATCCATCTCATAGAGGGTCTTCCTCTCCTGTGCCGTCCTTCCACTCTCCCAAACATGATGTCCCTCTCCAAGGACCAGTCCCTCCTTGCAACATGCCTAAAGTATGTCAGATGAAGCTTCAGAATCCTTGACTCCAGAGAACATTCTGGCTTCACCCTCTCTAAGACTAACCTGTTTGTTCTCTTAGCATTCCATGGTATATTCAATACTCTTCTCCAGCACCACAACTCAAAGGCATCAATTCTCTTTCTATCTTCCCTATTCACTGTCCAACTCTCCGAAGCATAGCACGTAATTGCAAAGACTATAGACTGGATCAGGCACACCTTAGTCTCCAGCCTGACGTCATTGCACTTCAGTACTCTTGAGAGGTCCCTCACAGCTGACTTTCCCAGTGCAATTCGTCTCCTGATTTCCTGGTTGCCGTAAAAAATTTTTACGGGTACTTATTTTTATGAAAACGTGAGTCACAGCCATTATCCTTAAAGTAAATAGATTAACTTTAGAATATTTAAACAATCAACTTCAAGGACTTCTAGGACAAAAATTTGAAGGATATCATGGGGGGAAGAAAATAGGTGGCAACAAAACAGATTTTGATCAGTATTTCATTGTGCAGTAGAGTTGTGAGACGCTAGTTCTCTAAACTCTTTGACTTAGTTTTACATCTACAAAATGGGACTAGTAGGCCAAATTGGCCTTAAGGCTTACCTACCTATGTTTACTTTCAAATCTGAGTCTCTTTGAAGATAGCCATTTAAACACAAAACAAAACTTGGGTATTCAATAAAGCACTCATTGTTTGAAAGTCCAAATGCCTAAAATCCTATTTGTTGGCTCGTTTTAAATTAAAAAAAAATAATATATTTTTGAAAACACAAAGTCTTTTTTTTTAATTTTATTATTTTTGTGTGTGTGTGCCATCAAATCAGATCTGACTGGTACAGGAGGAGATTGTCCCTCCTTCCCCGGCAGAGCATCTGGTGGATTCGAACCGTGCGCCTCTGGGATTGTAGTTGCAGCTCCTTGCCACTAGGCCACCAGAGCACCCCCGAAAACACAAAGTCTTAAGTATCCAAATGATCAGGACATTATGCTGTGTGAAATATCTCGGTCACAAAAGGACAAATACTGCATAACACCACTGTTATAAAAAAAGAGCTGACATGGGGATTGAGGGGAAATTAAAAAAATAGGGGATAAACAATCTACATGGCATTGAAACAGAGGGAGAGAACTGTATAAAAGGAATATATAATTAGGTATTGTTGGCATGACAAGAGTCCAGAATAAAAGCTGCATAGTAAAGTGGCTTGGGGCGAGAGACACTATATAACAATGAAAGAACTTTTTTTCTGAAGGAAAAAAAAAGTGATTCGGGGGAGGGGGACAGGGAGGAAAATGTGCAACAATGAATGATTGGAAACCCAAGTTCTTTATAAACTTCCATTAAAATCTAAAGATAAAAGTGGAAAATGTTTAAAATGTTGACTCTGAATTTAAAAATCCCTTCCAGTTCTTTGTGAAAGTATGAGGATGAAATGGCATTTCTCTCAATATTGTTAACTGACTTGCCATACTATTTCTTTTCCATTCGACAAGGGTGAGTGAACCACTTGGTTTCCTCCTTTCAGGGGAAGGGCAGACAATTGATGGGGGAAGAGCGGTTGATGGTGGAATGACAGTTGACGATGGAAAAGGAAGTCGGTGGAGGAACAGCTGATGGAAGACGAGGCGGTGATGGTGGGAGGAACATTGATCAAAGGAAGGTAGTTGGTGGTGAAGGAGTGGTTTATGGTGACAGCAAAGTTGAAACTACAAGGGCCGTTGTTAGTAGGACAGGTGATGATGGAAGGGCAATTGATGGAGGAAGAGCAGTTGATGGAAGGACAATATTGGAGAAAGGACAGTTGATAGTAGAAAAAGAGTTCATGGTGGAAAGGGAGGTGTTGGTGGAGGGACAGCTGACGGGAGAAGGGCAGTTGATAGTGCAAAGAGGGTTCGTGGTAGCCCAGATTTGTGCTGCCAACAGTATCTTTAGCTATGTCTTCTACTAATACCACAGGATACTTATATTGTTGGCATTCCTCATGAAACGCACTGTTGATCCTTGTGAGTATCTGAGTCTAAGAAGCCAATGTTTTTGTTAAGAATATATATATACACACACACACACACACACACATACATACATATATATACACACACATACATATATACACACATACATATATACACATACATATATACACATACATACACATATATACACACATACATATATACATACATACACACATATACATACATACACGCATACACACACATATATACACATACATATATATATTTAAAAAACATCCAAAATTAAAGAGCAAAACTCAGATATAACCTGTTCTTAGGTACCATTGACTTGACACTGAATTGTAGTGACGTTATGCACAATAAAAACAAAAATCTTCTATGATCCTGTGCCATTGTCACAAAAAGGAAAAAAAAGAAGAAAATATTTTTAAAAAAATCTTAACTGGGGGTAGGGGTGGGGTGGGTGGGGAAAAAAGTGCAACAATGAATTAATGAAAATCCAAAATCTCTGTAAATGTTCGTTCAAATTAATTTTAAAAAATCTTAACCTTAATTCTAACATCAAACGTTAAGTACCGTCCTCCTATCTTTCTATTGCTCTTCCAGAACAACTGGTTTTATCCATTTAAAACTTCCAGAGGCTATCTTCTAAAATCATCTGGGGTTTTGAGTATCATGGCATCATGGTGAGAATCACCCCAGGATCTCTTGTACACAGAGTTTCATTCTCCCCTCAGACTGAAGGTAGACTACTCCATCCTTTTCCTAACTCTAACCAAGTATCTAGCAGGAACAATTGACCCAGGATGCTCCTGGAGGTGCTGTATTCGTTTCCTGTGGTTGGAATACACAACCCTGTTAGCAGACCTCAACCTGGAACATGTGCAATGGTATGAACCTTTGCCCAGTCTGACTATTGTTATCGTATATTGGATAGACAACTAGATCACAAGATCCATGAGGATTTCATTGGTTGGTTTTCAGAGGTAGATCACTAGGATTCCCCACGTAGTCTGCCTTAATCTGAAAAGTTCTGCTGAAACCTGCCCCCCGTCATAACACAAAATCTTTTCTTGCAGACAGATCACAGCTGGGCATGAGGAACATTTAGCAGGACCTTGGTCTCTTTTATGAAAGGAGAGTTTTCTGCCACTCCACTGCCTTGATCTAACTCTAGTGTCTTAAAACAAGTTTATTCCTCCTCAGTTCAAAGCACCAAAGCCTGAAAGCAGAGAGAGCTGTGGGGCAAACTCTTTCTTGTCTCTTTCTGGCTTCCAGTGACCCCACATGTTATTTGACTGTGGTTCCATCACCCCAACCCCTTCCCCTATCTTATCAAGAACCCCCCCCCCCGTTACTCCAGTCTCTTACAAAGACATTTGTTGTTGGATTTCATGTCCACGTGGATAATCCAGAAAGATTACGTCTGAAGATCATCCTTAGCTTAATTATACTTGCCCAGCCTCTTTTCTCCCCCCTTTATTTTTATTTTTTAAAATTCTGATTTATTTACCAAGTTAAAATGCACTGTTTGTCACAAAAGATCCTTCCCATTTCCTTCACCCCACCCACCCATTGAACTGTGCAACCCCATGATTAACACCCTGCACCCCCTATCCATACTTACCCCTCTATTTCCAACCTCTCCCCTGCCTTGGGTCCTCATACTCATTCTATAATAATGGTTTTCTACAATATCTGTCCTTGTGAGTCCAAGTTAGTTCACTCAGCATAATATTCAGTCACAGGTTCGAGGTTCAGAGTGTGGTTCTATTTCATTTGAAGTCACTAAGGAACCCTGGTGGTGTAACAGTTACGTGCTTGGCTACTTACCAAAAGGTTGGCAATTTGAACCCACCCAGTAGCTCCACAGTAGAAAAACCCACTCAGGCAGTTATTCCGTGTCACATTGGATTGCTATGAGCTGGAATTGACTCAGTAAACACCCAGAAACTACAACAGTCAACTCTCTCTGTGTTCTTAACTTTTAAGTCCTCTGAGGTCTGTAGACCCCACTCCCATCAACAGACATTTCTCTCCACCTGGTCACAGGAGTCTTCACCTGCCAGGTGCTTCAAGGTCTCCTTGATGGAACACAGACTGACACTAATGCACGCACAAGGATGATGGTGGCCTTGCATTATGGTCCTACACATCCCTGACCTACAAAAATCCTCAGAGAAAACCAACACATGGATGGGGAAGGAAAAAAAAAACAACAAACTTCTCTTGGGAGCAAGAACCACTTCTGAAGAGAACAGACGCATCTGTGCTTTGATCTCTGTCTAAAAGTCAGAAGAACTCGGGCCCTTGGAAAAGAAAGCTTTAAAAATAGAACTGTTTTTAAGCTTGAAATTCTCCTGTCGGAACCAGGTCTCAAAATGACTTTTGGAGGATGTCATTCATGATAACAAAAGCAGAAGAAGTGTTACTGTTGAGTTGACTGTGACTCGTGGTGCGTGACCCCATTCATGTCAGAGTTGGAACTGTGGTCTCTGGGGTTTTACAGCTGACTTTCTGGAAGGATATTCCCCAGGCCTCTCTTCTGTGGCATCCAGGTGAACTTGAACAACCTTTATGTTAGCGGTCAAGGGTGTTAACTGTTTTCTCCACCTGGGGATTCCAGGAATCAGTGATTGGTAGCGTTGACTGACAATTTGCGCTAAGATCTATGAAGGGAGCTCTACTGACGGAGCCCATGGAGCGTTGCATTGTTAACCAAAGGCTGTGTGAGTCTCTGGTTTGAATCCATCAGTGCCTGTGCCTGAGAAAGGTGAGCAATCTTCTCCTTATAGATTTATAGCATCAGAAACCTAACAAAGGGTCAGCTGTTGCTTAGCTGTGACTCAGCGACCATGAGGGTGATTGAAAAGGCCTTTATATGCCGTGGGCTGCCAAAGGAACAAACGATTCTGTCCTAGAAAATATGCAACCACCATGCTCCTTGGAGGGATATGCATGGCGAGACTCTGTCCCACCTACTTTTGGCATGTTGTCAGAAGGCACTGCTCTTGGAAAGGGACGTTATGCTTGGAGAGGTAGAGGGGCAGAAAGGAAGGGAAGACTGTCGGTGAGTTGAATTGAAACAATCATTGCGCATGGGAGATCGGAGTCTGCTTCAGGATCAGGCAAGGTTGTATACGGGGTCATGACGTGACAGTGCCTACCAACAAGAACAGCATGACTTATATAGAAACTTAGGTGGTGCAGTGGTTAACAGTGCTTGACAGCTATCTGGAAGGCTGGAAGTTCAAACCCACTATCCTGTCCACAGGAGAAAGATGTGGCAGCTTGTGTCTGGTTAAGCTTTATGGCCTTAGAAATTCCACAGGACAGGTCTGCTCTGTCCTTGGGTTACTATGAGTTAAAATCAAGTCAATGGTAGTGTGCTTGGATTGTGGTTTTTGAGACCTTTATATGCACAGGTTGTGCCTACTAACGAGGATTCCCTGAATGGTGCAAATGGCTAAGTGATTGACTGCCAGCTAAATGGTTGGTGGTTCAAATCTACCCAGAGTTGCCTTTGAAGAGGAACCGTCAATCTTCTTGCTTCTGCAAGGTTACAACCTTGAAAACCACGTGGTGAAGTTTTATCCTGATTCACCTGGGGTCACTTTCAGTTGGAAGTGACAACTGAAAACAATGATTAAATAACAAGTGGGCAAGGTGGTGTTACAGATGAGGAAACAGGCTTAGAGAACTTGAGCCACTCAGGCCGAGGCCCTCCACTTGTGTGTTACAGTCCAGCAGTGTAGACCCAAGTGACCCGACTCAATAGTGTCCGTGGAACCCATCTGCTGCCAGCGATTAAAGCCTGGCTCCAGCTACATTGAGGGAAGTGGTTGGCTTCTGTGGGGAAATTGCCCGGCGTTGAATGCAAGGCTCTAGATTCATACTTAACATGTAAGTAGTTGAGGCGTTTTCCACGACAAGTCATCAAGTGGGGCTGAAGTGAGCACTTGACTGCTCTGGTTCCGAAAAGGTCAGGGTGTAGCCCATCCGGAGAAGCCAGCTCAGCACGCAGTGCTCTGAACAGTAATTTGTTCCTGCCAAAGTGACATTTTTCCAATTTGAGTCCTGCATTGTTCAGAAGCACGTGCCGTCCCCCGAGGCACCTCCCGCGTGGATCTGCAGCGCTCGACAAACCAACAATATCATCTAAATAAAAAAATCCAGCCCGGGTTTTGTAAATGAATCCTGACAGGGGTAAATGGAATCATCTTCGGGAAGTGGCAAGAACCGTGATTGGGCCAGATGGCTTCTTTTCTGTGGCTTCATGGGTCCTCAGTAGCAGATTAAGAACAAAAACCTGCCTTTGGTTTCTTGGTTCCATTCATTAGTTCTCTGTGGGTAAAATAGAATTGGAAATTGGCTCTTCCCAGTGAACTCAGCATATTCCCGTTCTTAGAAAGGTGTGTGTTGTTGTTGTTAGGTACCATCGTGTTGCTTGCAATTCATAGCGACCCTGTGTATAAAAGCCCTAAACCCTGCTCTATCCTGTGCCAACCTCACTGTCTATGACACAACTACTCCTGTTACCCTAATCACTGAATCCTCCATCTCATTGAGGGTCTTCCTCTCCTGTGCTGTCCCTCCACCCTCCCAAGCATGATGTCCCTCTCCAAGGACTGGTTCCTCCTTGTAAAGTGTCCAAAGTATGTCAGACGAAGCCTCAGAAACCTTAACTCCAAGGAGCAGCCTGGTTTCACCCTCTCCAGGACAAGCTTGTTTGTTCTCCTAGCAGTCCATGGTAAATTCAATATTCTTCCCCAACACCACATTCTCTTTCTGTCATCCCTAGTCACTGCCCTGCTCTCTGACGCATAGCACACAACTGCAAAGATTGTGGCCTGGATCAGACGCACCTTAGTCTCTAGCCTGACGTCATTGCTCTTCAGTACTCTGGAGAGGTCCCTGACAGCTGACTTCCCAATGCAATTTGTCTCTTGATTTCCTGGCTGCTGGTACCAAGAGCATTGATTGTGGAACCAAGCCAACGGAAACTGTTAACAAGTGTGTAGTTAAACAAAAATTCAAACTCACTGCCTTCAAGGGAGAACTGACCCACCTTTCTCTTACGGAGTTCCTGGTTGGCCTTGAACCACCAGAGAGGCGTGGCCTTTGTGTTAGCAGTCAGCCCACTATGGATTAGGCCAATGGGACAGCTTTTCCGCCTTGTTTTCAGATGGCCTAGGGTGGTCTGGTGGCATAGGCCATAGGGAGGCACACTGCTAAGCAAAGGTGTCTCTCTGGCAGTTTGAATCATCATCAACTCTGCTGGAGAAAGATGGGCACTTTCCTCTTCTGTCGTTTGCAGCTTCTCGAAAACCCACTGGAAAGTCAACTATGCTTTGATTCTGACTCAGCGAATCGATTGAAACTCAACTCAGTGAGCTGAGTCTTTCATTTTTCCAATGGTGTCTCTTTGCGAGTCTTTTCCATTCTTTGGAAAGTTTGAGATGTGTGATTTTTCTCGTGCTTAAACTGGCAGAACCTTGTGTTGTTATTGTTGGTTTTTTTTTTAATCTGTTCCTTAATGAATCTATCCAAGATGAGTTATTCATGAAAATAAAGGGATGTTCTGCTAACTCTGTGTCCTCAGTCTACCAGCAGAAAGCAACAATTAGGAGTAAGTTGAGAAAAGATAACCAGGCAACCTATTGCTCCCCTCTGCCAAGTGCCTGCATGTTGTTCATTAAATGTGTTAGTCTCCTGTGGTCGCTGTAACAATGTGCCAGAAACCGAGTGCCTTAAAGCAGTAGAAAAGTGTTCTTTAATGGCTCTGAAGGGCAGAAGTTTTAATTCAAGGTCAAGTTCTTTTCTCCTCCCCAAAAACTCTGACTAAGCATCTGTTCTAGCTTCTAGAAGTTGGTTGCAATTCTTCCATCACTTAACCTGTAAATATTCTACTCCATTCTCTCTCCTCATCTTCAGAGGGCCATCTTCCTGTGTACCTGTGTATATATGTCTCCAAATCTCCCTCTTCTGTTTATTAGGATACAAATCACAAGATTTAAACATCATCGTAATCCAGTATAATTTCATGGTAATTAGATTGCATCTGCAAAGATTTTTTTTTCCTAAATAAAGTTTTATTTTGCGATGGATGGGTGAATTTAGCCAACACACTAAGGAGTTTGGAAAAAAGAGATTATTAGATTAAATGGGTAGGTATGTGGAAGGATAGGTAGACAATAGAAACACACACACCCCCAAAATATACCGTGGATGGCTTTGTACTGGAAAGAGGTAAGAGAAAAAAAAATTCTAGATATGGATTCTGGTGAGGTAGTTTATAGGAAGTTGTACTGCTGTCCCCAAAGCCACAGGGCTCTGGAAATCCAAATCCACCAGCAGCTCCTTGGGAGGAGGATGGACGATCTCCCTGTAAGCAATTTATAAACAGAAATCCAGTAGAGTCAGTTATAAATTGGTTCTGACTCAATAACAATGACTTAAGTTGAAACAGGAAATGAGAGACATTGGGTTTGCCTACGGGCATCCCCTGCTGTTTAAACAAAGGTACTAGGTGGCCTAGTGGCAAGAAGCTGCACTGCAATCACAAAGGCACAGGGTTTGAGGCCACTGGCTGCTCTGAGGAAGAAGTATGGACAATCTCCTCCTTTGTAATTAACTCTCTCTGAAAACCTGCTGGAAGGTCCCCTAAGGGTCAGTTCCAACTCTAAGGTACACAACCACCACCACAACAACAGCATCTCTTGGTTGTAACCTCTGCTCGATGGCCTTTCTTCACCCCACACCTTCACACAATAAACTGACTTCTGGCACCCACTTGCCTCTATTGTAAACACTAAGGATATTCTCCTAATGGTTCCAGAAAGACCTACCAGGATCTCAAACTCTTTGTTCTTTCAATGACATTTCAATGACATCATGGCGGATTCTTCAACTGTAAGTCTAACTTCTGTTTTTTATTTTTTCTCTCTTCTCCTCTCAGGATATCAAAGCCGACTGCGGTACCTGTGTGGAAATAGAAGACCGAAAAGTAAGTCAGTCTGCTTCATGTCTTTGGTTTCAAACAAAACAAGACCTCTGTGATGTAAACCCAAGGGTTTAAAGGCTTGCCCAGCAGATGCTTAACGAAGGTGATCCGCGCGTTGATATTAGACATTCACAGACAATCATACTTAAAAAGACTCAGCATTTTTCTGTCTCTTGAGCACTGCTTGCATTCTGATACATGCATTCTGATGTTTCACGATGGCTTCTAGGAAGACTAATTAATAGAATTAGATACAAGAAAGAATACTCAGTGCTGATATTTTTTTATCATGTCCATATTTTAAAGAGAGCAATTCTTGTGTTCTCTAATTAATTTTGCATATTAGCTGTTGCTTCTGCTGAGGTAGGCATATGGATGTGTGTACCTGTCTATAACATGTCATATCATAGAATATACATTTCCCGAGTGTGCCTCTCTATCTGTTACAGTTTGGCTTGAAAGACTACCCACCACAATTGCAATTTCCATGCCATTCTACACGAGTTGTAACTTGTTATTAAGATATTTATTTTCTTGTTATTTTTGCTGCTGGAGAGGACTAGCCTTCCTTTATCTTCTCTGCTGTCCTTGATGTGGTTCCCCTCAGGAAGAGAAACCGCCAGACAATATTCTTCAGTTGAACGTGTTCACACGTTTGCTTTATTGACAAGAGTTCCAGAAGTTTCCACGGCAAAGCGGCTCTGAGCAGATCCAATTTTACCTTTAATGCTTTGGCTCCAAGGAGGTCAGCTGAGTGAATTGAGGGTACATACCTCCTGGCTCCTTTGGACCTCATTCTGCAATTTTGAAAGATGCTTCCCTGGGTCCCTGCACTGTTATTTTCAGGTACTATTATTATTCCACACCGCAGTGTTCAGATCTGATTTGGGGGATGGCTCAGGAATGGGTGCCGATTAATCAGGTGGTTGAGGGCTTCTCAAAACAAGATTAGATTTTTAAAGGAAAAGACATTGCCGTTCATTGTTTCCAAGGAGTGTTAATCTTCTCGTATGGAAAGGAGCAGTGATAGGGGAACCGATAGTGAAACAGCTGTTGGATTCTCGCATCGAGTGGTACGCTGCCCCAGTTTTCAGCCGGCCCATTACTGTGGAGGTGACTGACTCATAGCAGCTCTAGAGAGCTTCAGTGTGTATTTCCAGTCATTGCCCTGTGTGCCCAGCTTGGTATACACGCGTGTGTGCTTTCTGAGCAGATGAGCAAATGGATGCGCCAATTAGTCAGGACACATACTCAAAGCCTTTTCTTCTGTCCTTGCCTGCTTTGCCTCAGCCACTCTGTTCTTGTCAGAGAGCTCAGGAAGTGTGTTCCCCTTCCCAAATCCTGAATGTTTTGACTCTTGTTGGATTTACAGAGCATGGTTTTACCCAGTGATTTAAAAATTTTATATATATACACACACACACACACACACACACACACATATATATATATATACACATACATATACATGTATACACACAT
>NW_006399912.1:5160053-5212218 GCF_000299155.1 Elephantulus edwardii | reverse complement strand
TCATGTTGGAAGAATGACGGGAATGGGTGCTTTGGAAACAATAGCAATTGCATCACCACCAGGAACCATGGTGAGCAAAAACAATGAGCCAGGTGGAGAAAGTTGGTCCCCTAAGTAGGGTGCTACCTGTGTGAAGGGACTTGGGTTGACACATCACGACCATAAGGGCCTCATCATATCTGTGGTTGCTCAGTGAGGGTTACTAGTGGGGAAAAGTTACGTGGAATCATACTGTACATGGCTTGATTGTTCTAATTCAAGGGACGCTATCTCTCTGTATTTCTGCATCCAATACCTCTACTGTCCTAATACCATAACTGTGCTGTGTATATTTACCTGTGTGCATCCATACTTGGATGTCTATATATGTGTGCATCCATCGTGTACGTGTATACTGTATCTATATTACATTTACATCCGTACTGTGTCCAAAGGGCCCTGTGGTGTAATACATTTTGCATAGGGTTTCTAACCAACACGTTGCCAGTTCAAATACACTAGCTGAGCTGTGGTAGATAGATGGCATTCTCTTCCTGTAAATGGAGGGTCACCATGAGTTAGAACTGGCTCAGTGACAGTGGGCTTGGCCTTGTTGGTTTATACCGTGTCCGTGTCTGTATCTAAAGGTTACTTCTCTTCATGTCTGAATTCATCTTTGGAATTCTCAGGGATGGGGTGATGCTTCCAACCACTCTGTGGCTCCTCTGTGTCTTCTAAAGTCCTTGGATGCAGAGCGAGCTCTTCCTATTTGGATGTGTGTCAGAGCAGAAAAGTCATGATGAGAAACCCCAGTCATCCCAAGGGGCAGTGTGGCCCACCCTCAGCCCACCTCTCCATCCTGGAGGTGCGGTGATACAGGGTGAGACGGCAGTCACACGCCAGCATGGCGATTGCAGTCCACTTGTGTGGATGCGTCTGGTGCTTCTGCCGCTGGGGTGGATAATTAGGAAAGCTCACCAATCAAGTGCTAACAGGTGACCCTGGTTCCTCTGAGACAGAGGGAAAGAACGATTGTGTGTGTGTGTGTGTGTGTGTGAGGGGGGGGGAAGGAGAGAGGAAGAGAGAGAAAGGGAGAGAGAGAGAGAGAAGATCCAAATGCTCCTGGCAAAATCAGTAATTTGATAACATGGAATTGACATGACGAGAGATGACAGAAGTGCCAAAACACTAAGTCAACCCGCCTCAGATGCAGCAGCCCCTTTGGCCTGTGTAGGTTTTTACGACAGCTGAGTGCTCTGAGAGGAACCAGCGGTGATTCTTTAAAGCTCAATTTCCTTTAGTTAAGAAAGCTTACTGTGACCTCTAGAGTGTCACAAGAACAGCCTTCTTTTTCTTGTCTTGTTTTATTCCCCCTCAAAATTTTGCTTACACCTTCCCTCACCCCCACCCCTTTATGTCCTGTCTGCTTCACCAATATACATACTGTATATAGAAACCTTGGTGGCACGACAGCTGTCTGGCTGTTAACCAGAAGGCTGATGGTTCAAACCCACCCAGGCCCTCCATGGGAGAAACCTGGTGACTGGTTTCCATTGAGGTTACAACCTAGAAAACCCTGCTGGTTTCTGTCACGTGAGATTGTCATGAGTCAGATTTGACTTGATGGCACCCAGCAGTAACAACCACAAGTAAATATTTAGGGGCCCTGAGACAATTGGTTTAACCTCTGCTCACTATAATTGGGTGATTTGAGGCTGTCCAGAGGTACCTTAGACAAAAGGTCCTATCATCTACTTTTCCAAAAAGCAGCCATTGAAAACCAGTCATATAGTGCTCAGCCCACTTCAGCATGCCTGACACTTCGGGCGTCCATCAGAGACAACCCAATGGCAACTCTATTAGCTGATGCCATTATGCACTAACATGTCCACATACATCTTTACTTGCATATTATTGAGGGTCTTTGCTTTGCCTCTTTTCTTTTCTCTTCTACGCCTTCTTCCACTAAAGGAAAAGGTTTCATTTTAGACACATACACAGTACAGACAAACTTAAATATTACACTTATATACAAGAACATTAGGTTTAAGAAAGCAAATACTAAAATATAAGCAGAAAACCCCAAATTTTTCTTTTGTTTAGTTTTTATTGTGGTGTGTGTGGAATTTTTGTTTTTTTTTAAAAAGGAATTATTTTTTACTCTTTCTTTTATTATTCATTCATGCAAACTTTCCTCACTTCTCCCCAACCTTCCGTTTTTATTTTTTATTGATGAATTTGTTTTTTATTTTAAGAAAGGCTTCCAAGTCATTTTGAATTTGATTCAATCATTCATAGATGCTGTTTTAGAACATCAATTTTCACTGATTAATGTAGTTTATGAAATGTCTAGTGATGTTATAGAAAAGTATTGAATATGCCACTGACTGCCAAGGGAACAAACAGATCTGCCCTGGGGAGGGTGAAACGAGGTTGCTCTTTGGAGACAAAGATTTCGAAGCTCTGTCTCACATACTTCAGGAATGTTGCCAGGAGAGACTAGCCCTTGGAGAAGCACATCATGCTTTGAAAATACATCATGGAGGGTCAGCACAGGGGAAGAATAGCCTTGATGAGACAGACTGACACAATGCCTGTGGCAATGAGGGCAGGCGTGTCAGACAGTGAGACTGGCTGGCTAATACAGGCTTAGCAAAAGTGATGGGAATTCACCTGTCATTTGACGTGCCCATGTGAACTCTCAAACCAGCACATGCATTTGACATTTACAGTCTGCACACTTCTGGTGGCGAGTGGTGGCATTTCAACCCCTTGTAATCTGTGTAAAATCCACCTGAATCCCAGTACTCTTATGAAGCCTGAGACCCAGGTGATGAGAAGGAGTGCTGATGGATCAGTGTGGGGGAGAATCTGTCAGGAGGAGATGGGAGCCCATTTGTCAAATGTGGGCAACACAGAGAGGGCTTCCTTTCCTCACTTATTGCTCTGCCTGATACAGCTAAACTCTTTCAGATTTGCTGCAAAATGGCACAGAAGAGTTTCAAAATTATGACAACTTCAGTTTCAATCTGATTGAAGATGTGAAAGTGATTAGGAGATAAGGGCTATCTTGGAGCCTTTCTTATGTTGTGTCTTGGACTTAACGTTTATAACACATCCTCTGGGCTGGGAAATGCAAGGAGCTTTAGATGTTGTTAGGTATCGTTGAGTTGGTTCTGGTTTCTTAGCAACCCAGAATTCAGTAGAACAAAAACAGTACCTTTTCCTGCATCCTCCTCACAATCATGGCTATGCTTGAGCCCATTGTTACAGCCATGCCTTCATCTCATTGAAGGGCTTCTCCTCACTGGCCCTTCTTTATGACTCTGTACTTTACCGGGCCTACCATCCCTTGGAACTAGTCCTTCCTGATAACAGCCTCTAAATACTTAGAACACTGACATGTGGTTGTTGTTGGTTACCATGGAATTGCGCCCTTTAGCTCATGGTGAGCATATGCACAATATACTGCACCATCTTCATGATCATTGGTGTACTGGAATCCATTGTTGAGTGCCTTCCAACCTACAGGTCTTCTCTCCATGTATAACAGAATGAAATGTTTCCTTGTCTTATGCTACATGCACTATAAACATACTCCAGGATGGACCGTCTTCATGATGTTTGTGTCCACTGTTCCAGTTACTATGTATTTTGAGTGACTTTCATATTGAGATTCATCTTCTATCATTTATCAGACAATTGTGGGACTGGAAATAAGTGTCAAATATACCATTGATTGCATAGAGAACAAACAGATCTGTCCTTTACAGGGTGAAACCAGGCTGCTCCTTGGAGGCAAGTATTCTGAGGCTCCGTCTGACATTCTTTGGGCATATTGCCAGGAGGGACCAATCCTTGCAGAGGGACATCATGCTTGGAAGGGTGGAGGGGCAATGCAAGAGAGGAAGACCCTGGATGAGAAGAATTGACTCAATGACTAGAGTAAGGGACGTGGGTGTGTTTGAAACGATGAGGCTGGCACGAGATAGAGCAGGGTTACTATAAGTCACAAGAGACTCGATGGCACCTAGTAGTAACAACATATAACAACAACGTTCTGTTGTGATCCATAACGTTTTCATTGGTTCATTTTTGTAAGCGGATTACCAGGACTGTCTGCCTACTATGTCTTGGTCTGGAAGCTCCACTTAAACGTTCCTATCTGTATGATATTGCTGGCACTTGAAACACATATAACTTGACACATATGTCAATCTGAAAGTCGCCACAAAACAACAGAACAACAGACAGACAGGATGTATGTTAAGTACCATAATTTCTATATTATAGGCTGATGAAACAGAATCTCATCGCGATTAAGGGCTGGTCCAGGATCACTCAAGTTGTATCATGAGGCCAGGATGTGGAATCAGAAATTTTTACTCCAAAGACTGGGCTCTTAGCTCTAATGATATATGATTTTACATCAAAATCCAAGAATTAACTTTGAGACCTGTCTGGACACGGGCCAGTAACTTGAATTTGGCAGTAACATGCCAATGCTTCTGTTTTTCTCTTATTGCTGTTGAGTAAGAACAAAGTGATAGCTGACCCTCCATTGGGATTCAGAGACTGTAAATCTCATAGGAGGCTATTGTGTATCTTTCTCCCATGGAGCTGGTAATGGATCAGAACCACCAGAAAGGTGCTGGCCTTTAGA
The DNA here is from genome assembly GCF_000299155.1 of Elephantulus edwardii. NCBI lineage: Eukaryota > Metazoa > Chordata > Mammalia > Macroscelidea > Macroscelididae > Elephantulus > Elephantulus edwardii. The sequence goes on along the minus strand of NW_006399912.1, from coordinate 5,207,576 downwards.
TTAGCCACACAGTTCCCTAGGTCAACTTTTTAGACCCACAGAGCTCCCAAAGGGAACACAAGAACAATGAAAGAGGTTGGTAGTATAAGAGTTATATTGCTTCCTACTACGGCAAAGCTCTACGCAGCCAGAGGGCACGCTCCACCTCTTGGAAGGAGGCGTTGCAACTTTTATAGGTTAGTGAATGAATGTGATTCTGGACATCCAAGGCCACACTGGAAAGGTGTTACATAAGAGTGACTTAGTGAACAGAAGTAAGCCAACAACAAGCAAGAAGTTAGCTATATTTGGCTTCACAAAAGCCTGTTCCTCTACAAGGAATCTTGAAACAGGTCAACATGGACAATGAATGGATCCCTTGGATTTCAGAGGTTGCCCTGCCAGTCAGGTTGGGAATGAGCACCAGGCCTTCACCATAGCTGGTTCCATTCACACAGCTCTTTTTCCTGTGGAGATGGGAGAGAATGAGTCCCCTTGGTTGGGGCATGAGGGCAAAGAGGAAGGCCGACGCCTTGATCAGAACACCTTCACTCAGAATGGGAAGCATTTATGAGCGAGTTTGTCATCAAAGGTCAGAATGATGTATTGCATGTAGACAAAAGCAAAGGGGAATTGAGTACCACTTGGTGAGACTCTTAGAGCTCATCTTGGCGTTTGGGGTTATTTTTTTATTCCAAAGACCTGACATTTAAGACTGATACGATATGAAAAGTGAAGGCATTATGGGATGCCCATAAAGCTGGGAGCAATGATCTTAAACTGATGGAAGTTTCTCTAAAGACTAGTATTTGACTTGAAGTCTTAAGGAAGAAGTGTAGACCACTCCAGGCAGGGGCTAGCGCTCTGTGGGAACCTGGACAGGGAAGCTTGATCTGACTTAGGGATTGGATGGAGGTGAGTAATGTTTTCCAAAGTCTATGGGTAGAGTTGCTAGAAAAATGGGTAGGAAGGGGGCAAGGGCTTTGCGTTCTGTGTCAGCTTGATAAAGATGTGGTAGGAAACTACTAACAGCTGAGGGACTAAGAACATAAATGCATCGTCTCACGGTGTGGAGGCTAACTGTAAGGGGTCAGATCAGATATGCTCTCAGGACATGAACCCCAAATGAACTGTAATGGACTCAATGTGCAAAGAAATGCCATTTCTAAAGGAAAACTTGAGTGATATTTCCCCGCAGAAGGAAAAGTGGTTCCTCCTCATTATCATCACCTCATAGCAACTGTAAAGGGCGACATGCCAGTCGCTGCTTTTAGCATTTTATGTGCAGTCTGTCACTGAACCTTTGTAAAGATTCTGAACCTTTGTAAAGATTCTTTAGGACAAATATAATAGCCCTATTTTGTGTATGAAATAAACAAAACAAAACAAAAAACAACCAAAGGAAATGGGGAAGGCTAGCATGTTCTCTAGATTTTATTCTCTTTCACTAACTTCATTGTTGTTGTGGAGCCCTGGTGGCACTTTAGATTAAGCATTAGATTGCTAACTGGAAGGTCAGTTGTTCAAACCCTGCAGTTGCTCTGAGGGAGGAAGATGTAGCAGTCCACTTCCAGTAAAATATACAGCCCTGGGCGTGGATGGAGCAGCTCTGCTCTGTCCTGTAGGGTCCCTGAGTTAGAATCAACTCAACAGTGGTGAGCTTTTTAATATGTTGTTGTCATCATTGCTGTTGAGACACAGCAATGCACAGCAAATTGCTGTAACGGCAAAATATACACCAACGCAGTACTCCCTGTACACTAATTCAATGACATTGATTGCGTTCAAGTTACACAACCTTTCTCATCTCCCTTTTTCTGATTTAGTTCTGCCCCTGTTGACATAAAGTCATGCTCCTCTAAGCTTCTTATCTTCTGAGTGATGTTGTCAGTTGGATCCCATGGAAATAGATCTTTACAGGAGTCCAGGTTCACCTCGCTGGTGGTTCTAATCCGTCAGCAGCTTCGTGGGAGAAAGATTGGCCCTCTCCTCCTCTATAATCTACAGCCTTGAAAACGCAATAGGAGATCAGCTATGAGTTGGTTCTGATTTGATGGCAATGAGTGAGTTATAAGAACACAACACTCAAGACAGACATTCTTTAATAGCTGAGTTAACTTGTTAGTAATACAATAGCTATACCCTCTGTCCCATAGGTGCAGCACAGGAAAAACCTAAACAAAAGAAAAAAACAAGACCCTCTAATGTGACCAGCTGGTCAGCCTATACAGTGCCTGACTCACAGCTATACCATAGCTCTACTTCTGAGGGTTAGTGGAGCAATGCCCTCAGGTGAAGAAAAATAACCAGGACAGTGTTATATGGAAAACTACAGTTGTTGTTGTTGTTAGGTGTCATCAAGCAAGTTCAAACTCATAGCACACTTATGCACAACAGAATATAATACTGTCTAGTCACAAGTCGCTCTCAGAATCATTGATATGTTGAGCACATTGTTACAACCACTCGATCCATCTCACTGTAGGTCTTCCTATTTTTCATATCCTACGGGGTGCTTTTCTGCCTCGAATTTCCTCTTAATCATTCATGCAAAAAGATTAGCTCTGTGTCCCCTGCTGGGTGTGCTCTTCACAAGGATCAAAATGCTCATGGCTCCAGTCCCTGCCTCACATCCCAGTGTGACTGCGAGCTATTTCTGTAGACCAGAGGGTCTGGCTGCGAGGTGGGTCTTTGCACCTGCCTTTTGTGTTCTGTCTGCAGGTACATGGGTAGCTCTCTCTTATATCCAACTTTGAAACTGAGATGTGAGTCCTGCTCTCCTCTTTTATGTCTTCTAGGGAAATTTGAGGGTGGTGGTGCAGTAGGAGGAGGAAAAGCCACATACAAGCTAGAAGAGCTCTAGAAAGGATAGAGTGTCAAGTGAAATTAGCCTCTGATGCGTAGCAACCTTGAATGACAGATGATGAGGGATGCTGGGCCTCTCAGCAGTCTCCCAGGCACAGATGTAACTCAGTGCAGGGAAAAGCTACTGAGGTGGATCAGGCCATTTGTCTGATACACCCTCACGTTGGCCTTGAAGTTGGCTTTGGGATGCTGGTCTTAAAAAAAAAAAGGTAGGTAGAGCAGAGTGGTAGAGTGGTTACCTGCTCTGGCTTGGGACTCTCAAAGGCATGGGCTTCGAACCCAGCTTGACCACTTCCTGGCTATTTAACTTTACAGATTCTCGAGCCCCTGCTGTGACGTGGAAGAGATGACAGTGTCTAATTCACAGAGCCCCTGAGGGACTCAGCTTAGGTAATGGTGTAGAACATTTGACACCTTGGCTGGACACAGGGAACAGAGTGGAGAAATGCAAGCTGCCTTATTATGACAAAGGAGGCGTTGTGGTGCTGTGCATGAAACATTGGGAAGAGAAAAGAAAGGTTGATGGTTCAAATCCACCAACTGCACTGTAAAAGAAGTGGAGGGTAGTCCACTCCCATAAAATTACAGCCTTGGAACTCTTTGGAGCTGTTGGATTCTGTTTTATATGTAAGTGCAACAAGTTGGAATCTACTCAATGATTGTGTGTGTGTGTGTGTGTGTGTGTGTGTGTGTGTGTGTGTGTGTTGTGTGTGCGTGTTTATTGTTATATTCTTCTTTTTCATAAAAAGTAATGTTCCATTACATCAACTCTAACTCTTGGCAGCCCGGTGTGTATCAGGACAGAAATATGCTTCAGGAGGTTTCTAAGGGCTGATCTTAGCCAGCTCTGATAGCCTACTGGTAAGAAATTGCACTGCCGACCCAAAGGTGAGCACTTCGAATCCAGTAACTGTTCAGCAGGAAATAGATGGGAAATTTTACTCTGTGATTCCCAGCCTTTGAAAACCCACTTGGAGGGTCAACTGTCAGACAACTGTCTGACTCAACAGCAATATAAGAGAGTAAGAAAGATTTTTGGAAGTCGTTCATGCAGCCTTTCTTCTGAGGTGTCAGTGAGTGAACTTGAACTACTTGTCTTCCCGTTAGCAGTCTAATGTTGTAATTATTTGACTAACCCAGAGACTCCTGCTTTCCTCTTTCCTTGAAGTATCCATGTCTGGGTCTTCTTCTTAGGTCTCTGGTTGGATAACAGGAGACAAATACAAGATGGCTATTTCATTTCACAGGTGGAAATTGGAACATGAAGGGGAGAAGGTGATCTGATCAATGTCACACTGTTAAGTCAATTGTAAAGCTAAGAGTAGGTATCAGGCCTTCTATCACCAGACTATATGTGTGCTGCATGCAGAAGGTTAGAAACCACACTCAAGGTATATACCAGTGATTGGAAAGAGATTTAGTCCCCAGTATTAGCTCAGCCTGACAGACTCAGAATGTTATGCAAGTAAAGAATCTGAGGTTCAAGATGTTCAGAGTGTGTGACTGACGAGTGATGTCTGCCAGAGCTAAAGCGGTGAATGTTCTCATGCATGTGCCGGGTGGAAGTTGTTTCCTGTGGAGCTGATGAATTCAACAAACCCAACATGCTCTGTGTTTAAGCCCAAAAGACAAAGAGCAGACAGATGCTTCCCTTGCATTCACTACCTGGTCTTTACTCTGGAAGATGCCTGCTACTTCTGTTAGGTTGTGAATTTGCAGTCAATCAAAGGGCGAGACTTCTCATGGGTATGTTCATAGCAGCATTATTCACCATATCAAGAACATGGAAACAGCCCAGATGTCCAACCACTAGTAACAAATGGATTGAGAAATTATGGTACATGCACACAATGGAATACTATGCAGCACGCAGGAGCAATGATTTTGGAAACTATTACCTAACTTGGGAGGGACTGGAGAGCATTATGCTGAGTGAACTAACTCAGTCCCACAAGGATAAATAGCATAGAAAACCATTGTTGTAGGATGAGTGTAAGGATCCAGGAGGGGTGGGAGAGGGTGGAAGCGGTGGTATGTGGACATACAGGGGGAGGAGGAATTAATTATCAGGTTGTACAGTTTGATGGGGGGGGTGTGAGGGAAATTGAAAGAATTTGTTCTTGAAAACAGTATATTTGAATTTTGTAAATAAACTAGTAGAAAATTTAAAAAAAATTTAATCTAACACACTATCATTGTTTGTTGCCATGTGGTGGCCCCCACTTTGTGGAGGCATGTACAACAGAGTTATACATTGTTAAGTGCTGCTACCTACATCATTATGATAGTCTGTATGCTCAAGTCCATTGTTGTGGCAATTCTGCATTGCCATTGAACTTAAGGGATTCATCTTCCAGCACTATGCCAGGCAATAGTCTCCTGGGATGCATGTGGTTTCTACTGGAGGTCACCAGGCCTTTCTTCCTAATCTTAGTTTAGGAGTTCTTCTCTAACCTGTCTTCCATAAACCCTCAGTGAGGGGATTTGGCACAGTAGCTGCATCAGTAAGCTCCAACTTAACAATAGTTGTGAGAATAGCACAGGACTGAGCAATATTTTGTTCTATTGTATATAAAGTCACTGTTACTTAGAACCAACTTGAAGCTACCCAATAGCAGTGATGACAAAGATACATTTTTCTGGACCCATGGAAAGCCAACACTATATAATCATTATATTGCAGTGGTAAAAGACCTGACTCTCTCTTCACATAGGTTTCAATGATTTAATTTAGCAAGTATGATTTCTCTATACCCGTATTTGTCATCTCTGGGGCAATTATGTATTAATTGGGGCTGACTTGGTTAAATTTTAATACCATTAATTAGGCAATTATTTTTGCTCCTCATTCATTTTACTTAAAAGAAACAAGTCTAATTTGTGTACTTTCTAGTGATACTTGTTTCTTGGAACTCTGAATTAAAATGCATTTAGGAGACACTTAATTAAGTGTGGAGCTGGTTTTCAGGATGGTCTGTCATCTCTTCTTTGAAAAAAAAAATGGCCAGTGGGGTTTTGTGATGAGTGGAGTGAGCGTTAATTAATTCCTCTTTCTCTTCACTCGATGTGCTTTATTATCCACCGCTTGATGTGTGAGCGGAAGGCTTCACGCTTTAGATAGAAAGCATGTCCTGTCCAAATGTGATTTATGTTGTCCCGGCACTTTTGCACAGTTCAGCTGAAATTTTCTTCGTGTTGATCAAGGTCAGAAAGCCCAGGGATTACACCATCCATCTCAGCAGCTTGAGTGCTGAAATCATTCCTGATGAAACTTGATATAATGCAACAGAGTTCAGGGGTGCGGATGGGAGAAACACACACAAGCATATATACATACATTCACAACTCACACAGATGCACACCTAAAACACAAAATGCACACCTGCATACAAACATGCAAAGAAATACACATTACACACATACTCTCCATAGACCCACAAACACACATGCGTACGTATATGCATTTGCATAATATATACAGACCACACAATGAAAATCACGCCTGGAAGCATGCAAATTCACACAGTACATTAGCATACAAACACACATACAGGCCCAAAGGGACACATTCATACACAGACATGCAGAGAAATGGCTACATATGCACAATATATATGTGCACAGTCATATACCCACATGCACACACAATCTTTACGTATGTACGTAGCAAATCGACACATGCACAGACACGTTGCCCTCTCACATAGACAAACGTTCATGCCCATGTACTTTTTTTTTGAGTGAGTGGCCTTATTTTGCCTGTCATTTCAGTTGTTTGGTGCTGTCAGATTGAAACTATTCAATCCTGTGCCATTCTCACCATCTCTGCTGTGCTTAAGGCCATTGTTATCTTCACGGTTTCAGTCGATCTCATTGAAGGTTTTCCTCCCCCTCTCTGCCCTTCCACTGTTCCATGTGCTGGTTCTGTTCGCAGGACTGATGCCTCCTGACAACATTCCCAAAGTATATGAGGTGAAGTGTCTCTATCTTTGCCTCTAAGAAGCATGTTGGTTCTATTTTTTCCAAGACAGATCTGCTCGTTCTTCTGGCAGTCAAGGGAATTTCCAGGACTCTTCCTTCCACCACACTACAATGGAAAGGCACCAGTTCTTTAGCCTTCCTTATTCATTACCCAACTTTCACTTGTATATGAAGCAATTGAAAGTGCAGCAGCTTGGGTAGGGTGCACCTTAGTCTTTAAGCAACATCTTTGCTCTTTAGCACTCTCAAGGCATCCTTGATGCAGTGCACCTTTTGGTTTCTTTGACTTCTGCTTCTGTGGGTATTAACTGTGGAATCAAACCACAGGTTGTTTATATTGCATCAAGTTCCATGATGTTGTTAAAGGAATATACCTACAGTAGCGTTATTACTGTGCAGAAAAGGAATGAAGTGCTAGTGTGCAAGCCTCTAGAAACATATGCTAAATGAAAAGAGAAGGATGTACAAGCTTATGTATTGTATGGTTCTATTTATTTAGAATAGCCTGAATAAACAAAGTCAGAGATAGAAACAATCTCATTGTTTACCTAAAGGTGATCAAAATTCCACTGTCAGATAGTCCGTTCTGACTGAGAGTGACATTCCATCAGGTAAATGTTTATGGTGGGAGATTCCCCATCTTTCTCCCAAGAGGTCAATGACTGGTGGGTCCACATTGCCTGCCTTTTAGACTGTTGTTGTTGTTGTTGATGATTGCTGTTGAGTTGAGCACAACTCATAGCGGTCCTATGAACAAAAGACCTGAACCTTGTTCCATAACTATCGTCGTTTCTCTAAGTTTATAGGGTTTTCAGAGACATGTTGTTTAGGAAGTGGATGCCACTCATGCTTCCAAAACTGTCTTCATTCTGGGAGCTCCACCAAACACCATCCACCATGGGTAACCATTATGGCATTTGACCCCCCAGGTTACAGGGTTCAGCATCACAGCAACCCCAGGTTACCTCTGTACAGCAGATTGACAGACCAGTGCTATACCACTTAGAGGAATGTTCCTCCAAAATATAATAGCACTAGGTGTGAGGGCCACAGGCCCTTGGGGTCAACTGATTATAGCCCAATCTACCATACTATCAGGACTTCATTACCCCGGGATGAGGACTTAAGGAAGTGCGAAATTAATGGGTCTAGGGTGAGATTTTTCTCCCTGAGTGAGAAAAAAAAAATTGAAGTTATGAAGAAGTGATAGTTGTTCAACAGTGTGACCCTGCCAAATACCAGTAACTATACACTTTAACATGGGTGATTGTATGTACTGACTTGACAAATATTAAATTTTCATCTAAGATAGGATGTTATTATTGTTGCTAATTATCACAGAGCCAATTTCTTTTTTGAAAAAACAACAAAAATGTTAATGATATTTCAGTTTTGTTAAATAAAATGTCAAGTTTGACAAGGTGAATGCTGTGACTCAGTAATGGATAACACTGGTAGTTATGTGCCTGGTTCTGTGGGGCCATTGACTCCCCAGGGATCAGGGGAAGCTGCTTGGACCCTAGTTTTAACTAACAATAATTCCTTGTATTCAGAGGATTTTTTTGGGGGGGCTCTCTGAATTTAATAGAAGCAGAAGGCTCTTTCTCCTGCAGAGCCGGGGGAGGGGGTGTGTTTTCAAGCCACCAAATCTTTGGATGGTGGCCAATTATTAACAATTGGGTCACTAGGATTCCTTTATCATGGAATAATCCTGCAGATAAGTATAAAAGTAGTCCCTAAGGATTTAACAGAAAAGGGAAATATAAATAGAACCCAATATACAAGTAAACAGCCTTCCTGGTTAATTGTATGAAGATGCAAATTAAAACCACCATGACATCCTAATTTCTACCTGCAGGATCAGCCACAATGGAATGAAGTAATAATACTCTCTCTTCTCGGGCTGGTATGATCACATTAAAAGTGTCTCCTCAGTCATTCTGTACCGTTCCTGCTGTGATTTTTAGGAACTGATTTTTAAACCATTGTCTTCCTACCTGTGAGCACTAGGTATAGAATGTGTGTACCTTTTTATCCCCATGATGTCTTTAAACCAAGTGGAATCAATAGATTACCTGAATTATAAGCATAGTTGCTCTTTTACTTGCAAGGTAATAAGATTAATAGCAATCTAACTATTCTATCTCAGGAGAATGACTCAAGCACGTTGACTACAGGACATGCCAACGAGCTCCAATGGTGTTGGCAATAGGAGGTTTCCCTGCTAGCCAACTCTCTGGCAGTTCAAATCTACCTCAAGAAAAAGATGGACAGTCTCCTCCCATGAGATTTACAGCCTCTGAAACTCAATGGAAGGTCAGCTTTGAGTTGACTCCAACATGACAGCAATGAAAGAGAAAGACGAAACGTCCTGGAGGAAGGGGCTGCCATTTGGTGGCCTACTGGCAAGGAGCAGCACTGCAATCCCAAAGGCACGTGGTTCAAGTCTACCAGCTACTTTGCATGGGCAATCTCCTCCTGTGTGATTAACTGCTTTTTAAAACCCACTAGAGTCAGCTAATGGGTTGGTACTGCCTGGATGGTACACACCAACAACGTATGCTTGATCCGGGTATTATTGCAGAATAATTATCATGAATACAGGGTCCTTCTGTTTATAATATTGTACACAGAAAAATGTTTGAGTTTTCATGGGAAACATACTCTTTGCCTATGAGTTGGTTCTGATTTGTAGCAACTTTCCATTGGATTTCTAAAGCGGTAGATCTTAACAGGAGGAGACTGCCTCTCTTTCTCCCAGGGAACTCCTAATGGATTCAAAGAACTCTGAGACTTATGACCTTTTAGTTAGAAGTCAAACTACGCTATGGATTATGCCACATTGAAGCAAAGTTTTGTTAATTTATGGCTTACGATGGCAGAACTTTGTCCTGATTGTTTCGGATGCACATCAGAAGGCTCCAGAGAATGCACACCAAGGATCATCTCTATTCTTTTGAAATAAATGTGGTCGCTTAAAACAACCACATTGTATTCTATTGCCGTTTTGGAGGCCAGAAACTTGAAATCATTGGTAGATCCACATAGCCACACAAGGATGTAAGGGGGGAATTCGTCCTTGCCTGTCCCAGCTTTTGGTGACTTCTGCCATTCCTGGTCTAAATGTGATCTCTGGATCATGAAGGACATCATGATTGAAGAAGTAAGAGGTCAGTGAGGAAAAGTGACCCTCAATGACATAGATTCATGCAGCAGCTTGAGTAATGAGCTCCGCCATTCCCGAGGCTGTGAGAAAGGTGCAGGAAAGGACGAGGTGTGTTTTCCTCTGTTGTGCACAGGGTCATTATCAAAGTCAACTCAACGGCACCCAACAACCATTGCAAAGTGTTTGTCAGGAGGTAAGTCATCATGGAAGGATTAGGTAATCTCACTGGAAAATATAAGTGTATAGCACTGAGTTTAAGACTTAATTTGGGTGAATTCCTTAACTTTTCTTCATCCCAGTTTCCTCTTCTGTAGAGAGATGATAATGATACCTTCTCCCTACCATCCTGTAGCCTTATGCTTGGTAGACATCAGAATACACCTGCAGGCACCTAGAAGTTAGATGATGCATGGTTATCGGTGGTGACTATTTCAATAACTTCCGGCTACAACAGCTGTAACAATCCCACTCAGTGGTCTTCCTCGTTTTTGCTGGCTGTCTGCTTTGACACGGTGGCTCTATCTGTGACTGGAGGTCAGTGGAGATTGTGAGGACGGTGCAGGAACAGACAGCATTTCATCCTATTGTGTATAGCGTTACCATGAATCAGAATCAACTCAACAACATCTGACAGTAACATCATTAGCAACTACCACAGAGCTAGGAAGGATAAGCGCGTGCGCGCGCGCACACACACACACACACACACACACACACACACACACACTACTCTCGTGGATTCCAACTCAACATTGTTGTTGTTATGTGCCATATCATAGTGACCCTGTGTACAAAAGCTCTGAACCCTGCTCTATTCTGATCCAACTTCCTCATCTCTGACACATCTACTCCCATTAACCCAATCACGGAGTCAGTCCATCTCATTCAGGATCACTGCCCCTCCACCCTCCCTCTCCAAGATGTCCCTCTCCAAGAACTGGTCCCTTCTTGCAACATGTCCAAAGTATGTCAAATAGAGCTTCAGAATCCTTGCTTCCAAGGAGCAGCTTGGTTTCACTCTCTCCAGGGCTCAACTGTTTGTTCTCCTAGCAGTCCATGGTATATTCAGTAATCTTCTCCAGCACCACAGCTCAAAGGCATAAATTTTCCTTCTATTATCCCTAGTCATTGTCCAGCTTTCTGATGCATAGGAAGTAATTGCAAAGATGATGGCCTGGATCAGGTGCACCTTAGTCTCTAGACTGACATCATTGCTGTTCAGTCCTCTGGAGAAGTTCCTGACAGCAGACTTTCCCAATGCAATTTGTCTTTTGATTGCCTGGCTGCTGGAACCAAGAGTGTTGATTGTGGAGCCAAAGCAAACAGAAGCTGATGTCAATCTCGATCTTTTCACCATTTATCATGATGCTGCCAATTGGCCCAGTAGTGAGATTCTTTGTTTTCTTGATGTTGAGCTTCAATCCAATTCAACATACCCCAGACAAATGAATTTGTAGTATTTTATTGGTGCACCCCTGTCAATACACTCTGCATAAAGACATAGGAACTATGTTTGCATAGTTTGTACAATGTTGCATTTCTAGGCAAAAGGTTACACATCTCCTGTGATTCAAATCCACCATCTGCTTCCTTGGGAAAGGGATTGACATTCTCCTCCAACGAAGATTTACAGCCTCAAAACCTGCTGGAAGGAGAGTTGTTGAGTTGGAAGCAACTCAATGTCAGTACCTTGTGAGTTTGTTTTAAAAAACACATTTACAGGTACTATATTCACCCATATAAAGACAGAGCTGCGAGTGAAATGTCTTTGGGAGATCAGAAGTTTGTGTGACTGTAAATTTTAGAATGGCCTAATTGCCCCCAAAGATGACTACATCAAAAGGTCCAAAAAGGAACGTTTTAAACAGCCTGTATAAACTAAAAGTTCCATATCAAAAATATCAGGGACCTAAAATTAAGTAAAAATTAGGCCCGGCAGCTGAGTAATGACCCAGTGGTTTGTTAGAGCCTTACATTTTCAATCAAAGATAAAATCTCATTAAAAGCATCTCTTTGATTAGCAAACAAGGTTGGACCTCTCCAAAGCTGGATTGCTTTATCCATAGACTCATGAGTCATGAAATCTTTCCTCCCTTCCTGTTTTCTAACTTTAAACATAGCAACCCATTTATCAGTTGACTGGTGATAAAGGTTATTAACATAGAAGATGACTGAATAAAGGTGGGTAAGCGGGCTATGGTCTTTGCTATAACTTGTTATGCATCAGTGAGTTGGACAGTGACAAAGGATGATAGAAGGAGAATTGATGCCTTTGAGCTGTGGTGCTGGAGAAGAGTATTGAGAATACAATGGACTGATAGGAAAACAAACAGATTCATCCTGGAGAGGGTTAAACCGGGCTACTCCTTGGAGGCAAGGATTCTGACATACTTTGGACATGTTGCAAGGAGGGACCAGTGCTTGGAGAGGGACATCATGCTTGGTAGGGTGGAGGGACAGCACAGGAGGGGAAGGCCTTCTATGAGGTGGATTGATTCAGTGACTGGGGTAATTGGGATGGGTGTATCAGAGACGGTGCGTTTGGCACAGGACAGAGCAGAGTTTACGGCTATGTACACAGGGTCGCTATATGTTGTAAGCGACTTGATGGCACATAACAACAACAACAACAAGCTGTTTGTTTATCTGCAAGTGACTTTGGCCACATAAAATCAAAGGACCCATTTATGTAGCCTTTTGCAATCTTACTGGAAGAATTCTTATGTATTTACAGACAGGTTTATCAGTAAAAGACCACAGAGAATATCTAAAACAGCATTAACAAACAAACTAAACTTGTGCATTATGGCATCATGGCTCCTCTGTAAGCCCACACAATCTAGCGGAAATAAAACAGAAGTCACGCATGTTAGCTTATGTTTTCTAGTGGATGTATTGTAAAAGATACAGAAAAACACATAAAAGGTGTATTGTTGTTATTGCTGTTTTTATTTTAATGCTGTAGTTCATTTAAACTAATGTCGCCTGAAGGAACCCAGGTGGAGTAATGGTAGTTTGGCTGGTAACAGAAAGGTTGGTGTTGTGAAACTCATCCAGCAGTCTGCAGGAAGAAAGACTTACTGATTGGACTCTGCAAGTATTATAACCAAGAAAAGTCTAGATTACCAAGAAAACTCTAGAGGGCTGGCAATCGTAGTTGGTCACATAGGTTGCTGTGAGTTGAAAATTGACTTGACAGCCCCCAACAGAAACAACATATCCCAATATGACTGTTTCAACATATAATCAATATAGAAATTCTTTGCAGTCTCTATTACTTTTTTTCAAAGCAGAATGTTCGAAATCCATCGTGCATTTACACTCTGAATGACTGTCTCGGTGGAATAGCCCCTTCTCCTAACCTCCGTAGCCACGTGCTGCTGTAATACAGGGCAGCAGACATATAACCCCATCCTGTCATCTGAAAGAGAAATTGAAGATATCAGAGATTTCTTTAGAGAGTTTCCCCAATGCAAAATGTCCAACAGAAATCTCTAAAATGAATAACAAAACATTTTGAGAATTGGCTGTGCCCTAGATTTCTCCTTAATTATGTGCTTTTGGCAAGCCACACTTCTGCGATGTGAGCTCTTGTCCTCATCCGTAGGGGCCATTGGGTCAGTTCAAACTCTTAGTAACTTGATGCACAACAGAACAAAACCCTGCCCGAGCCTGTGCCATCTTCACAATTTGTACAGCATTTAAGCCTGTCGCTGTGGTTATTGTGTCAATCTACCTCACTGAGTCTTTCAGTACAAGATAAACTAATCTAGGGCATTCTTTTAAACCCAGGGTGCAAGAGTGGAGCCTCTGACAACTGATTGAAAGTAGTGCAATTGTCTCCCCCACTTGAGGCTGAGTGAGTTAATCACCGACCCTGCATTTCCTTGATAAAGCTCCTTCAGTGTCCACCCTGGAGAGCCTCTGTGACTTGCTGGATCAACGGCTGACAGGTTGATAGCTGCGTTTCTGAGAGTAGCCCGCACTCCATCACCCCTAGTTTTTGGGTGGTGTGTGCATTTTGCATCATTTGTTATTACTGATTTACAGTAATATTACAGAATGTAATTTCTCTTTCAAGTCTATGTCAGGTATTAAAGAAAACGTCCCAGCATGTTGCTAGTCTGTCTTTAACACCTCGCTAACACTTGCTAATCTTTCTGAATAGGCAACAAAACATCCATCCAGAATTTAACAATGAAAGAGTGTTGCCCTGGTAACACCATGCTTAAGCTGTTGGGTGCTAATATGTTGATAGTTTGAACCCACCCTTCTGCCTCAGTCAAGGTTACAGCCTAGGAAACCCTGAGGGGCAAATTGATTCTGTCTGGTGGAGTCACTGTGACTCAGAGTCCAATTGAAGGCAATCAGCAGCTCTTTTTTTTTTACTAGTTTATTTACAAAGTTTACATTGTTTTTCATACAATGTATTTGAACTTTGAGAGTAGAAGCAAACAACAGCTCTTTTGTTAACAGTTTTATTCTGATAATCTCCATGTATTTGTGGCACATTATAATGGGCTTTGGGGTACTTTTTCAGCTTTAGAAATTATATAAAACACTATTTTTTATTTGGTTAAATTGGAATACTATACAGCACTCAGGCTGTATGACATGGGAGAGGCTAGAGAGCATTATGTGGAGTGAACCAACTCAGTCTCATAAGGACAAATACTGCATAAGGCCATTATTGTAAAAACACAAGGATAAGTAGCAGGATGTGTACAAGGGTCCAAAGAGGAAAGGAAAGGGAAAAGAGTGACTGAGGGTGGGGAGGGGGAATATCACAAGGTCACAGAGTTTGGTGAGTGGTGGAGGGGGAGGTGAAGGAATTAGGAAAGATCTAGTGGAAACCTGAAAATAAGGGTAATGGTGGGCAGAGATCAGTGGTGATTCATTATATAAAACACAATGTATGGGAATGATCGTATGAAACACAGTATGCATGAAGGAATTTATGAAACACAATGTATACAAATTTTGTATACAGACCAATAGAAAATAAAAATGGATTTTTTTGAAAAATAAGAATTTGACTCAGAGAATTTGACTGAGAGATGACTCAGCTCATTGTGGTCAACCCTCCCTCAAGTTTCCAAGGCTACAGGAGGAAATTGCCCATCGTTTTCTCAAAGAACAACTGGTGGATTTGAACTGCCAGAAAGCCATGGCCTTTAGGCTAATAATGGTATGCCCTCTTGACTACATCAATAGAGCTCTTTCTAGAGATGACTCAGGAATGTTGTTGTTATGTGCTGTCAAGTTGCCTGCAACTCATAGAAACTCTATATACAACAGGCCTAAACACTGCTCTATCTACTGTGCCAATCATAGTGTCTTTGACACACCTATCCCCATGCCCCCAGTGACTGAATCAATCCATCTCATCCAGGATCTTCCTCTCCTGCTCTGTCCCTCCACCCTCCCAAGCTTGACGTCCTTCTTCAAGGACTGATCCCACATTGCAACATGTCCAAAGTATGTCAGAGGCAGCTTCAGAATCCTTGCCTCCAAGGAGCAGCCTGGCTTCACCCTCTCCAGGACGAACCTGTTTGTTCTCTTAGTAGTCTATAGTATATTCAATACTCTTCTCCAGCATCACAGCTCAAAGGCATCAATTCTCCTCCTTCTCTCATCCCTAGTCATTATCCAGCTCTCTGATGCATAGCTAGTGATTGCAAAGACCATGGCCTGTATCAAGTGCACCTTAATCTCCAGACTGACATTGTTGCTCTTCAGTACTTTGGAAAGGTCTTTGACAGCAGACTTTCCCAATGCAATAGGACACAACAAGTCGTAATCGCTGTTACCTGCTGCAGAGTCGCCACTTCTCATGGAAACAGAACAGTGCCTCAGCCTGTCTGTCTCCTAATAGGTTGTGCACCAGAGCACCAGGATTCAGAGGGTCTTTGCTGGCTCATTTGCAGAACTAGATCACCAGGGCTTTCTTCCTTGTCTGTGTTAAATCTGGGGAATAAAAACCTCTTCAGCTCCATGGCAACACGCAGGTCTCCACTGACAAGGCCGACCACAGGGTGTGTCTGCACCTGAGAAACACTCACTGGAATTGTGAAGATTCTTCTCCTGAGCTCCTGCTGCTCTCTCATGGAGGCAAAAAGAATGACATTGACTTTAGAAAACGTAATGCATGGGAATGATTGCACACAACATAATGTGAATGAAGAATAGGGTAAAACATAATGCGTATGAACTTTGTAAGCAAACCAATATCAAATATTTTTTTAAAAAAATGACAGTGTTATATGAATGAGTTCCGATTTTACAGATATTTGTCCCATCCTGGTGATGTGAAAACAAATTTGTCTGATTTTTCAGGCCTCACTGTACCGTTTTTCTCATCCTGGCCAGGGGCCACACAGAAAGCTTCCCTAGCCACAGAAGGCTTTATGGATCTAGTGTTGCAAATCCAGTGCTAACAGCAAATCCCTTGCTAATCCAAGCAAACATTTACAATTGTACCCCTTTCTTCCAGGAGGTGGCCCCATTATCTTATGCTAACTACACAGGCATTGGGAAGGGAATAACCATTTTCCGAAAGCATCTTTGGCTCTAAATCCTAAATTACTTACACACAAATTTGGAATTTCTCTAAGGCCAAATTAACCACCCACACCATACAAGAGGATTCCAGAGTGAACTCCGAGAGAGGAAAAAGGTGAAGTGTTTATGCCTGTGCTTTCTGACGGCCCCCTTCGTTCTGCTTTCAAACTCTGGGTGTCGTGTATTACTTTATCCGAGAAAGACCGATCAGATATGGGAGCCCTCTTCTGGAAACAGAAGTTCCTAGCTGTTCAGTTTTGCTCATGTGTTGCTGAGCTATAGTACATGCTCCTCTGGAGTTTATGAAGACAGCATTTTATTATTCATTGCCTGAGAGGCAGGAGAAGGCCCTTAAGAGTGTATACTTCTGACCATAATTGAATACAACCTAGTCTGGCCATTTCTAAAAATGGATGATGAGGGAGGTCGTTGACATCTCTGAATGTCAGTGTCTAGAACTTTAGCTGTAAAATGAGGTCATAAGAGAACCATCTCCTACGACTAACACACAACTCTTGGGGCTTGGTGGTAAGGAGTTGCACTGCCAATCCAAAGGCATGTGGTTTGAATTTACCAGCAGATGGACAGGAGAAACATGGGTAACCTCTTTTTTGTGATGTGTGGCCTCTGGCCTCTGGAAGGAGGTTCCTTCCAATGAGTTGGTCCCAACTCGATGGTACATAATAACAGCAGCCACAGTGGTTGCAAATGAAGACAGATAGGATAGTGGCCAGCATGAGACTATGTACAGACTGAGAGTCCAAGAAGTGGTTTCAATACAGAAACAGAAGAACCAGTTACCATAGAGTTGATTCCAAGCCTTGGCAAAGCCACACGAGTCAGAGTCAAGATGTACTCCACAAGGTTTGCAATGGCTGCTTTTCTGTACAAGAACTGACAAGTCTTTCTTCTGCGGCACATTTGGATGGACTTGAACTTCCAAGCTTTCCTTCAGTAGCCTAATGCATAACTGTTTAGAGCATCCTAGGGCGCCCCCATGTTGTAGAATGTGAATTATTATTTCTAGTGTCATGACTCTCTTTGTGCTTCCTTTGACTTGCTAACTGGTGGTTTAACTTAAGTGTGAAATCAGAAGAAGACTTGCATTGGGGAAGTCCGCTGTCAGGGACCTCACCAAAGTACGGAAGGGCCAATGTTGTCAGTCTGGAGACTTAAAGTGTGCCTAATCCAGGCCATAATCTTTGCAATTATGCCCTATGTATCAGAAGGCCAGACAATGACTAGAGATGATAGGAGAATTGATGCCTTTGAGCTATGGTGCTGGAGAAGAGTATTGAATATACCATGCACAGCCAGGAGGATAAACAGGTCTGTCTTGGAGAGGGCGAGACCAGGCTGCTCCATGGAGTCAAGGATTCCGAAGCTCTGTCTGGCATATTTGGGCATGTTGCAAGGAGGGATCAGTCCTTGGAGAAGAACATCAGGAAGACTCTCTCTTGATGAGATGGGATGGAATGGAATGGGATGGATTGACTCAGTAACTCTGCTAATGGAGGTAGGCATACTAGAGATAATAAGATTGGCTCAGGATAGAACAGAGTTCAGAGCTGTTGTATATAGAGTCACTATGAGTCTCAAGCGACTTACGACACACAACAACAACCTAAAATAATGATATCCCTGTGTTTTCTTTATATTCCACTCAATCAGTGTCAGAGTTAAGCTGACCATTAACTGGCCACGCAATATGGTTTGATAAGAGCGACTTGGGGTTGACATTTAAATGCCACTCACATTTTGTCTTGGTGAGGGAGAAATGATGATGGGTGGGCACATATCTTTGTAGACCATTCATTCAACAAACATTACAATATTTCAAGCTTCTTGATCAAAACCAGCCACCAGGGTGAGCATGGGCTTAAATTCATACTGATACAAAAATCTCAATATAAATGCAAATTGAGTCCCATGGTAATTTAAGTTTTGGTGTAATTTATAGAAAAATTCAGATTTCTGCCCTGGTCTCTTAGTAAGTAGAAGTCTCTATTTCTTTTTTCCTAGCTTTATTAAAATCACTAGATTCATGACTTTGGGACATCTACCTATACCGTCAATATTATGGATAGCAACATTTTCTCTGTGGAGAATGTTGTTGCTGTTATATGCTGTTGAGTCAACTATGACTCACAGAGAGACTCTATGAACAATAATGCTAAACTTTACCCTATCCTGAGTCATCTTCACCATCTCTGACACACCTGACCACATTGCCACAGTCACTGTTCATAAGGATTTCCAAGGCCTGCTATTTTGGAAGTGGAGTCTGTCTTAATCTGTGAGCTTTGTTTTAACACAGCATCTGACAGACAAGCGCTGTACCCAAAAGAGCAGAAGATAGACAAACAAGCATATATATCGCTAAGCTATTAAGAGTAGCAATATGCAAAGACACTTCCCCAATACAAAAATTGGCAGGTAAACGATACCCTTAAGAGGAAACCATAAGAGCAAGCAAAACATACAGATATAATGGCATGGATGCCAGAGATTCCCACTTCAAGGCAGTGGAACAGGGTTCAGAAGGCCTGAAGGTGTTCTGGCTTTGGTCAATGGCAGGTGGCGGCATCCCTGGGTGATGGGCCACAAGGCAAGGCCTCCAACTGATAGGATGGCTCAGGCTTCAGTAATGCCCCTCCATTGTCACGGGGCTTTCTCAGGTGAGGTGATGATGCTCCAGACCTCCCAGCCAGCTCACAGTGTGTGTCTGAGTGCTGTTCACCAGCAAGGCTGTCACACGGGGCCTCTGGGTCCATCTCTTGGCACACATCTAGGTGTTGCTCACCAACCAGGCAAATTGTGTTGAGAAAGTGTCCTAGGTTCTACTAAGTTTAACACAAAGAGGTCTGAGATCACACAGCGCTGATGTCTTATCCAGAAGAAATTACATGCATAGATGTTTTCACCAGATACTATTGTCAGGGAGCTCTGGTGGCCTAAGGAAACAGGCTGGCAACCCAAAGGCTATTGGTTCAAATCCACTATCTACTCCTCAGGAGAAAGATGGGCAATCTTCTTTCATGTGCTTTATAGCCTCTGGAAACCCACTGGATGGTCAACTATGAGTCAGTTTCAATTTGATGGCATATAGCAACAACATACTATTATCAATTGAGAAAATAAGTTGAATAACAGATTGTGGTTAATTTAACTGTTCCATTTATTTTCATCTAGCACAGAAGCACAAACTAATATTTGAGGGGGCTGTGTGATCTAGTGTATATTATTTACATGGCAATGCAGTAGTTAAAGGCAAAAGAAAAGTGATTATTCATATTGTACACCCCCCCCAACTGTCCCCCACAATTAAGTCCATTTACAAAGACAGTTTTGGTCTAGCGGATTAATGGTCCCATTTTTCATCCAAAAATAATAATACTATAAGCAGAGCCCCTCTCGCTGTGACTCAGTTTTCACATTCATAAAGTGGGCACAGTAACTGTCTTATATGTTCAACTAGTTACTTCTGATGTGACAGTGAGTCATTAAAAAAAAATCAGTAAATATATTGTGTTCCTTGGACAATTCACTAGGGTGAGGCTTAGGCTGTGTGAGACCAGCTTTGTGATTAACATTTTTTTTGCTTTCTTTCTTAAGGAGCTATGGTGACATAGTGTGTAAGGTCTCACCATGAGTTGAATTATACTTGATGGCAGTTTTGGAACTTTTTTCTCCCCTTTTTTCCCTATCCCAACTTAATGAAAGTATCTCAGAAAAATCCAATTTGTTTTCTCTCCAGGAGCAAATTCTAATTTTTCACCCCTCTTGTATGTTTTGCCATCAAATTGGAACCAACTTCTAGCTGAACCTCTATTGGGTTTCCAAGACTGTAAAATCACATGGGAGGGGATGGTCCACCTTTCCATTGAGCCTTCTTGGTGGGTTCGAACCTGCCTTTGAGTTAACAGTGCAACTCTCTATGGACCCTGCTGCGGTGAAACCTTTACCATTAAAGGTAGAAGGAGCTCTGGTAATGTAGCATGCTAGGACGTGGCGCTGCTAACCAAGAGATCAGGGGTTTGAATCCACCAGCCACTCCAAGGGAGAAAAACGGACACTCTTCCTGTAATGATTTACAGCATTAGGGAAGGACCCTTTAAGGGATCTCTGATGGCCTAGTGGGTAAGGAGCTTGCACTGCCAACTCAAAGGCAGCCAGTTTGAATCCAGGACATGCTCCACAGGAGAAAGATGGACAGTCTCCTCCCTTGTGAATTACAGGCTCTAAAAACCTGCTGAAGGGTCAGCTATGAGTCATATCTAACTCCACAGAACACAGTACCACAACCAGTGTGAATTGGAAAGGACTTGACAACAGTGAGGGGGTTTTGGTGTGGAAGGTGGAGTAGGAATGACATGTGTCCTGGCTGCCACCTGAAGGTGCTGCCCTAGAGCTGTTTTTAAGCACGTGGCTTGGCCCAGTACCTTTCCCCAAGCACTGTCGACGTCCAGAGGCCTAGGAATGGGCATCGGTCCTTGGTCATTAGTCCAAAGAGGCACCGAAGGTGGTGTGCAATGTCGTTCAGTCATACCACAAACACGAAGGTCTCTACACCAAACAAAGAAGAGCATCGTGTTTCTGCTGATGCGTCCCTACTATCTGCTTCCATCTTGAAACGGGCCTGAGTGTGCAATTTAGGCCTTGCCCAGCACTTGCTCTGGCAGGCGTGTGTGCTTTTCTGTGTTTGCTAAAGGCTCTGTTTTCCATCTGATCCCAGAGCCTTGGGTGCATTCTTTGCCTGTAAACTGCATCATCTGTGCACAAAGGCTAGGGTGATTTACAAGATTTAACCACCAACAAAGCAACGGGATCAGCACTTTCCTTCCTGAGTTCTCAGCTGTTTGACGCTCCCAGCAGGGGTCCCCTCAGAAGTAATTGAGCCCTCAGGTGTAGTTTTCTAAATTGGCCACTAGAGGCATCCTCACACACATACATTAATTTCTTAGTTATTTTAGCCTTTGTTGCCCCAGCTCCTTTTCTGGGGAGGGAGCTCTGAAGGATGTAAAAGTGTGTCTGATTTTATATTTTAAAAGGAAAAGCAAGCACTTATTTAATATCGATTATAGATTTGGTTTTGCATATTGCTTTTCATTGTGATTTGAGTGAGTTTGGTTTTGCCATTCACACATTCTTTGCTTTTATGACGTTGATCACAATCCCCACACTGTAACGGCATCCTTCCTACTTCCTCTTTGTGATCCTTCTTTCCATGCATCCTTCTATTTCTTATCTTACTGCCCTCCGAGCTTTGTCACTAGGCAAAGGAATGCACAACCCCTGGTTCGCTTGATAATTGTTTATAGTTAGTCTGTCTAAACTTTGGCTCAAAGTAGGGCTGCTAGGACCAGCTTAATTCCAAGCTCAAGCCATCACAAAACAGGCTCCTCCTTTCTGCGCCAGACTAGTTCACCTGGCCATTTTTATGCTTTTGCATTTTGTATTGCATTTTACTTTGTGGATTTGTAAGTAATGCACTGCACAGTGATTGTGTGTCACTTCATCTCATTCAAGGCCATCCTTTTCCTCACTGAACCACTAGTTTATCAACGTTGGTGTCTTTTTCCAGGGGCTGACTGCCAACGGTGAATGCAAGCACCACAGAGATTGTGAGGAGGCTGCAGGATTGGGCAGGGTTTCCTTCTGCTGCCTGTGGACTTGCTCTGACTCAGTGCATTCTCATGAGGACAGCAGTAGTGGTGGCGGATATGCATAGCACAGGATCTCTCAGCGTTGCCACTGTGGACATTGGGGAGGGGGCTGGATCATACTGTGCGGAGGAGGGTCTTGTAGGATGCTGAGTGGCATCCCTAGCCTCTGCTCACTAGATACTAGTATTTACCCCTTCCACAGTTGTGACAATCAAAATGTGGCCCTTAGAGGTCCTTTAGATCTAGAACTGAACTCACTCCTGGGAATGACCTTTCAGCTAAATTATATTAGCCATGCTCAGGGCCTTTGAATTGAAACCAACTCATAATTAGCCTTCTGGTGATTTTTCTGAGGCTGTTAGATGCAAGGGATGAAATTAATCATCATTCTCCCTCAGAGCCAGTGGTGGATTTGAACCACAGATGGGCAAGGTGCAACTTTTGAGTTAGCATCTCCCTATTGACTATGCCAGGTACCAATCCCTGGGGAAGGACATCATCTTTGTATAGTAGTAGTAGTAGTTGTTGTTGTTGTTATTGTTAAGTGCTGTCGAGTTGTAGATGATACGTAGCAACTCTATGAATGAAAGACCTGAACACTTGTATAACTTTTATCATTTCTCCACATTCGTAGAGTTTCCAAAGGCAAGCTATTTCAGAAGTAGCTATCACTCCCACTTCCAAGCTTGATTTAATCTGGGAGCTCCACCAAACACTGTCCACCATGAGTCACCATTAATAGCATTTGACACACCAGTGTCATAGTGTTTAGCATCACAGCAACCATGAGTTAGCTCTGTACAGCAAATGGACAGACAAGTGTTATACCACTTAGAAGAATGTTTCACCAAAACCAATTAAAACCAGGCCTGAGTGCCATGGATTAAAGTCACCCACTTTGCAAAAAAAGGGAAAGACCCTCAATGAGACAGATTGGCCCAATGACTGCAACAGTAGGGTTAAGCACAGTGGAGATTGTGGAAAAGGTGCCAAATTGATTAGTGTTTCCATCTAATGTACAGAGGGTCACTAGGAGTGAACCCTGGGTGGAGTGTAACAACCACAACAGCACTTTCTCTTATCTGAGGTAGCTGTAAAAAGTAAACGAGGCCAGTATATGCACAACTCAGAGATCCTGCAGGCTCAGTTCCAGATCATCACACTAAAATGACTTACAGTAAATGGAGTCACACAAATTCTCTCTTCCCGTGTAACTTAGAGCCTCTGAAAACATGCTTGAAGGTCAGCTGTGAGTTGGTTCCAACTTGATGGCACATGACAGCAGCAGTAACTGCAGAGGAAAGTTACCTTTATGCCAGACTGTGGTCTCCTAAGTGTGCCGTGCGATAGCATGACGAGAAAGTTGAAAATATTGTGAGAATTAACCAAAATGAGAGACACAAAGCAAGCACATGGGGCTGGGGAAATGGCGCTGAGACTTGCTCGACTCGGGCTTGGCACGAATCTCCAATTTGTGCAAGATGTGATATCTGTGAGATGCTGCAGAGCAAGGCTTCCCTGCATGTGAATGCACCTGGCATATAACAGGTACTTATTAACACCTGCCCCCTTCATTCTTCCTTCATGGCTGCATTGCAATGTCTGGGTGGCACGGAGTTGTGACCCAATCATTGTGGACACTGGAGTGACTGGGCAATAGAGGCAGGTGTGTCGGAGACAGTGAGATCGGCTCAGGGTAGGATAGAGATCAGAGCTGTTCTGCACAGGGTCGCTATGAGTGGCAGGTGACTTGGAAGCACATAACAACAAACCACGCACCGTATAGGGATCTCTGGTAGATTAGTCTGTAAGGAGTTGTGCTGCAAAGTCAAAGGCCATGCCTCTCTGGTGGCTCAGATCTGCTGGTGGCTTTAAGGCAAAAGGTAGACGATCTCCTTCCATGGCATTTACAGCTTTGGAAGTCCAATGGAGGTTCAGCTCTATGCGGTTCCAACTCGAGGCGATGAGTGAGTGAGTACATCGTGTGTTTAGACACAAAGCAAATAGTTCTGGATTTCAGGCCATTAGCGTGCTTTTTACAGCTCAGCTTTCGGATCCGATTTGACACACACCTGTGAGTGCATATGTTCGTTATTAGTCCTGTAAGAGGGCTGGAACGAGGGGCTTGCCGTTGCACAGGCTAACATCTCCAGTAGATGGCAGTGCATGATAAAGAAAAAGGGACCAGTGCTGCCTGCCGTTTTAATTAGCTAACAAAGTAAGAAAGGTCTGCGTTTAAAGCATTTGCTATTCTGTAATTTTCCTGAGCAGACTCTGAGGACAGAAGTTTTCATCCTTGGCCACAGTTTCCCTCTCAGAAGAGAGAGACTATCAAAATGCAGCCAATGGCTGCTACGCCTATCTCACTCACTGCCGCTGAACTTGGGTTTTGCAGGAATCATCAGCTGATGCCTTCTAGAAATTGCTGCAGTGGGAGGAGACAGAAAATTAACAGCTGTGCCTGGGGGAATATTGTGTCCCCAGGGAAAGGAGTGGGGGTGGGGGGGATGGAGACTTGGGGGGGATGGGGGATGAGATTAGGGAACTGCTGTGGGATGGGAGATGAGACTACATTAGTGTCCAGGAAGTTGATTTGAAGCCCTCAAAGAGGAAATTAAATATCAGTTTAGATTTGTACTCACTGGCTAAGCCCCCTGGGATGAATAACCATTAGCTGGCCAATAGAGTAATTGAAACATAGAAGGCTGGGAGCTGGGGAAAGAATTAGTTCTTAATGCCTCTTTTTTTCCCCAAGTTGCTTTTATTGTTCTTTGCCTGAGAAAGGGTTGCTGTGAAATGAAGTAGTCTATTCAAACCCTGTACTAAGCAAAATGAAAAAACCAAATCCACTGCCCTGGAATGGATGCTAACTCTCTGTAACCCTGTACAGACAGAGTTGCCCCATAGGGTTTCTACGACTGTAAATATTTACAGAGATACATTATTTTCTCTTTCTTCCACAAATGGCTGATGGTTTCTAACAGCCAATCATTTGGTCAGCAGTGAAGTGTTTTAACCATCATTCCACCATGCCTTCTGGAGGCTAAGAGGCAGGTCCATTTTGCCCATTTTTTTTGTGTGTGTCTTGAGGGTAATCTTCAAACTCACTTAACGAGGCTTCCAGTGTTGTTTATGTGCTGTCAAGTCAACTACAACTCATAGTGATCGAGTGAAAACAGGTCCTGTACCATCCTCACAATCTCTCTCATGCTCAAACCAGCTGTTAGAGCCACTAGGTCAGTTCTTGTTGAGAGTCTTCCTCTCTTTTTATGACCATTCCCAGGATAGTGTCCTTTAACAAAGACTGGCCCCTCTTGACAACATGTCCAAAGTATGTAAGACAAAGTCTTCCTTTCCTTACCTCCCAGGAGCACCCTGGTTGTATACTTCCTCCAAGACAGATTTATTCATTCTTTTGGGGGTGCACAGGATATTCGGTACTCTTCTTCAACATCACATTTCAGAGACATTGATTTTTCTTCAGTCACTCTTATTCATTGTCCAGCTTGCAGATGCATAGGAAGCAATTGACAATACCAGGGCTCGGGGCAGGCACACCTTAGTCTTTAAACTGACTCCATTGCTCTTTAGCACTTTGGAGAGGTCATTGATAGCAGATTTCCCCTGTGCAGGCACTTAGTAGTAGAGCCGTTATGCAACCTTACTTATGTTGATTGTCGGTTATTCTAAGGAGTGAGTGCAACCCTGGTGTTATGTTCACCTTATAGGTTTGCTGTTTGGCTGAAAGTGAAGCCACAGAGATGAGTTTTGTCATAAACTTTTAAAATATACCAAGTCTAAACATCTCCCTCCTCTTGGATAATTAAGCAGGGAAAAGAAAGAAAAGAAAAAAATGCTCCAGACAGAACTTGTTGTTACGAGCCGCAGAGCGGCTTGTGACTCATAGTGACCCTTTGTACAAGAGCTCTAAATCCTGCTCTATCCTGTGCCAACCTCGCTGTCTCCGACACACTCACTCACACCACTCCACTCACAGAATCGATCCATCTCATCAAGGGTCTTCCTCTCCTGCGCCGCCCCTCCACTCTCCCAAACATGTTGTCCCTCTCCAAGGACCAGTCCGTCCTTGCAACATGCCCAAAGTATGTCAGACGAAGCTTCAGAATCCTTACCTCCAAGGAGCATTCTGGCTTCACCTTCTCCAGGACAAACCAGTTTGTTCTCCTAGCAGTCCGTGGTATATTCAACACTCTTCTCCAGCACCACAGGCTCAAAGGTGTCATCCCTAGTCACTGTCCAACTCTCCAATGCATAGCATGTAATTGTGAACTTAGAGAATAATAATAATAAAAAAAAGTACATAAAAGAACCTGGCCTTCCCTCCCAGCATTACTGGCTGCATGAACAGTGGGAAGGTTTTCTACTTGTCTTTTCTTTCTGCGCACTTGTATTTTCAACAAACGATCTCCACGCAGTGGTGGTGTTCTCATTACATCTCAAGGGCATGTCCTAGCTCCTTAAACATATTAGAAATACTGAGGTTTTTATATAGATTCTTATCAGTATATTGTTTGTATAAATGATACTACAATGAATAATCTCAGGCATTATTTTTTTAACGTGTTTTTAGAAATGAACCTGGTTATCTATTGGGTGGGTTTTTTTGGTTTGTTTATTTTCAAATTGAGTAGCACTCCTTTTTTTCCACCTCGAAGCAAGTCTTTTTCATTTTATTATTGTTTTTATTTGAGTGGAAGTTTATAAATCATTGATTTTCGTGATAGAATTGATTTTCATTCGATCGTTTTGCTTTAGAACATTAACTTCCATGATTAACATAATTCATTTTTTACAATATCTGAGCAAACCTTCGAAAGCTCTTGTGGACTGGTGGCCAGGAGGTATTTTGCCAACCTAGAGGCATGCTGTTTGGATCCACCGGCTGCTTTGTGGAAGATGGACCATCTTTTCTCATGCCATTTACTGCCTCAGAAAACCTGCTGGAGGGTCAGCTACGAGTGGGTGTCAACTCAACTGTCCTTAACAACAAAAACCACCAAATCTTTATTTCAATTGTCTTTTTCTTCTCTCAACTTATCTATTTATTAATTTTCCCTCTTCTCTATCTCCCCCTAGCTGTCTTTTATTCTTTTGTTATATGAATATTTTTGAGGCACTTACTTGGGGGTTTTTTGTTTATTTCAGTTTATTGTTAATTGGATCACTATGGACACTGCCTCTGAAAACCTTCTAGACTGGCAACCCAATGTCACACAACACCAGTACCTAACACTAACGGCTTCACCAAGGATCCTGCCCTTCTCTTAGGGATTGGTCTCTCCCATTGTCTGAAGGATGGGAGATGAATCCTGTCCTTTCTCATTTCTGAGGAGCATTCTGACTGTCCCTTTGGATTTGAAAGAAATACGGGCATAAAGGTTACAGCCAAGAAAATCCTGCAGAACGTTTTACTGTGGGTCACAATGAGCTGGCGGCCGACTGGACAACAGCCAACTTCAATAACAAGGGTGATTCCAATTTGGGAGGAAAATCAGCTCTCATGAGTTGTACAAACTGAGTTATATGCAAAGGAACAAATCCCTTTTCTTTTCATCAAGTAGGGCTGCAACCATTCCTCATCAGATCGGCCACTTCCGTGGGCTGCTGGTCTCCCTCAGGTCCATTTCAAGTGGGATGAGGAGTAGCCAGGCTCCTTCCACTTGAATCTGTAAAGGAAGATCGTTTCCACAAGCAAACTGCAGAATTGTATCACCTTCCTCAGAACCTCCTTTCCCGCCTGCTCTAAGCTTCTCAGGGCCACCTAAGGCTGCCCCATCACGTGTCCACCAGTGTGCACTGAGGACAGCTATGCTCAGTGCCCCCCTCAAGCCAGGATTCGGCTTGTTTTGCATAATTTAAGCACTACATGGTTGTGCCGTTTAAGTTCTGTGAAATTGGTGTTCTCCCATCCATGAAATTATATACATCTTGGGAACATTTGCAGTTACTAAAGGGGCGAACACATTCTTCAAAGGGGTGAGATGGCCACCGTGGAACTGAGAGAGCTCACCCCCAAGTGGAGTGCTATGCACCCGCCCCCACCCCGTGCTGCTTGGGGACACAAAGGTGGGCAGTTTCTTCGTGAATCTGAAGGAAAGGAAACTGCAAGTGTAAACTTCCCACTGGGACTCTTGCACCTCATTCTTTTTGCTCTAGTCTCTGTCACTCTCGCTGGCCCCTGATCACACATTAGGAGACCCTGTGAAATTCTGGGCACTGCAGGCTTCATCATCTCCTGCACATTGAGCTTTCTCTCTCTCTTTCCTCGCTTCCTCTCTTCCTCTCCACCTTTCCCCCTCCCTTCTCTCTCTCTCTCTATCTCTGTCTCTCCCAAGGAGAATGAGAGAAAATCATTTAAGATGTCTAAGATGTGCTTTTGATTGATTAATCCCATATGTTGAATTTACTTTTCATGTTTTGTGTGTGTATAGGTGGATAGGCACAGAGAGAGACAAAAAAATAGACACCACTGTTCCTGGAGATCTGATTTTAAAATAGTCATTGTGGAAACACACACACACACACACACACACACACACACACACACACGATTACTTTACAAAGAAATGTTGCTGAAGTCACTTCACAAAATCTCAGTTCTAACTTGGGAATGGCAAGGATTTGGTTCGTAAAAGAGTCAAACCTCTAAAAGAAGGATCAAATAGAAAGTAAAGTAGCACCAAATTCCTGAGGTTAATTAAAGTCAGGGGGTTATTATTCAGTCATTCTCTTGGTGTGGGTTCACTCATTCACTCACCTCCTTCACCCACTCACCCCTTTACTCACTCACTGATTGCTGCAATTCTTTACAGACTACACCAGCAGAGCTCTCTTGGGCCCAAACCAACAAACTAGACAATAGACTTACTGCCTTTGAGTCAGTCTCGGCTGTGGGTACCCTACAGGTTGCTTGTTGTTGTGGAGTGCCATGGAGGTGTCAGTCTTTGCACAAAGTTCATGCTTGGAAAAGTCGAGGGGGAGCAGGAGAAAGGAGGACGTTCAATGCAACGGATTGATACATCATCTGCAGCAAAGGGCTTAAACATGGCCGAGATTAGGTGGATAGCACAGGATAGGGCAAGCTTCCATCTGATCTGTTGTTCACAGGGTTGCTTGAGTTGGAGTCAAGTCAATTGTACCTAACAACAACAGCAACTGTATAGACTGTCATTTTGATAGAAACAGATTACTACAACTTTCTCCCAGCGAGGTGTGTGTTAGGTGGGTCCAAACCGTTGATCTTTTAGATAGTAACCGATTGTTAACCATTATATTTCTTGGGCAGCTTCATTTACTATGTGTAGGAGGCTTTGTGTACTAGGAATGGCATCAAAGAGTTTCTGGTGAATAATGCTGCAATGAACGTTGAGGTACAAATCTCTGCTTGTGCCTCAGTTCTCATTTTCTCAGGATGTATTCCAAATAGTAGAATAGCTGGGTCTTATGGAATTTCCATGTTCAGCTTTTTGAGGAAGAGCCAAACTGCCTTCCAGAGTGGTTGCACCGTTTTAAAATCCCACCAACAATGTGTAAGGGAGGGGATAGGGAAATTGGAAGAATCTCTTCTTGAAATCAATGTATAAGAATTCTGTAAATAAACTAGTATTAAACAAGAATCTTAAAAAGTACTTTTGTTTTTACAAAAAAAGTGTTTCTGGAACAGATATCTCCTTGTAGATGAAATCTTCCTGGATGTGGGCTTCTTTGCCAGGGACAGTTAGCCTGAGAACCTCTTCGACGTTGTCCTGTGAGAATCATTCTCATTCTCTTTGGTTCTTTCTTGCAACTCCTAGAAGCTGGAAATAGTCACAGCACATGGCTGGCCTCTTTCTGAGTCTTTCTAGAGGGAGATACTTGCTGCACAGGCCTCCTGCATGAATGCATGGAGTCTCATCTCCGGCAAAGAGATTAGTCCCTGAATGCCTCTCCCTTTGTGTTGTGCTCACGAGTGCGTGTGTGGAGATGTCTGTCAAATGAGCGTCTGCAACTATGAGGTGCACTAGTTGACTGGTCCCTGGAGAATGTGGGCGAACTGATAGAAAATTAGTTTTGGGTATTGATGATAAACAAGTTAATCTTCTTTGGGTAATCTTTTGAAAACAAAGCTTACTATATTCTTTTATTAATATTTTCTCTCCTGTAGGGAATTATCCATGACTCGAAATAAAAAAAATGTTTTGAAATCGTTCTCAGGTTTGAGCCGGTAGCTTGTAAGAATTTCAATACGTGGTATGCTACCCACAGCTTAAAACGTGGGCTAATTCATCGGTTGTTCTCTTTAAATAACATTACTTGCTGAGAAGATATTTTCTCATGGAATGTTGGAATTCTGTGACGTAGAGATACAGAATGAGGATCTTAAACATGCTCCTTTTAAGTATAGATTGAGTAATAACATTCACAATACAGGGTACTTTTCTGTAGAAGATAATTCAAAGATCTGTTTGACACAAATTAGTATGAAAGATAATCACTCCTCAGAAACCATCCCAAGTAAACAATCCCTAACCCCCCAAAAAACTGGGGGACTGTCTTAGTTATCTTGTGCTGCTGTACCCGAGATACCACAAGTGGCTGGTTCCCACAAAGAGAAATCTGTTCTCTGACAGTGTAGGAGGTTGGAAGCCCAAATGCAGGTGTCGGAGAAGGTCTACTTTCTCCTTGTTCTTTGTGGAGGAAAGCTCCTGTTTTCTTCAGCATCTGCAGGCCTTGTGTTCCTTGGAGATGTCCACAGGCCTGGGCCTTCCCTGGTGCCATGGGGCTTCCTCTCTCAGAAGCCTGAGACCAAAAGGACACCCTCCACTCCTGATGATGCTTTCTTGGTGGCACTGGGATTCTCTTGCTCTTGGCTCCATTTCTTCCCCCATTATCTCGAGTGAGATAATAGATATTATGACCATGCCCTGGCCAAACTTTCCTTACATGCTTTCAGGGCTCTGATAGGATGAAAGGATGTTGCATCTCAGACCAAATTCTTTTGCAGCTATTTAGTTAACAGATCTTGTGGCCTCTTTGCATAGTTTCCACCTGATACCATTACAGGCAGGCATTTGGGGGAAACAAGTTAATCCATGACAAGTGCTATTTAAAATGCTAAATAATGTTGCCTAGTTTAGTTTCTTATTAAAGAAAGAAAAGAAAATGAGTATCTTTATTATTAAAATTGTGTATAAATGAAACACTGATACGAATTTTAAAAAAAGTCATTCTACCATAATCATTCATTTCAAGAATGACCTTTTCTTTCCCCTCTGCCATCAGTTAAATTCTGACTTACAGCAAACATACAGGACAGAGTAGAGGTGCTTTGTAGGACCTCCAAGGCTGCAAACCTTTACACAAGCAGACTCCCTCATGTCTTTACTTCAGAGCATCTGGCAGATACAAACTGCTGTCATTTTTTTGACAGCTCAGTGCTTAATCCGCTATAGCACCAGAGTTTCTTAGAATGATCTCTTGAACAATTACTGAGCAAACTTATGCAGGGCTATAGATCAGTTGGTTCATTGGCAATCATATGCTTCTGTATTTAGTTCATTATACTCTAGTGAGGAGACTGAACAAAAAAGTTTCAACGCCAAATTGCATTGGGGAAGTCTTTGCTGTCAGGGACCTCTCCAAAGTGCTAGAGTAATGATGTCAGTCCAGGCACTAAGGTGCACCTCATCCAGGCCATGGTCTTCACAATTACTTGCTATGGATCAGAGAGCTGGACAATGACTAAGGATGACAGAAGGACAGAAGAAGAAGAATCGGTGCCTTTGGATTGTGGTGCTGAAGAACAGTATTGAACATATATCATGGACCACCAAGAGAACAAACAAGTCTGTCTTGGGGAGGGTGAAAACAAGTGTCTTTTTGGAGGCAAGAATTTTGAAGCTCCGTTTCATATACTTCGGGTACGTGGCCAGGAGGGACCAGTTGTTGGAGAAGGACATCATATTGCAAGGTGGAGGGGCAACACAGGAGAGGAAGACTCCAGATGAGATGGATTGACACAGTGACTAGGGTAATGGGAGTGGGAGTGTTGGAGTCAGACTGGCTAAGGATAGGGCAGGCTTCAGAGCTTTTATACATAAGATTACTATGAATTACAAACTTCTCGATAGTACATAACAACAACAATAATTCTTTCTAGTTTGTTTTCCTTGACTTTGGAAGTACCATGAGCCAGGACTAGAAGTCTGGAGGCCATCATTTTCCTTGCCATAACTCCACTCCCTCAAGTCTTCCTGCGTAAGACTCTGAAATCTAATCGGGGGAATTGGTAGGGTTGGGTGAACTTCAGCTAAACCTGTCAATCTCTGATGGGGTTGGTTGGGGATCATGGTAAAATAAAATGTTTTCATATTGTTAGGGTGGAAACAAGTATCAGCGCTTGCAGTGTCTATTTGTTTTGTTATCCATGTTTCATCATGTTCCTTTTGATTGCTGACATGGAGATGTCACTATATCTGGAGAGATGTGGGAGAAAGGAGAGAGGAATTGCATAGACCTTGAAAGAAATCTTCCAGCCATGTCTTGTATCAAAGCTGGTCTGCTGCTCAGTGTGTGCAAGCTCACTGGCATTCTCATCAGAAGATGTAAGATGTCCCTGTAAAATTCCTCCAGTGACGACCAGCACAAATGCATAGGTAATATTTTAAGTCCATAATAAATGTTGCTTTTAAAGAACGCATATGTTGCATTTCTCTCTTCCTCCTTTTCCACTGACCATTGTTCTCAAATCTTAATACTTTGAAGACCTAATGATTCAACAGAGATGGTGAGATTGGCTCAGTAAAGGGCAGGGTTCAGAGTCTTGTGCTGTGCTACAGGTCACAGTGGACTCAGGGACACAGGACAGCCACATCATAGCCCAAGTTTGGAAAAATAGAGGACACACCCTGAATAAATGTGGTGAAGCAAACATCACATGCTTCTGACTGATTAATGTATCCATGTATCATGTCACCACAGAAATCGACATGGATGTCCCAATATCCACGCTGACTTCAGTGAACGAAGGTCAAATGAATATGAACACTGCAGGAGGTTATAGATTGCCTGTCCGCCCCTCAGAAGAAGTCCATATACTAATCCCTGAAACTTGAATTATTTCACCTTCCATAACAGAAGGGACTTTGCCGACATGGCTACCTTGAGGATTTACTGAGATGGGGATTATCCTGGATTAGCCAGGAACCTTTCAAGAAGTCTTTCCCTGCAGTAGTCAGAGAGGTGACAACAGAAGAATGGTCAAGGAGCTGTAACTTTTCTGCATTTGAAGATGGAGGCAGAAGATCAGGAGCCAAGGTGGACTTTAATTAAGGAGACAGAAATAGGAAGTCTTTTGATTTTGCCACGGAACTTCCAGAAAGGAACATTGCCCTACCAACACCTCCATTTTAACCAACGAGACCTAACCTACAAGACAGAATAAGATAACAAAGTTGTATTGTTTCCAGTCGTTTTAAGTTTTAAGCCAGTATATCCCACATTCTGCCTTTAGAGTCCTGCGGAATAGATAGCAAGCCTGGTTTGATTCCATCCCTCTCACAGAGCAAAGCTGGTGGTGTTTTCCGTAAACTTCACTAATGTTTCAGCCCTTCTTCCTTTTTCGCTTAGTTGCCTGAATAATTTGCTAAATGCTGTCTCTGCCTGGAACCCCTCCAACCTCAATCTATGTTACTCATCATTGCTGGAGTTTTCTTCCTAAAAATGTTGGATTGTTTCACTGCCTTCAAGGAGTGAGCGTGTGTTCTCACAAAGAAAACAAAAAGGGACTGCTGTTTCATTTTCCATTCCAGAATTAGCTTCCGTTTGGGACATCAGTTCACTCCTGCTTTGGTCAAGCTCGACACATATTCACTGTCCACGCCTCTACCATGTGCTTTCAATGAACATGCTCCTAACACGACATCGTTTCTCCTCCTTCTTCTACCTCGAATGCATTTCCCTCCTAATTGACATCTGCTTGACATGCACATAGTGTCCTCATCAGAAGGGATTTCTCTCTCCTCTGATCCACTAAAACCCACCACCGACCACCATCATCATGCTTAACACCTTCATCAATATGAACTCCCTGAGTGCCCCCATCATTGCCATCTCTTGGTATTTGGGTTTGACAATGTGCTGGACCCTGAGCTAGGCCATCTATGCGTTTTGTCTCATTTACTACGAACAGGTACGTCTTGGGGATAGTGCAGAGTGCTCCTTGGTGGCACGTCTGGCAAAGCTTTGTTTCACATGCTCTGGGCATGTTGTTTAGGAGAGGCTATGCTTGGGAAGTGAAGTCAGGCTTGGAAAGATGGAGAATAAGCGCATGAAAGGAAGACCCTCAACTGGACGTATTGACACAGTGACTGCAGCAATGGGCTCAAGTGTGTTGAGGATGAAAAGGATGACACAGGACAGGACAGGGGTTATTGGGCTGCTATGAATCATATGCAGTGGCATCTAACAACATGTAACTCTACAGTGTCGTTTAGAGCAAAACCCGAGGCATGAATCAGTTTTCTGGCCTCTTTGGAGAGGAAAAAAAAGTTTTTTAAGTGATTATCCACCAGTTGGAATTGGCGAGGTTTATTTTGCAAATTCTATTTACACATTTTATATCTCTATCTCTATATCTCTGTCTCTGTCTCTCTCTCTGTCTGTCTCTCTCTACCTCTACCTCTATCTCTATCATCTCTATCAATCATCTATCATCTCTATCTCTATCTCTATATCATCTATATCTATATCTCTATATCTCTATCTCTGTCTCTGTCTCTATCTCTATATCATCTATAACATCTATATCTATATCTCTATATCTCTATCTCTGTCTGTCTCTGTCTCTATCTCTGTCTCTATCTCTATATCATCTATAACATCTATATCTCTATATCTCTATCTCTGTCTCTATCTCTATCTCTATCTCTATCTCTATCTCTATCTCTATCTCTATCTCTATCTCTATCTCTATCTCTATCTCTCCCTTTATAGAAGAGAGGGGATTGAGCTTTCTCATCACATGGACGAATTCTTTTGGCAATAAATGGTAAATATTTTCAAAGAATACCTAGCCCCTGGATAATTGAAAACATTTTGGTTGCATCTTCTGGAATGCATCTCCTTAGACATTTCCACCCCGCCCCCTGGGTGTTTTTATTGACCAAGATGAAATAAGTCAGAAGTTCACACTAATTTTCAGTTCTTTACTCTTTCTGGGTTTGTTTCATTGATACATTCCTTCCTGGAGTCACAGACTCCACAGGAGCCTGTAAGCATCAATATGAAAATAAAGTTCAAGAATTCTTGGTCATTGGACCAGGTGTGTGCTCTTCCAGGTGGCAATCGCTATGATGACACACACTGATTGGACAGGTTTGGTGTACGTCCCCACCCCTGTCGTCCTTGGATACCTTGCAGAAGGATGCAAATTTGGAAATTCCTGGGAGGCAAAACTAGAGAGTGGTTATTAAGAGTTGAGGAGCCCTGGTTATAGTTTGGTTAAAGCATTTGATTGCCAACTGAAAGGTTGATGGTTCAAACCTACCAGCTACTCCAAAGGAGAAAGCTGTGGTGATCTACTTCCAAAATGCCCATCCTGCAAAGGTAGCACTACTCCTAAGGTTAGGGCCAAAGGTGGCTCCGTGATAACGGATTCAGCTTGG
Source organism: Elephantulus edwardii (assembly GCF_000299155.1). Classification (NCBI taxonomy): domain Eukaryota; kingdom Metazoa; phylum Chordata; class Mammalia; order Macroscelidea; family Macroscelididae; genus Elephantulus; species Elephantulus edwardii. The sequence goes on along the minus strand of NW_006399912.1, from coordinate 5,171,694 downwards.
GAAGTATCCAAAAATGAAGGGGTTGTGATGCTGATTGGATCAAAGTGACAAATGTCCCTACAGATGGAAGGATTTGGTAGAGGGGAAAATGACATATAGATATTCTGAAAGATGCATGAACATGTTTAATAATAAACCAGGCAGAGTCTTGATGAGCAAGGGGAGGATAATATAACTTTAATATCAATATTTTAGAAAACACTTCTAGTCGATATTAATAGGTGTTATTAAAAATAGAGTAGCATAATGAAATCTATTGGGGAACGATTGGATTAAACAAGTTTCTTTACTGCAAGATTTTTTTCAGAGTCCTTAAGAGTTCATTTGTACCAATTATGAATCTCCAAGAATGGGATAGTAAATGACATGCATTTTAAAAACAGATAATCCCTGATATCTGCTAGAGATCTATGCTCATTAATTGATCCTGATGTAGGTAGAATGCCATTTTTTTAAGGTTTTCTTATTATTGCCTTTTATTATCTATAACTTTATATATCCAATCATTATTAAACACAGAGAGAGCTATGTTGGCCTAGTGGACAGAAAGTGATGCTACCACACCCATGGTGGGTGATTTTAATCTGCAGCCTTCAGGCCTGGTTCAAATTGTTTTTTTGTCAAACATTCTTCTAAGTGGTATAGCACTTGTCTGTTCATTGCTGTACAGAGGTAACTCATGGTTTCTGTGATGCTAAACGCTGTGACACTGATGTGCCAAACGTGGTAATGGTTACCCATGGTGGACAGTGTTTGGTGGAGTTCCCTGATTAAAACAAGCTTGGAAGCAGGAGTGGCATCCACTTCTGAAATGGCTTGTCTCCAGAAACTCTATGAACAGTGCTCAGGTCTTCTATTCATAGGGTCGCTATGTATCATCTATAACTCGACAGCACCTAACAGCAACAACAGCTTTATATATCCAATCATTATTCATTTCTGGGAAATGGGAACATTACATGTAATGTACAGACTTGTTTTACTATGTACATGTATATTCTTAGGTGTCACTGAGTTGAGTATAACTCATAGCGACCCTATGAACAGCAGATCTGAAACCAATCCTATTCTGTGTTTCCTCACAATCTCTGACACACTTGAGTCCATAGCTCCAATCTCTGTGTCCAACAGTAGATGCAGACACATATAAAAATATACTCCTGCTCATAAAATAGAAAAATGTACTTCAATGATGAATAAGAGTTGGCCAAGATTGGGATTGTTCTCATTTGCAGTAATAATTCCACTTGTGACAGGTTCTGGATCATCGGGATTTTACCTGGAGATGAGGATGGTGCTTCTAGACAGGGCTTTGATGAGTGCTGTGTGTGGGACCTTTTCTTTTTTCCTTCCTTCCTATATTTTGAGTTAATGCCTCACTGCTTCCCAAATAATCACTTTGGTAAAGTGATCAGCATTTGGGCCCCGGTCATCAAGCAACTGAAACTCCTGTCTCAGTTTAGAAAATGAAATTTCTATGACAGTTTTTCCAACAGTAAATCACAAAATTGAACACCTGTGAGTGAGCATCTGAGAAGAACATTGGTGAATTAGATGCGGTAACATTGTATGTAGTACAAATTATAATGTAAAGGGAAAATAATCTCCCCCAAGTGATGATTTTAAGTCATGTGCATGGTCCTTCATAACTAGAATATATTGTAGTCAGGGACTACCTGTTTGTTTACCCTTGGACACTTTAAAAGAATGTTTTGCTTAGGGATAATGTCCTGCCAATCCTCGAGTTGATGCTTCATAACATTTTTTAAAATTTTATGTTATTATTTGTGTGTGTGTGTGTGTGTGTGTACCATCAAATCAGATCTGATTGGTACTGGAGGAGATTGCCCCTCCTTCTCCAGCAGAGCATCTGGTGGATTCAAACTGCTCACCTCTGGGACTGCAGTGCAGCTTCTTGCCACTAGGCCACCAGAACTCCCTTATAATTTTTTTTAAATGGGTGAAAATTATCACTCATTTTAGGAAATGTCATTCTAAGTTCATTCAAATAATCGTCAAATTTTTCTTCATATAAAGAAACATTTTCTTTATTTTGGTGACGTGATACACAACCAAAGATACATCATGCCTAATTCCTTCAAAAAACAAACAAACAAACAAGTTTTCATCTATGCCTTCAAATAACTATTGTCTGTTCAAACTCATATGTTGTTTTGTCTGTCAAGTTGACTTAACTACTCGTGACTCTACAGAACAGAAGAGAACTTCTTATCCCCATCTCTTGGCTGTAAATCTTTACTGGAGCTAATCATTAGTCAGTGGCAGAGCTGTTGATGGATTTGAACTCCTGATGTTTTGGTTAACAGCCTAGTGCATAACCATTGCACTACTAGAGTCCCTTGGATTTTTATAGATTATTTCTGGGCTTTAGATTTGGCATGTCTCTGGGCTTTAGATTTGGCATGTCTCCAGTTTAAATGAATTCAGTAAGTCTGGTTTCTGTAAGAAAAGACGTATGTTTCACACTTTTCCTCCTTTTAATCAGGATCACTTTGCTGGGTCACTGATCACACTCTTCAGAAGTGGTAACTGGGTCCTATCATCTTCTTTACTTCTTGGAGTAATGAGAAATAATATGTCTTTTATGTTATATTTTTTAAATGCCTTATTTTATATGTGTTTTTCTTTATTTTAAGTTTCAGTAGCTTTTAGGGTGAAACTGTGGTGCTTATGGGAGAAAAACTGGATATGGTTAAAATGGCGATCAACTATTTTCTCTTTTGATAATCTTCACGTTGCAATAAACTTTTCAAAAGACGTACCACCTTACTTACACATGCTGATCTGATTTTTTATTGTATTTGCACAGAATCTGACAAAGAAGTTTACTTTGCTTGAGGCAATTGTTGTATCTAGAAAATAGTGGAGAAAAAAAACCCAAACAAACCCACCAAAACAAAACAAACCAGATCAAATTGCAAGTAGAACACACTAGGGAACTCATTATTAAATGGAATCGTATTCTGGGTGTTTTTGTAGAGAGAGGAATTATTTTGTAGAATGAATAGTATCCAGTAGTAAAAGTAACAAAGCAGATTAAAGAGTGTTTGTTTTTGTTATTGTTAGGTGCCATTGAGTCAACTTGGAGTCATAATGATCCTATGCACAACAGATTGAAACCTTGTCAGTGCATCTCACTGAGGGCCTTCCTCTCCTCTGACCCTCCACCTTCTCAAGCACTGATGCCTTTGTACAGGGATTGGCCCTACCTCACAACACAGCCTAAACATGTGAAACGAAGTCTCTGCATTCTTGTCTGTAAGAAGTACTCTGGCTTCAATTTTTCCAACACAGATCTGTTTGTTATTTGGACAGTCCATGGTAAACTCCGTACTCTTTACCTACATGGCAATACAAAGGCATCAATTCTTCTTCAGTCTTCTTTATTCGCCAGCCAATTTTCACATGCATATGAAGCAATTGAAAATATAATGGCTTGGATCAGGTACACCATGGCCATTAAACTGACACCTTTGCCCTTTAACACTTTAAAGGGACTCTTGACAGCAGATTTTCCTAAATACAATAGGTCTTTTAATGTCTTGACTGCTGCTTCCATGGAAGGTATACAGTGTCTCTCTCTACGTTGCTGCTATATACTTACAATGATTATCTATTTAAACCATTGAGTTTTACATTATCAATTTTTTTCTTTATACTAAGTGAAATATTCATGACTTTTTCTTAAAAATGTTCTTTGGGGGAAAAAGTTTTAGAGAAGCACTTTCTTTGTAACGTGTAATGAGTATTGTTTTATATTAAAACTTCAATCCATTTTCTTCCTAGTGAAAAAATGCTTTTTCATCCTTTTTGAAATAAATATAATCTTTGAAATTAGAGTAGATATAAATCCAAAGGTAATGAGATTCGGTTTTTCATTGTAGCTGAATTAGATGGAGAACTTCAAATATTTATTTGAGGTTTAATTTGAGTTATTTAGGAAAACATTGAGCTTCCTCATTCATAAATGATAATTACCTCTCTTCATCAAATATTGTACTGTATTCTTTTCTGCTATCAGTTCAGTCTTGTTCACATATGAAAAAGCTTGTATTTCATTTCTACCTCACTTTTATATCTCAAAGTTGACGTGTGTGTATGTGTGTGTGTGTGTGTAACTTCCTCGGCTTGCTTAACTTACAAAAGCTTTTGAAATGGAGTTTGCTGTTCTTGTGTTTTGAGTGTTTGGTTTTATAGGGAAAAAGAGCTGAGAAGTAGAATAACATTTACATTGATTTTCTTTAAGAGTGTGCTCTTCTGAGAAATAGTATTTTGTCTTACTAAAGCAACACACTGAAGAAATGGACATTGCTATCTTACAAAACTCTCCAAATAAACTCCAGCAGTCTAAAATGCCTGTAGCCTTAGGTTGATTATAATTCTGTGCTAAATCAAAAGTGACTGCATCTTAAAACTCCCATAAAGGAAACTCATTCTTGGAGGAAGTGCATCCAAGGTGCTCCTTAGAAGCTAGGATCGTGAAATTTCATCTCACATACTTTGGTCTTGTTATCAGAAAGTGCAGATCTAAAGAGCAGGCTGATTGCACTTCCTCCAAGACTTCCTTGTTGGGAGTTCTGTTTTTTGCTTCTTGATCAGGATTCATCAGCTTGAAATCGCCTATAACAGTAGCCAGGTTTTCTTGTTGTTAGGTGCCATCGTGTCGCGTATGACTCACAGTGAGCCCAGTCCTGTCCTGTGTCATCCTCACACTTCCTGACACACAAGAGCCCACTGCGGCAGTCACTGTGTCTATCCACCTGGTTGAGGGTCTTCCTTTCCTTCACTGACCTTCCACCGTTCCCAACATCTTGTACCTCTCCAAGAAATAGAACCTCGTAGCAATATGTCCAGAGTTGTGAAGTAAAGTCTTATCGTTCTTGCCTCCAAAAGGCACTCTGGCTGCACCCTCTCCAAGATATAACTCTTTGTTCTCTTGGCCATCCATGGGATGTTCAGTGCTTTTCTGCAACACCACAGCTAAAAAGGTATCAATTCCTTTTCTGTCATCCTTATTCCTTGTCCAAGTCTTGGATGCATAGTAATTAGAAAGACTAAGGCCTGAATCAGATGTACCTTAGTCCTGAAACTGACATCACTACTCCTCAATAATTTGAAAAGATCTGTAACTACAGGTTTTCCCGTTGCAGTACGTCTCCTTATTTCCTGACTGCTCATACCAAGGGTGTTAATTGTGGATCCAAGCAAGATGAAGGTGTTGACAGTTTCAATCTCCTCTCCATCCATCATGACATGGCCTATTTGGTCTAGTAGTAAGAATCTTTGTTTTTTTGGTATTGAGACAGAATCCGTACTGAAGGATGCATTGCTTGATCTTCTGCAATAAGTGCTTCAAGTCCTCCTCACTTTCAGCAAGATTTTGTCATCTGCATAACACAGGTTGTTGGTGAGTCTCCCTCCAAACCTGATGCCACATTCCTCTTCATAGAGTCCAGCTTCTCGGATAATTTGCTCAGCCTGTAGATTGAACAGGTATGGAGACAGAATACATCCCTGACACACTCCCCTCCCAATTCCAAACCATGCAGTGCTTCCCTGCTCCGTTTGCACAGTAGCCTCCTGGTCCAGGTATAGGCTTCTGTAGGAGCCTGTAGCTTGACAAAGTTGGATCCTGGTGGGTAAGTGTTTGTGATTTTGAACTTTTAGTTTGGCGAAGTAACCATCCATTTTTCTTGGTCTAATAGAAATGGAGGTTTTAGTTTATAGTTTGTAGAAGCAATGAAATCTGCATCCCTTTTACTATTCCAAGTTTGGAGTCTCCTCTTTCCTTTTTCATTCCAACAAAATAGAGATTAACTCTGTCTTGAGTGACAAGCATTATACAAAGCTTTCATGTTGCTTGGTTTTGAATCCTCTTCTAACCAGTTAATTTACTGTTTGTTACACTTACCAAATAGAATCATAGCAAGTATTTTGTTGGCTAGGAATACTTTGAGTGCATTAAGGGAGACTGAACTCACACTGTTTTAACATGCAGCTGTTGCTAGCTCCCACTGAACTAGTCCTCTGTGTAAACACCACACTTGTATTGGAGCTCTGTACATGGAACATGAAAATGCTGCCTGGTCCTGCACGATTCTCATGATCAGTTGCGGCTTGGACTCTTGTGTCCTGCAGAGTCCTCATTGGCTAATTTTTTAGAAGTAGACCACCAGGCTTTTCTTCTTAGTCTCTCTGAGACTGGAAACTCTGCTGAAAACTATTCTTCATCAAAGTACCACCTAAGGAAGCTTCCACTAGCAGATGAGGGTGGCACCTGTGCGTGAGAGGCACTGGCCACGAATAGAACCTGTGTCTCCCACATGGAAGTCGGGAGTTCTGCCACTGAAACACTACTGCTCCCAGTTCAAGCATCAAAGAGGCGATATTCATTAATATGAAAAGTACAAGGTTGGTATTGACTTTAGGAATGGCGGAATCCAGAGGCTAAGCAGCATCTAGATCTGATTATCTCCTTTATTTGGATCTGTTTCCCTCTGTGTAGCACCTTGACTAATTCTCACTGGGCGAGTTTTGCTCAAATATTTATCTCTCATCTAATGTTTATGACGGATGGATGGAGAACATTCAAGAACCAAGACACAGTTATTATTTTATTTTCAGAGCTAAAAGAGTAGGAATAACCTCCATCTTTCAAAACATCAGAGTTTGGGACTGATCTTCTGAGAACAAATGCACTGAAAAGGACAGGAGTAGAAGACAAATCCAAATGGTTAATGGAAGACCTGGTCTCAGCAATGAACAATGAAAGATGTCTATGCCTGACTCAACCTTACCCCTCTCTAATAACATCCTCAAAGGACCAAAAAGCACTGTTAATTCTTTTCTATAGCTATTCAATAGGATAGATTAGAACCATTCCAAGTCTGTAATCTTTAGGACGTAGATTATTTTTCTCCTATGGAATGAACCCACTCGGGTTCTAACCGTTGATCCTTCAGTTAGTCATCCAATACTTGTCCCACTGCCAACTCAGCTCAGTTACTAGAAAATCAATTCTAATTTTGAAGGAGTGGTAAGGAATTGTGTTCCAGCATAAAGGTATGTGGTTCGAATCCACCAGCCGCTCCATGGGGAAAAAAGGTAGGCAATCAACTCCCATGCAGTTTGCTGCCTCTGAAAAGGAAATTGAAATTGGAGACTCAGCTACAGGTCATTTTTTACTTGATGGCCCCAACAGCAATTCTTAAGGAGAGGGGATAATAATGTGTATTCCATATATACATTTTATTTCTATCAAGGAACCCGCCAGAGGTTGTTCCATTGACTGGTCCATGCTAGACGCTAAACTCCATCTTCATGAGTTGAATCTGTTCCTTTCCTTGGTATTTACATTAACTGGACTCATCTCTTGCCCCACGACACACTGTCTGTGCATTTGGAGTTGTGTCAGATATTTGGAGATCATAAAATATGCATCATGGGCTTGTGATTTAGCTGCTACAAGCCAGACTTCCACTGATATTTTTTTTCCCAACTCCTTTAAAATTTTATTTTCCCTCATGTTCTAGTTGGACAGTTGGCTCATGTAAGTATCATTGGATGAATGAATACAACATTTGGATCTAGACAAAGAATGTGATGGCAATCCCCCCCACAATTTTTTCCAGTGTTTTCACTTCTAAGGATTTATGAGGAGTTAATAACCTTTATTAATTTTCAAGTGCAACTTTTTTTACACAAAAAATGGATACTCTCTTACTCTATTTTTTTAAATATAAAAACAACAGAAATAGAGATACCTCAGTAAGAGAGTTCCTCTGAAGTAGTTATTCAATGGCCATAACCCAAATCAATCCAGTCAGCATCTCTCCTCTGACCAGCCTCCGCCTTTTCCCAAGTGCACTTAACTCTTTCTTTTGTCTCTTCGTGTTTTTGTTTGCTTTTCTGAAGTCATCATCATCAATTAATATTTGCTAGGAGCCCAGAGGGTCTAACCTGCCACTTCTCCATCTGTTACACGCCTGTGCAGTCGCAATGGTCCCACCTCTCTTTGGTTTGAATAACATTATGAGATGCTATTTGCAGCATATCCCACCTGCTGGCCCCCAAGCAGGGCTCAAATCCCACGTCTTCGTGGAGCCCTGTTTTCCTCCTCCACAAGTTGATTTTTCCACTATTATGCAACAGTGGTGAACATGGATCACACACTCTTTGAAATTTGATTCCAGTTCAGCCCTTTTCTAGTTTATTGACATGGGGTGGGGGGGATTGGAATCTTTCTGACATCGGTTCTCTCAACTGTAAGAGTCTTAGGGAATCATGTTTACCCTGTACACAGTGGAGGCAAAGGTGGGTGAGTGGTAGAAACCTCACCTTTCATGAGGAAGATCTAAGGTCAATTCCTGGTCAGTGCAGTTCATGCATAACTACTACTCATCTATCAGTGGAAACTTGTATGTAGTTCTGATTCTGATGTGGAACAGACTCCCAGCCAGCTCCCAGACTACAGTAGGCTAAGATGAAAGGCCTGGTGCTATTATTTTTTAAATCAGCTAAGGAGAAATCTTTGGGTAGCAATGGCCCAATCCGCAGCCAGTCATGAGGATGGCACAAGACCAGGGAGCATCTTGTTCCTTTGTGCCTGCATTGCCATGAGTTAGGGGGTTGACTTGAAGGCAGCTGATAGCAATGTGAACATTCTCTGTAGATTCTACAGCATAGACTGATGCTTGGGGGAAAAATACTCCCCAAGATTAAATGTAGAGATCGTAGTATAGATCTGGGCATATGTGGAGTCCTCAATAAATGGCTACTTCTCTGTTCCTCCATGGGTCTGGATAGGAACGTGTATGAAGATCATGCCTAGAATGCCAACATCATCATCAATAATCCTCAGTACATTTCAAATGTACATTGGAGCACTCCTGATGCATCAACCTGTGAAACAATTTGATTCAGAATGCCAGACAGAATAGAAACCATTGACCATGTTGGAAACATCGCAGGTTCAGTCCCAGATCATCTCTATAAAGCAGATATTGCAAGAAAGTGAGTCACATGTATTTTGTGGTTTCCACCGAGCATATAAAAGTTACGCTTTCACTATGCTGAGTCCATTAGGTGTGCAATAGTATCATGAAGAAAGTTTGGCATATTTTGAAAGTCACCAAAATATAACATGGAGATGAAAAGACGCAGTGGCAAAAGGATGCTGGTAGACTTGGTAGAAAATGCCCCATCTGTGAAGGGCAAAGAAGTGAAGTTCAATGGAACAAGATCTGCCTGTATATTCAGCTGTTATCAGAGCCTGCCAACCTCTTCTTCATTACAATCAATTTTCCTTCTATGTTCATCTTTTCTCTGAGCCTTCCTTGGAAATCATGGGAAAGACCAGTGACTAGGATATGGTTCTCCAAAATGATCACAGTATATATGCAATTGCTAAGACAGTACAAAATGTGCAGCTTTCTCAAAGATTGTTGTCGCTTGTCTTTCTAAGAGAGATGTGAGTTTAATGGTCGAGCATTCTGACAATATTGCTACTGGGTGTCATTGCGTCACTTTTGCTCTTACGGTGACCTTATTACGTGACAGAGTAGAGCTATTTCATGGAGATTTTCCTTCCCCACTTCTTGGGCTCATGGCTTAGTCCGTAGTGAGCTGTGTTGCTAAACCAAAGTCTGCACGACTCTAGTGGTTCAAGTCCACCACCGGATCCTTGGAGAAAGATGAGCCACCTCTTCCCATTGCAATTTGCAACCTCAGAAACCCAGTGGGAGTTTGCTAGTTGGGAGAACCAATTATGACAGCAATGAGTTTGGGTAAGAACCTTACAGGAAATGATTAAAAAAAATAAATTCTTTTTCTCTTTGAACTACAGGGTGGGTTCAAACCACTGACCTTTCTGTTGGCAGCTGAGACACTGAGACATTGCCCCATCAGAGCTCTTTTGAGGTACATTAACTATGTTGATTTCAGCACTTTATGCCATGTGTCTATAGCCTGAACGTGCTGACCTGTCAGGCCCTCAGGTAATAAACATTCCAGCAAGTATTATATCCTAGTAGACAAATGAGTTCCTCAGACAGTGGGAAAAGAATGTCACTGGCATAGATATTTATCTATCAGCCCCTGCCCTGCTCTAATTATGGCCATGAACATGCCAGTGGTTGATGCTCTAAGCTATAAAATGAACCATCGGGCATGGCTCTTGCCCTGAAGGAGTTTATGATCAGGTTGGGAAAAGAAGCCATAAAGACGTGAGCACTCACCGTCACATGGAGGCAGACTCGTGGTCGTTAGCTGGAGGTAAGTGCCAGATGAGGTGGTCCAGGCACTAAGGATAGTGATTCTGCTACAAGTCTTCAATTTGGGCTTGGAGGCAATGTTAAATTGGTAGACAGGTACAAATTGTTCTGAGTTATTGAGTCAAAACATCATTTGCCCAGATACACGGAGTGAGCTAGCTGTCATGAATGTTTTCAGGGGATCCTTTCATTCTCTTATGATTGGCAAGGGGAGCTTCAAGACTATTTCTCATCAAAACATCCTCCCTCTCTCTCCTCTGGAGTCTTGCACGAACCAGGCAGGTGTCGGGGTCTTTAGAGAGAGTCCCGCAAAGTAACCATTTCCAGAACTGGTCTGCTTACTCCGTTTGTGGAGATTGTTACCATAGGGGAATGTTGGAAAAGGTTCATCTCTGACCATCTGCCTGCCCTCTTCTCAATAGTGGAATCCAACACTTGCTGTAAAGAGAAATGAGTCAAGGTATCACTCATTAAAAAAAAAATTAAAAAAATGAACATTTGCAGGTATGTGAAGCTGCGTTTGCTTGCAAGGTTGAGAATGTATATCCAACAAGTACTGAGTTAAGGCCTTTGCAAATGTATGTTCGCTTGTTTTCAATTTATTTAGTTGTGGTTGAGAACGTACAGTAGGGAAACATTTATCAGTTCAGCCATTGCTACATGGACAATTCAGTAACATTAATTTAATTTGAGTTGTAAAAACATTTCACCTTCGTTTTCTTTGATATTCCTTCTTTATTAACAAAAAATTACTACCCCTTAAGATTACTATCTAATCTTCTGAGTTACTGTGTTTCCTTTGATATTTTATATATATGTATTTTTTTAAATTTTTTTTTAATGTTGGTTGTTGTTATATTTTGGAGGAACATTCTTCTAAGTGATACAGCATTCTTCTGTCAATATGCTGTTATGCTGTACTGAGGTAACTTGGGGGTGCCGTGATGCCAGACCTTGTGCCATTGGGATATCAAATGCCATAATGGTTACCCATGGTGGACAGTGTTTGGTGGAGCTCCCAGTTTAAGACAGGTTTGGAAGAAGGAGTGACATCTACTTCCTAAACAACATGTCTTTGGAAACTCTATGAACCTTGATAAATGTTAATAGTTATAGAAAGGCTATATGGGAAAGTCTGCTGTTAAGAATCTCTCCAAAGTACTGAAGAGCAATAGTGTCTCTCTGGAGACTCAGGTGCCTCTGATACAGGTCATGGTATTTGCTATCACTTGTTATGCATCAGAGAGTTGGACAATGACCAAGGAGGATAGAAGGAAAATTTATGCCTTTGAGCTGTGGTGCTGAAGAAGAGTATTGAGGGTACCATGGGCTGCTAGGAAAACAAACAG